>NW_016803692.1:588011-607430 GCF_001698545.2 Rhinopithecus bieti | reverse complement strand
TTTTTTTTTTTTTTTTTTTTTTTTTTGCATCACTTACTGAGAGAATTAAACTTATGTTTTATGTGTTTCCAGTTCTGTTCTCCTGTGTGAGTTACCTGAAAGTTAACAGGGTACTTATAATCTACGGGCCATCTCCCTGGATGTGGAGATTTGGCTCTGCTTCACTTCATCTTCTCTGACTTCCTGATTTGAAGATCTGCCACAGGCCCCTGCTGTGAGATCTTCTTTATTCTGTTTTTCTTTTATCTTTACCCAGAGACTTCCAAGAATTCTTCTTTGTTCCTCCCATTTCCACAGTTACTTTGGTATTTCAATATCTTCCTATGCTTCATCCTGCTAGAGTTTATGGATGCTTGGTTTGAATATAGGATGAGAGCTGGGGTACTTAATAATTAGCACAGAAGCCAGCCTAGAAATTCCCACAGCTGGCTGTATCATACACCCCTCTGTACTCATTATTTTTACTATGGTTTTGGTAATATTACACTTCACAAAACTAAACAAGCCACAGTTTCTTGACTAAAGGAAATCATATTCATCTTACATGACTCCCCATTTAGTTTATTTTAATCTAATACAGTTATTGTTCTTATGTCAGTTTCCTGTTCTGATTTTCTTTTCTCCCATGATAATATTTGGTTTTCTATACCTCATTATTCTATTCCCCTTCCCCTAAATCTAGCATCTCTTTTTATTCTGAAAAAGGATTGTGATCATTCTGATAAACAGCAGGCAAAAAATCCTAAACCCTTTGGAATAAGAGTTAAAACATATTATTTTAAGAGATATCTTCAGTCTGTACGATTTCTCCAGGCACCAACACACCATAGAACCAGCTGCCTGTATTCACAGTCACTACCTGCCACTCTAAAAGAAACAATGATGCCCTGGAATGAAAGGAGGGAGGGGCTTCACGAGAAAATTGGGACACTATCGATGAAAAACATCAAAAAGAAATTCTTCTAATTCACTTTAAATGGAGTTTACATTGGAAAAAAATAAAGACAGTGGAGCATTTGATCCCATTCATCAAAAAGCACTTACTGAGCACCTTGGTAATACAGGTTACATCTGCATGCCTCAATTTCCAGCGTGCTTACATAAATTATCTCATATGTGAGGTAGGCAGGCAGATAATCAATGAGTTATTGTCTATGAAACATTTTAACTGAATACACAACATAAACATTAAGAAACAAATATTTCTATTTTACCCATAAGCAAATGGGGTCTCAAAGAAGTGGAGAGACCTGCCTAATCTGACAGGCCTGGTGTCTTGACTACCACAAAGCTTTGCATCACACTGCTTTTCTGTGAGTCTCCTATGTGCAAAGCAGAGGGATATGTGGAAACTTCTGATTTGAAAGGGTTTACAAATCAGTTATGGAGAAATGACATACACATAAAAGAATAACATGATGATGATATTGAAGATGATGACGTTAGTTGACACTTTTATGGTAGTTATCCTGGGCTAGGCATTGTTATACATGCAGTGACCCATTTAATTCTCTTAGCAATCTTTCAAAATAGTCATCATGAGATAATTAAGGCACAGAGAGATTTAGTTACTTGCCCGAAGTCACCGGGATAGTGTGTGGTAGGATTGAAATCATTTGAAGTCAGCTGCCTGGCTCCAGGGGCTATGTTTGACTACTATACTCTACTGCCTTTCTATAAAACAGTATATGGAATACATTCTATATTCATGATCTAATTAGTGTGCTAGAATGTCAGGGAGATTTATATTGGGGGAAAAAAAAGACAAGCATTTGTCTCACCAAAAAACTAGTATAGAACAGAAATTTGGGGAAAGATTTATTTAACCAGAAGCAGCTAAGGAAATATGAAATGCAAAAAAGAAAAAGAAAACCTCTGCTCAGTGTTTTCAGGAACTACTCATGGAACCAGTGTGACTAAAAGAGAGGATTTGTGTGGTGGCATAATGGATATTAAGACTGGTGTGTTAAGTGTGAATAAATTGTGACTTGCCTGCAATGAAAAGCTAAGTCTAGACTCAGTAATAAATAATGGGAAACTCCAAAGGCTAAAGTCCTCACAAATTTGTTTTCCTGTGATAAACATATTAGGGAGAGGAAGGCATAAAACTAAGGAGAGCAGTTAAGCAACGATTGCACTGGTCCCTGTGGCATGAGGTCACGGGGGGCTTAGGCTAGAGTGACGTGGACGGGGAAGGGAAGGATAGCGAGGATATAACCGACATTACTCACTGAGGATTAACAGGACCTGGCAACTGACAGAATGAGGAAAACAAGGGATTTCCAAGGTGACTCGAAGCTTCCAAGCTTGCATGAATAAGAAAATAACAATGCCATTTATACAAACCGGGAGGTCCAGAAGGGAGCTGATTTGGAGACATTCAGATTTGAACATACTAAATTTAGGGTGACAGGATATCATCTAAGTTGAAAGGCTGAGAGTTAACAAATATTTATTGAACCCCTACGTTGTATTAAGACAACGTACTAGAGCCTGGGGATACTGCTGTGACAAGACAAGGCCCCTCCCATCATGAAGCTTGGAGTCAGGCAACTAGAGGATTATGTAGATTAGAAGAAAGCCAATCTGCTAGACTTGGTGGCTAGAACCGGAATGGTGGTGTATATCCTCTCTCTCTCTGTTTCAGTGGGGCTCTTTTTATATTTAACCTTCTAAGAGATTCAATTATTTATATTCAGTCTCTCACCCTATTGAATGAATTACTATGCACAGTTGTTTTTCTTCACAGAGAATTAAAATAAAAAATGCTTATTTAGGAAACCTAAAGAGACAGGGAGGTATTCCAAGTCAAACACTTGCTTGAGTTTGCTAACAATAGGAATTATCAAGTTCCCAGTCAAGAGACAGCATCAAAAAGAAGAAGAAAAAACTGCACAACAACTTATTTTCTGATGGAGAAGCCTCTGCTCCTCATATGCACATGCATCCCCCAGACTGATGACAACTACTTGCAGCTCATGCTTGTCCTGTCATTGGGCCTGGAGCTTAGTTTCAGAGTAGAGGAACCAGGGCCTCCACTGTTTTTAGTGTATAGGTGCCCAAGGGCTAGATATGGCCTATGGGCCCATTCTGTGTGGCCTATATAAGATTCTTTCTTTGAGACAATACTTAAATTTCAGGTGTGGAATTCAGAGGTTACACATAAAACTCAAGATTTCCAGCTGCTCTTGAAAAATCAGAATGTATGTCAACATTGGATCTGCTTTTTTGCTGACAATTTTGGGTTGGAGTTAAGTTAGAACTGCTCCCATGTAGACACAGTCCATAACCCCCATACAACAAATACTTGGTATACCTCACTCCTGATGTTCTCTGTATGGCTCCCATAATATTTGAACTTGCAACCTCTCAAATGTGTAGTTCTCTAGGGAAGTTCAGCAAACGTGCTTGCCTGGTAAGAGATAGTAGACCAAAAAACTATAGCTGCATCCAACATATTAAGAGGAATTAAAAAATGAAGGCATTCTCCAATAACAAATAGGGGGCTCTTTCAGAAGAAAGATGCTTTGGTCATTAGCAAATGACACTCTGGGCATGTAATTTATATTTTCTGAAATTCAACTTCCTGATTTGTAAATTGAAACTAATAGGGATCCAGCAATCCCACTACTCGTTATGTACCCAAAGGAAATGAAATCAGTATATTGAAGGGATAGCTGCACTTCCATCTTCATTGCAGTATTATTTATAATAGCTAAGATAGGGAATAAGCCTAAGAAATATCTGTATTCCCATGTTCACTGAAGCATTGTTTATAATAACTAAAAGAATCAGCCTAAATGTCCATCAACAGATGAATATACCAAAAAAATGTGGTACAGATACACAATGTAATCCTATTCAGCCTTTTAAAAGAAGGAAATCCTGTCATTTGCCACAACATGGAAAAATAAACCTGGAGAACATTAAGTGAAATAAGCCAGGCAATCAGAGACAAATAGCATATGATCTCATATGTAGAATGTAAAAAAGTTGAAATCATAGAAGTAGACAGTGTAAAGGTGGTTACCAAAGGCTGGGGGTGGGGAGTAGTAGGGAAGATGTTAGTCAAAGGATATAAAATTTCAGTTAGACAGCAGGAATAAGTTCAGAAGATTTATTGTACAATATGATGACTATAGTTAATAACAAGGTATTGTATTCTTGAAAATTGCTCAAAGGGTAGCTTTTAAGTGTTCTCACCACCACACACAAAGAATGTGTGATGTAATGCATATGTTAATTAGCTTGATTTAGTCATTTCAATGTATACATATTTCAAAATGATGTTGTACATGATAAATACATAGTTTTTATTTGTCAATTAAAATGTTTTTAAAAGAAACTTACAGGATTTCCTCCCCACCCTAAAAATTGCCATTAAATGAGATCATGCTACATGAAATCCTTACTACAGTGCCTGGCATTTATGATTGCTAAGTAAATAAAAATAGTTGTTGTAATTGTAGGTATCCTTTTCAGAGACAATCACAAACTTCAGATGCAAATGCAAGCTGGTTTTAATTTTTTGTTGTTGTTGTTTGTTTGTTTTTGTTTGTTTATTTTCGAGACTAAGTCTCACTCTGTCTCCCAGGCTGAAGTGCAGTAGTACAATCTTGGCTCACTGCAACCTCTGCTTCCCGGGGTCAAGCAATTCTCTGCCTCAGCCTCCTGAGAAGCTGGGATTACAGGTGCCCACCACCATGCCCAGCTAATTTTTGTATTTTTAGTAGAGACGGGGTTTCACCATCGTGTCCAGGCTGATCTTGAACTCCTGACCTTGTGATCTGCCCACCTTGACCTCTCAAAGTGCTGGGATTACAGGTGTGAGCCAACAGCTGCAAGCTGGTTTTTCTGTATACTTCACTCATGTGTGTCTATTGAGCACCTACTATAGCTCCATGCAAGGCACTGGAAACACATATAGAACAAACATACTTCATGTTCTTGACATGACCAGGGAACCTTGAGGTTCCCTGGTAAGAATTCAAAAGGTTAGAGAAAAGTGTATGAATAGGAGAAAAGAGTTTCTGAAGCCAACAGTACCATCTAAGAAGAAAAACTGGAAGTAAAAGGCTGGGAAGAGGCAAAGAAAATTCAAGACCAGAGTCAAGAAAAGAGTATAGGCCAGGTGCGGTGGCTCACACCTGTAATCCCAACACTTTGAGAGGCAGAGACAGGTGGATCACCTGAGGTCAGGCGTTCAAGAACCAGCCTGGCCAACATGGTGAAACTCTGTCTCTACAAAAACACAAAAATTAGCTGTGCATAATGCCGGGTGCTTGTAATCCCAGATGCTCAGGAGACTGAGGCAAGAGAATCACTTGAATGCGGGAGGCAGAGGTTGCAGTGAGCTGAGATCATGCCATTGCACTCCAGCCTGGCCAACAGAGCAAGACTCTATCTCGAAAAAGAAAAAGAAAGAAAAAAGTATATAGAAAGATATCACAAAAAGATGAAAGGCAAAGAATAAGTCTCTTCCTATGTTGAATTTGGATACAATATTTCATCCTCCACAGAATAATGACCATCCACAAATAATGACTCTGTAACAAGTAACCCTTACACAGTACTTACTACACACCATGCAGTATTCTGGCTATTAATACTTTATACATATTAGTTCATATAATTTGCAGAACAACTTTTAAGATAGGTTCTTTTATTTAGCTTTTACAAGTGCATAAAAACTGGCTCATAGAAGTCAATAATTTGCCCAAAGTTATTAAGCTAACAAATTGGTAGAGATAAGCTTTAAAACTAGGAATTCTGGCTCCACAGTCAGTGTTTTTAAGCACTTTCAGATATGTACAAGGTAACTTGCAATTAGATCCTGGAAAAAAAGATATTTTCATGGCTCACACCCTTCCAAAAAATGTAGTCTAACGTGCTCAACCCAGCATGCTATTTTCTCCAGATTCTAATGGAATCTGTCTTTCCATGTTTTCTGATAGAACTTTTGCTTTGCTGTCAGAAAAGACTAAAATCAAATCATGGTTTTGAAGTACTGAGGAGGAAATAAACAGACATTGGGGCATGCCCAGGAGCAAGCACACTATTTCTGCTTTCCAGTGAATGCTGAAATTCTGGGAAAGAGAGCTGAATTTGGAAAATGAATGACCATATCAATAATGTTTATGTCGGGCATGGTGGCAGGTGCCTGTAGTCCCAGCTACTCGGGAGGCTGAGATGGGAAGACTGTGTGAGCCCAGAAGTTTGAGTCCAGCCTGGGCAACACAGGGAGACTCCATTTCTAAAATAATAATAATAATAATGTGTAAAAAAAAAACAATGTGGTACAATGGGATTTTGGACTGCTGTCTCTCCTAGGGTGGGAACACTTCACTGAGTCAGAGAAGCAGGAGATTCCCAATGTCTTGACAAACTGTCTGAGTACTTGGCACAGTTCAATTACTTACCAAAAAAAAAAATCACAAATACAGAAAATGAAGTCAATAATGATACCAGAAATATTTTTATTGGAGTACTTGTTCTGTGTCAGGTGCAATTCCAAGTACCTTCCAGGCAGCATCTCATTTAACTTTATAACTCTGTGAGAGAGGTAGTAGTATCTTCATTTCATAAATGAAGAAACCAAGGCACAAAGGTCACACAGCTAATAAGCACTTTCCAGAATTGGAACTCAAGTAGCCTGGCTTAGAACCCATTGTTAACCACAGCAACGTATTCCATTCAGGTAAACATGTAATCTTGATTTCTAAATATCTTTTGGCTAAGTTGATATTTTTATACAACTTAGAACATTTCTCAGGCCTTATTAAGGCCTGAATCAAAAAGCCCATGATCTTAACTGCAGAGGGGTTGATCTCCCTATTAACATTTCTCTCCTATTAACTCGGGCTAGGCCTAAACTTTCAGGGTGATATATAATTTTAGGTTGAGTATAGATACAGATATAAATGTTGATGCTCGTTCCTAGACTGATTGAGAAAGAAATAATTATATGAAATTTGAGTTGGTTACAGATGTGTCTTTACGTTTATTTAGATTCATTAAGTAGTGGTTTTCTTCTCATGTTGGGTAAATTTTGTTATTTTAAGTGGCAAAATAAGATAGTAAGTCCATTAAATACTTTTTTTCTACCTACCAGAGCAAAATTTGAATAGAATCTTCAACATGAAAAACTAAAATCTTTTCACTAAAGTCATATAACAGTTCACCACTAGATGGAGCAACTAAATTTTAAATTTTTTCGTTCACGGCAAACCTTTAAGCTTGTTTTGAATTTAGTCCTGATTTTAGGTCACTTATTTAACTGCTCCCTTTTCTTTTTCTTTATCAGATGTTTAGAAGCATATTATAATCTCTAATACAGAAAATGTAATAAAAACAATGCCACGATTAGTGCCTTGAATGCTTGTAAACAAAGTTTACTGAGACAAAAGGAACCTAAAAAAGATTGACCATAGGCAAATAAAAGTTCAGGAATTAAAGCAAAATAAAAAATTTTAACTTAAACGAATTTTAACATGTTTAACAATGATATTCACTGCTTTCCTGTCTGCAATCTACTATCTCACAATGTTACCCATCCAGTTAAACCAAGCAAAAAGACCTCTTACCTACCAGAACAAGTATCACACAGTTTGTGAATATATAGCCTTGTGCACATATGATTTCATGCATGCACCAAACAATACAAGTTCTGGCTGAAAGACTCAGGATGATGTTTAATAGTGTGACACAAGAAACACAACAGTGTAGGCTTAGTGATTCCTGTGCAATTCAGGGAGTTTTTATAGATCATGTATATTATTCTCCTTCCACTGAAAACCAAATCAATCATTCATTCATTTAATAAGTATTTATTGAGAGACTTCTATGTGCTGAGCCTCATAATCTTCAGTCACTTTCATCACAGAGACAAAAGATATTGTCTCAGAATTAGTTCAAGGTTGATCATGCCCTGAAATTTGCAGCCTTGCATAGGTCTGCTGGGGACCAACAAGGAGGAAGGATAGCTAGAATTAGTAACTGCTGAAGCTTGTGAAAGTCAGGATGATGAAAGAAAAGAATCTACACTGAACGAGGACAGAAATGTTTCCTTTATCCTCTATTGACTAAAGTTGTCACTAGTTGCTATACATAGAACATTAGAAATCAACATGAGAACCACACAGAACATTATTTAAAATTTATTCTGAGCATCACTGTATTTAATATAGCTACTTGCAAGTTATCTGCTCATATTTCAGGCCAAGTCATTTTCATCTTTTTGTCACTATTATAAAGACTTAAATTAAATACTACTTTGTATAACATTAAAATCATTTGTCTAGGCCAGGCACGGTGGCTCACACCTGTAATCCCAGCACTTTGGGAGGCCAAGGCGGGCGGATCACAAGTTCAGGAGATCGAGACCATCCTGGCTAAAATGGTGAAACCCCGTCTCTACTAAAAATACAAAAACAAAATTAGCTGGGCGAGGTGGCGGGCGCACCTGTAGTCCCAGCTACTAGGGAGGCTGAGGAAGGAGAATGGCGTGAACCCAGGAGGTGGAGCTTGCAATGAGCAGAGATCGTGCCACTGCTCTCCAGCCTGGGCAACAGAGCGAGACTCTCTTTCAAAACAGAAACAAACAAACAAACAAAAAATTATTTGTCTAGACTGATAATTGGGGTCAAGATTCTGTTAATCAGAAGGACTGGTGAGGTGAGCAGCACTTAAAAAAAAAAAAAGAAGGTTCTTCATTAAAGCTTTTTCCTGCCTGAATGGGACAGCCACATTAATACTCAACCACTTTACTAATTAGGCTTTTTGGTTATGCACTCAAAGACTATGCAATTTTATCTTATTTATTTTTAAAAATTAATTATTACCTTTTTCTTTCAAGACAGAGAGTCTGTCTATCACCCAGGCAGGAGTGCAGGGGTACAATCTTAGCTCACTGCAGCCTCCAACTCCTGGCCTCAAGTGATCCTTCTACCTCAGTCTCCTGAGTAGCTGTGACTACAGGTACATGCCACCACACGTGGCTGAATTTGTATCTTATTTAGAGTTTGAAGGAGTTGACTGTTTTCCAAGTCCTTAGGAGATTCAAAACAACAAATGAGAAAGAGGATAACAATAACAGACATTTATTGAGCACCTATTATTTTCAGGGCATTGTTTTAAGCATTTTATTTCACTTAATCTTCATAGCAACCTTACGACATAGGTACTATTATTTTCTGCCACTTCATACATGAGAAAACTGAAGAGCAGAAAGGTTAAGTAACTTGCCCACAGTTACATGGCTTTTATATAGCAGATCTGAGATTTCCACCCAAACAGCCTGGCTCCAGACTCACTATGAAAACCACTACCTATACTATGAAGAAAGACTGTTAACTGGCATACTCATAGACAGCAACAAGAAATTATCATTACTAACCTGACAGCAAGGAAGAGATGAAACATGAAGAACAGCTAAAGGAATTCAAAGTGCACAGCACCCTAGGGTCATTTTAAACACCAGTAAACTGCTCTTTAAATACATGTTTTTCCAGATTTTCCAGGACAATTCATATTTTACATATTTCTATAACCCCTACAAGGACACTCAAAAATTTCCCACTGTTTTTCGGTTTTCAACTCGGAAAATATAGTTATTACCCAAAGCTTACTCGGCATGTAGGACAGTCTAGCAATGATTACAATGCAGCTCAGATACTATGAGAGTCTATGTGTGAATCCAACTGCATCCTGGTAGGAAACATCATGGACTCCTAAGTTCTCTGAGAGTCATTTGTGTGCCTCTCCTCCCCAAACTAGGGACCCTGAGATAATGGCCCCGCTTTCTCCTAATAAGAGGCTGGAGTCTAAAGAGTACACCCAGATAGCCTCCACTAAGGGGAAGGCTTATAGAGAAGATACTATTATCTTGTTAAGATGGCAGGGCATGTGCCCCACCGGACCAGGTGAACTAGAGTTACTGGATTTGTGGGTATGCATAGCATACTAAGGAGTCAGTCCTCACAGACAGTAATGTGACTTAGACCCGATCATATGTCTCAGAAGAGGAAAGGTAAAAGCTGTGAAAACACAGCCCTACTCCTATAAGACAAGCGGAAGCACGAGAACATTGGTATACTACTGTCTGGATCCACCAGGATCAACACCCTGAGCCAACTTTTCAGGGTGAGTCCCCCTTTCTCCTAAGACAGAAAGAACTAGAGAGCCTTTGGGGAGCTGTATAAACTCTCTAGAGAAAGACAAATAGTTCAGTATACAAATGATGCCAAGATAATGGGGTGGGTTCATGCATGGGTCCAGGTTTTATGATCCCTAAAGCCAACATAATTTAGGAATACGTTTTTTAAGAAAACTCAAAACGATGAATACAAACAATTAGGTTCAAAAATGAAAACTCATAGACAAGGAGAAAAGAAATCACAACAAATTACAAGTCTTGAAAACTGACATATACCACAAGCATCCAGAAAATAACATAATATTTTACTATTTTTTTTTTTTTTTTTTTTTTTTTTTTTTTTGGGAGACGGAGTCTTGCTCTGTAACCCGGGCTGGAGTGCAGGGGCCGGATCTCAGCTCACTGCAAGCTCCGCCTCCCGGATTTACGCCATTCTCCTGCCTCAGCCTCCCGAGTAGCTGGGACTACAGGCGCCCGCCACCTCGCCCGGCTAGTTTTTTGTATTTTTTTAGTAGAGACGGGGTTTCACCGTGTTCGCCAGGATGGTCTCGATCTCCTGACCTCGTGATCCGCCCGTCTCGGCCTCCCAAAGTGCTGGGATTACAGGCTTGAGCCACCGCGCCCGGCCCTTACTAATTAATTTTAAAACATAATCTGCAATGCTTTTTTCCATATTTTAGGACTGTTATCACATTTGGAAAATATTGAGCTTTTATCATAAATCAGCTGTAAGATTTCAGGAAAATTCAAGTTTTCTTGGCAAGGACTAGAGTAAAGAATTCTTTGAATTCACAACACTCTAATCGTATTGCTGGGATCTTAGAAGCAGCCCACACAGGTGGTGAGCCTAAAAACTTAAGCTTTGATAACTTCATGATAAACCCACTTCTCTGTGAGCAGACAACTTCCAATGCAGATTTGAGAACCAGCAGAAAGCTCAGTAGTGAATATTTCTGTGTGGGCAACAGAAGCTAGCTGCCTACCGGAAGACTTCCACAGATAGCCATTTGGAGACTTTGGGAATCACTTCATGTCTCAACAAAGTAAGCCACACAGCATCAGCAGCAATTCAGAGGCTTTAGCTGAGTGACTAAATCTCTTCATCTGCAAAGTAAAAGAGGAACTGCATGAATCTGGACGATGTCAGTCAGTAGTGAGAGTGGCCTGAGATGCTACAGAGTGCTACCCAGAGGGAAAGCATACACTCAAATGCAGAAGATGGGAAGAGTGCATCATCATTGGTGGTTTTCAAAAATCACTACTTTACTTCATTTAGAAAAGACCTAGAAATACAGTGTTGTAATTGATGGTATTTAGGGGCTACACCTGACAACAATGTTTAGGCTTTGAAATTGAGTAGATTTAGATTTCATGACCCAGTTTCAAAATTTATTAACTCATGCTAGTCTTGTTTCGTCTGTACCCTCAAACCACACACAATCCCCTTTACCTCCAGGCAATTTTAAAACAAACTCTAGACATCATTTACTGCTCAATCATAAGTATTCTAGACTGTATCTCTACAAGAAGGACTCTAGAAAATATTAACCATAATATCACTATCACACTTTTGAAATTAATACTAATTCTATCATATCAAGAAATGTGCAGTTATATACTTTCTTCTAGCGATGCAAAAAATGAAAAAAAAAAACAAAAATCCTCCAATAAACTGACAAGTGAAAATATTATATTTAAATCTTAGTTTGGATGAGTATGTGACCATGGCAAATTCAAATAATCCTTATGGACCTTGATTTACCCCTCAAAAATGAATAAAATGCCTGACCCACTTAGTTCTAATTCTCTCATCATTGTTTGCAAATAGCAGGTTACTTAGCTTTTCTAAGCTTTCATATCTCAATGATTGATAAAATGAGAATAACTACCTTATAAAGTTGTTATGAATATTAAAGAAGATAAAACGTGTGAAGTGCCTGGCATAAAAGTATCACTCAAAAAAAAGTTAGTTATCTTGTCTTTTGAATCCCAGACTTAACTGTAAATAGTGCTATATGTAGTTGTGTATAATCCATACTCTGATTTTCTCCCATATGAGAACCTGGCAAAGTAAACAGCTCACTTTGTGTGTAATACAAGGATCAGAGAGATTTATTGACTTGCCCAAAGTGCACAGCTGTTGAATGGCTGGACAGAATTTGCATAGAAAGCTCCTTACTTCCCCTGTTCTTCTGAACCTGTGATATCCAAAGAAATTTAATGTGTGCTTGGAATATTCTGTTCAGAGACAGGGAGATATATAATCACCTCAAGGAAAAATTTCATTTAGGTTATTTTTTAAATTTTTTTGAAACTTGTAGAAAATGAAACTACCTTAAGAATTATTTCTTGGGTGTTCAGTATGCCAGAAAGTTTCAGTTTTACTCTCTCCCAAAAGAGTCATGTAAAGGTTTTTTAAAAACGAACCATACTGAAGCTAAAATGTCCAATTTGTTATGTAAAGTTTGACCTTTTAAAGCCGAGTGTTTATTGACCTTCAATAAATAATCACATTTAAAATCTGTCAATGAGTTTGCAATGATTTTAAATACTAAACAAAATGGCCATATTTTCTCATAAAATGAAATTAGAAAATATTACCTAGAAAAAACACTGTAGCTTGACCAAATGCTAATTGCAATCAGTGTTCCTGTTGTAACTTGGGTTGCAGGTGGTATAATACTCACCAAGCTTTCTTGATTTTGGTCTATTCAGAAAGCCAAAGTCACAAAGTGGCTGTGGCTTCCCAGCACCAGGTCCTCCAGTAGCAGCACAGATTCTTCAGACTCTGGCATTCATTTCCTTAACTCACTCACTTTAAGGCCTTCTGGGTGAATGCTAGGTCTTTCTCAGCTACAAAATCTATTTTTAAAACTTTCTTTTTATCTCGGTGGTTTTGTATTTTTTTTCCTTTGTAATGAATCTCACATTTCCTCTTAAGATTGTTTCTAGGTATTTTATGTGGTTTGTTGCTATGTGGGTGAAATTCTCTTCCTTGAATTTTCTTACAGGTATTTGTTGGTATATAAGTAAATTTTCATGGGCCTAGGGTTTAATATTCCCTGTGAGACCTGTATAAGAAGATAGAAGTGATGCCCCCAAACATCTCAGGTCACGGGTAACCATTAACTGTAATGGTTGGGATTCACAATGACTTTAGACAATTAGAAAAATGTTCAAAACAAAGGATATAGTATTGAGTGGTGGCAGGTATGACAGAAAACAACAACAAAACAGATTATCAAAAAGAAAAGAATAATTAACTGACCATGAGTGAGCACAAGGCACTGTACTTTTTTCTGACTGATAAAATTGAAATCTGGAGTATAGGGACCATCAAGCAAGCTTCCTTGTGTTTTCAGTGACAGTGAAACCTCTAACACGACACCCTCTAACTCTGACAACCACCACTTGAAGAGAAATATAGAGATCTTAGAACCTAAGTGATATGAACACTGTAAAAATGAGTATAAGGGTTTAAAAAAAAAAAAAGATTAGAAGATGGACTTACAAAAAGGATAAAGGAAATGTCCTTTAATGCCCAACATTGTCCATATACACTGACAACAAAACAAGATGAAACAGCCTTAACCCACAACATGAAGTCATGCCTTCAAGGTCAGTGTTTTCAGACAGCAGGTTTATTAATCATTAAAACAAACTGACACATGAGGTTGTGGCAGTGTTATTAATTTTTTAATGTGCTACTGGATTCTAAGAATGCGGACAACTGAAGTGATCTCAGGCTGTTTTTAAAGATCCTAGTGGCTAAGCTATTCACAGCTAAGAAAGTAAATCAGTCACCTTACTTCTGAATGCAAACAAAAGGACTTTATAGTGGCTGGGAAAAATCAGAACCTTTTTTTACAGTGCTTAGTGGAAGAGGGACACAGGATGTTTACACCCAGCAACCTTCCAGGCCTAGTCTCTGGTGCCTGCTGTGCTTTATAAAGGATAGATAAGAAGCAACTTGGAAATAAGGTAGGATCTTGTAGGATCAAATACAAATGTATCTCTTAACTAGCCCAAAGAATAAGCAAGGAAGAGACTTTCAGCAGCTGAGAAATAAACCTTTAGGATTTTCAGATGGATGCTGGTATAGAGGGATAAATTAACTTAAAGAGATTTTGGATCAAAGGACTTGCATTAAGGTTAGTGTAATCTCTTAAAGAAAATATTAAGAATGCGTCAGGAAAGACAACTGCAGTGCCAAGGACTATAACAGAGCCTAAAGAATTATTCCTTGCTCCATTAAAAAAAAAAGTAGATTTTTTTTTAATGGTATATTTAGCATTGAGATTTTGCCCCTTGAACTGCCCGGAGTCAGTACTGAAAAGTGGAATCAGATCACAAATGGCCTTGTGTGCCATGCAAATGAATTGGACGTTATCTAGCAGGTAATGAGGAACTATCTTAGGAGTGGCAAAATCTGATTTGCATTTTGAATTTATTTTCAATGGTAATGTGAATGATGGACTACAGAAAGCTTGAGACTAGAGATAGGGAAGCCTTCTAGGAGGCATTTTAAAAGCCCAGAAGAGATGATAAACCTCTAAGGGAAGGCCTTATGGCAACGGCAATAAGGCTTATGAGAAAAAAGACTAATCTGAGCAAGAGATGTTTGAAAAGTAGGTTCAACAACACGACTACGTGTCTAATTAGATGAGAAACATAGACATGAGGACCATTCTGAGTTTTCTGGCTTGATTAGACAGGTGATTCATAGTACAATTAACTTAAGTAGATAATGTAAAAGTAAAAGCAGATTTCAGGAAAACAATAATAATGAGTTCAGTTGAAGATACATGCATAGGGTCTGAGCCACAAACACTTAATTGTTCTTCAGAAACATTATGTTGTTAAAACAAAGAGTTGCGCAATATAGACATCCATGTGTAGGTGATAAGCTAATTAATAGGAGCTGCTGAGTTGCCCCATGTGTGGAATACCCATTGCTAATCACTTCCCACTCAATACACCTGAGTCCTACATCATAGTCTATTGATAGGTGTGGCAATGTAGTCATTTTAAAGGGATGTGTTCTCAATATTCTCACCTTCCAGTGTAAAGAAGCATATTAAGTGACAGAACCCCTGAGAATGGCAATACTTAAGACACTACTGCATAAACTTGAGTGTATAAGAACCCCTCGTGAACTTGTTAAAAGGCAGGATGAGGTGGCTCATGCCTGTAATCCCAGTACTTCAGGAGGCTAAGGCATGAGGATCTCTTGAGGTCAGAAGTTCAAGACCAGCCTGGGCAGTATAGTAAGATCTCCATCTCTACATGGGGTAAAAAAAGAAGGTGCTTATGCCCATCCCCAAAGACTAATTCAATGGTCCGAATGGGGCTCAGGAACCTGCATGTTGAAAAAGCAACTCCAGTTATTTCTTATAAACACAGAAGTTTGTGACGTTCCTTGGAAGATCTAACTAAAAAGAAAAAATATAGTAGTCAGAATTTTGCATATGTGAATTTTGCCTTTAAAATGACCATACGTTTAACTTGTGTCAGGTTATTTCTTTTGGTTTTAAAGTTCATACTAGTCAAAATCTATCAATTATTTTCCCTGGAAAAGCTTATAACAAGTAAATCTGTCTGCCTTGAGTCATACAGCACATTTCCCTTTCCCTAGGCTTAATAAAGAAGAAAATAATCTAAATTTAAAATAAAACAAGTGGTGAAGAGCAACTGGTTTATGAAATTTGAAAGTGATTAGTTTAAAATTTTAGACTTATTATGCTTAATGGACAGGGTCCTAGACTGAAATTCAGAAAACCTGCATTAGTACTAACCTTTAGCTAGTCTTTTGACATTTCTAGGCCTTCATTTTCCCATTTATCGCAAGAGAGTCTTGAGCTGGAAATCACTATTATTAAGTGATTAATCTCTATTATTAAGATTCTGGATAATATTGGATGTTAGACTGAGCCAAATGAAAATGATATTTAGCCATTTTTGACCTACAAAAAAATGGCAATTTCATATGGTTCAATATATGTAGGATGAAGCTGACCTATTTGGCGTGATCAGTCTGGGGCTCTATATCTTTATACATCACAATTGGCTTGCCTTATTTTTCTCCAACTACAATACTCTTCCTCCATGGCCATAAACAGACCACACTCACTTTCCATTCTTCTGGCTCCGAAACTTGAAAGGACAATAACCCTTTTTACCTCTAAATTGAAAAATTCTCCAGAAGGACTAAAATTGGAATAGCTTGGAGTACTATTACGGGCTTGAAACGGATCATTTTCATACTCCAGTGACCAGAAGGGTAGAATAGTATGAATGGCAGCATTTGGTCCCCTAAAGGTGTGGTGCTGAGCAGACAAACCTATAGATAGCCTCTATATCTCTGTATGTCTCTGGGTGGGTAGTGATTTAAAATATACTTATAGAAGGGAAGCATTGTGACTAGACTAAACTAAAACAGAAGGAAGAAGATTTGGATTCAAAATCTTTGTGACTTGGAAAGTCATTTTCCTCTTTTAAATCTATTTTCTCATCTGAAAAATGTATTATAAATACCTCAAAGGGCTACTATAGTATTATATAAGATCATATGTATGCAACTACTTTGGAATTTGTAAACTGCTACAGAAGTTAAGGAATCTTTCACTCAGTAACCATCTATTGAGTGTCTACTGTGCGGCTGTAGTCTTTATTAGGTTTTGGAAATACAGAGATGAATACACAATGAATACAATATGATATTTTTGCCCTCTGTAACATCATATAGGATCTGGATAACATCTAGTATAAAAATAAGCTCAGTGCATCTTAATTTTTTTAATTCTTAAAATAAACCAAATACTTAAGAATTGAGTAAGAAGGTATACTCATTCAACAAATGCCAGGATAGTCTATATATTATAGAATAGAGATATTACTCAAAATCTGAGCATAAAATCGCATCTTTAAAGCAAATCTTTCACTCATTTTACCTCTATCCTTTTCACAAGGCTATATTTTATTCTGCTCACCTCCTCAACAAATGATTTCTTCCTAAGATTAACACTGACGGCCCCTGTCTGGCTTCTTTCCTCAAAAGTGATCCTGTGGCTAATTCTCTGTGGAATGTTTCTCATCCTTCTATACACACACAACCCTGAATACAGCAATTCTTACCACAAGTCTCCCTCCCATGCTATCTCATCTCAATTTCCCAAAGAAGCCAATTTTGAACCTCATTCATGTTCGTTTTTATTTTTATATCTTTTCTTATCTTGGCACAATTCTCTTATTAAATTATGTGGCCCTACCTGAACTAATGCTTTGGGAAGGCATTAATAAAACCAAGACTTGTCTACTATGAAATGATCTTGTAGTTCCCCAGCCATTCTGAATCTAAAATTATCCCTTATCATTTGTGTCAGTCAAACTGATTTCTCTGATAGTGGTTTACATTTCTATCATCCTGACCCACATTTGCAAATATGACATTTTAAAATTTTTAACAAGATTAAACAACAAATTATAAGAGACTTTTAGGAACTTCTTGCAAAAAAAAATACTTGCTTGCCTAGGCATACAAGTTTATATGCCAATTACACATTTATTCAGTCTAAACTGGTTACATTATAGTAAGTTCCTGTCTCTGCCAGAACTGTATAAAATTCTCAGACCTGAGGCTAGCTTAGTGGTCATAATGCCGTTACTTATTGCTGGTATTTTTACCTATTGCTTATAGTTTTGTCATGGGTTCCTAACCCACTCCTATGAAATTCTTTGCCTGCATTTGTTTGTTCATTTTTTTCTTCAGCAACTATTTGCTGAAGGTCTACTATATGCCAGGTCCTAGTCTTGACTGGGTGGGTACAAAATTAATAAGGCACAGTCTTTGCCCTCAAGGCCCTACAAAGCAGTAGAGGAGATGGAGAACTCAAAAGATAATTGCAATACAGGAGATGCAATAGATTATGGAAAGTATAGTTTTTGTCTGCCTCCTCCTAGTTCCTTCAGGAAATAATTCCTCTACTCAACTGAAAGGCCAATGTCTGAAAGGCCAATCATACCAGTTCAGGGATGGGCATGTACCTGTCCCAGGCCCATCCAATGACCCAGAACTTTCAGCTAGAGGTATAAGGGAGGAGTATCCTGCTATTGCTTTAGGATCACAAGCTTCAAGTACGGAGCCTGAAGCATGCAGATGTTGTCACTATTCATGTGAAGTGCCAAATGAAAAGTTGCTGGTGGCACTTTTCCCACCACGTGGAGAGATTCTATTCAAGAGAGACAGAAGCTAGCATGCTAGGAGAAGCAGAGGCAAGACAGACCTGAAAGACAGAAAGAGCCTTGCTGATCCTTGGGTCTGAAATGCTGAAGCTACCACTTCCCTGGACTTACCAATTTTGTGTGGAGGTAGTAGTCCTGGGTTGGTATGGTCCACAATTATCAGGGATCCAAGTTCCTCCTGTCTTTCCACTCTGCCATCCTTAGCACTGAATTCCATCCCATGTAGCAACTTCATTTCTGAGATAAAGCTTGTCTCAGTCTACTCAGGTTGCTATAATATCATAAACTGGGTGCTGCCAAACAGAAGAAATTAATTTCTCATAGTCCTGGAGGCTGGGAAGTTCAAGATCAAGGAGCCAGTAGGTTCAGTGTCTGCTGAAGGCCAGTTTTCTGGTTCATAAATGGCCCCCTCTCACTATGTTCTCACGTGGTGGATGATATGATAGGTCTCTCTTGGGCTTCTTCTAAGGGCACTAATCTTATTCATCAGGGGATACTCTCATCACCTCCCAAAGGCCCCACCTTCTACTACCATCACCTTGAGGGGTAGAATTTCAACACTGGAATTTGTCAGGGAGGGGAACAAAATTCAGGCCATAGCAGGGCTGTACCAGGTTCTGGAGTCCCTATCATCCCTTAATATCTCCCAGACAGAGTTCAGTGTCAGTTGTCATTTATCCTCAAGCTTACAATATTGTTTTTCTTATATCCTGCACTTCACTCATATACATAATCCACCTACCTTATAGAGACTTTCCGAGTATGGTCTCTGATGAAAAGAAGGGGGACCTCTATTTAAATGTACCTTTGCGAGGTTGAGTAAGAAGTCTAACCTCTCCTTTCTTGTAAAGCTTTTGAAAAAAAATAAAAGTAAACTCACTATTTTGGCAACGTTCTCAACTCCATGGTCATAGGAAAATAGTATATTTACCTGTTGTGAAGAATATGAGGTATAGCCTAAGTAACACTTCTTCCTAGAAATAGATGTGCTTCTAACGTTTTCTTTTTTTTTTTTTTTTTTTTTT
>NW_016803692.1:583566-586023 GCF_001698545.2 Rhinopithecus bieti | reverse complement strand
GTAGAGACGGGGTTTCACCGTGTTAGCCAGGATGGTCTCGATCTCCTGACCTCGTGATCCGCCCGTCTCGGCCTCCCAAAGTGCTGGGATTACAGGTTTGAGCCACCGCGCCCGGCCGCTTCTAACGTTTTCTAAAGTGCTCTTCTTTATGAGATTTAAGGTCATCCCAATGATGAGATCATTCTCTCTGTCTCTCTCTCTCTCACACATTCGTGAATCCTTTATAGAATGGGAGAAAAAAGGCTCAGAACTACAGATTCATTCACATAATGTGAAGCCTATTGAAGTATATGTGTCACACACTTGAACTTCATCTTTTATGTGTAGCAACAGCAGATGTTGAAAGTATAACCCCAATGTAGATAGACATTATGGTAAAGCTTTGAACGGGATAGGGAGTAGAGACTTACTGTCATCACTAAACATGCAAATGATTTCACCATTCATGTGAAGTGCTAAATGAGATTAATTTGTTGGTCAACTGGGGCCCTGTGTGTACTTTAGTATATATCAGTAGTCTCTTAGGAAAGGATGTTCCACCTTATGATTAGAAAGAGAAGACTGAGGTTACGTTTAGGGGATTAGGAATTGTGGGTGGGAAGAGAGAACGATCTGTCTCTGAGATCATGGCTCACTCCTCTGGTAATTCAGGAGTGAGCTTCAAACAAAGGCAATCTAAGGCTAAGAGTGAATTACAAAGAGAGAAGTAGTTTCTGCTATGAGATGTAGTGAATAGAAAAACAAGGAATCTAGACTAGTGTAGGTGCTAGCTCCAAATGACTGGAAAACAAGAAAACCAGCCATGAAAAAAAACATGCTGTAGAGAACTTACTGAAGAATTTGATGTTGTCAACAGTAAGCAGGTACCAGCAGCAGAAAATAGTACAATTGATTTTGCAGCAATAGCTCATCCAAACATCCTAAGTGATGTGGGAGAATACTTAGTACATTGTGAGCCTATGAAATATATTGGGGGCCTTAACTGGGAATGTGGCAGTAGAAAAAACAAGGGATGGATGTAAGAAACATTAATAAAGTAATAAACAGAAAAGACTAGCAATCAACAGTGGGTGAGGTAAAAAAAAGAGTAGAGAGATAGGAGTCGAAAATCACTTAATTATTTTGGGTCTGGATAACTAGAAGAATGAAGATACTTTTCATAGAAATAAGGAAACTTGAAAGGGGAGACTTGCTTAAAGGTGCTGTGTTCGGCTCTAAATAATTTGAGTTTGAGGTGAAAGTGAAATGTGTAAGTGGAAATATTCAGACTATTCAATGTGAGGTTGAAGATAACAAGACAAGTCAAGGATAGAATTCTAAATTTGGGAGTTAGTGGAAGCTGGAAGAGTAGATGAGATCACCAAGGGAGGTGCTGAGATTCAAAGATGTGTGAGGCTATCTTTTCCTTTGTTTTTACTTATTAATCTTAAATATGTAGATGGAAGATATACAATTATTGCCTTGAACTGGTGATCATTTATTGCCTACAATTGAGACACAATGCACCCAAGGATACTTGGTTTGAATTTGAATTTTGGAATTAGATTAGCTCAATTAAGAAATTTAAATACACAGAGAGAGAATATTTGAATAACAGAAAGCTGCTCCTAACTTTGTCAGTGTTATAAATTAAATCTATTGCGAGGTACATTAAAATTTCAGAGTGCCAGCCAATACTGAAAGAATATGCAGTCTTCACATAACATTTTTTTCCCTTAAATCTATTCACAGTATGTTTTTTAAAGAAGAATTTCAAGATCATTTCTGCATTTTCTGTTTTTTAGTTTTAAGTTAGACAAATGAGATATGTTTTTTCACATACAGTGTTAAATGATCTAGGTACACTGTGTAATCCAAAATACCTATGCAAATGCTTAATTGTATAAAGAACATTATGCAAATGTTTAACTGAATAAGGAATAAGATGTCATTATTAATAATGACTTGTGAATGTAATTAGAAATGAGTAATTAGGAAAACACCACAGTAATAAAGGGTGTATTTCAAAAGTAGTACACTGGGGATATGAGAATATGCCTTTTATATGTCCTTTACATGCCAGTAGAACATACATGTGGTGTTCCTGCCTAAGGACATGATTTGAAGTGAAAAGGTAGGGATAAAAGGGTCATAATGATCTCCTAACTCCTTTGAGTAGTTTTAACATAAAATACTATATTCACTTTAGAAAATTTTTTTGAAAAAATATTGATATAAAAATTTTATATATAAAATAGATATTCTATCTATTACACAGATTTGAATAGACTAGAGAATCAAGTAAAATATAATTCTATTTTGTTAATTTTGTTCTGCCTCAACCTATTAATCAATGGATTTCAGAGTTCATAGTTGCGTAAGTGAGTGTTGGCATTGAGAGAACATAGACTAGTAGAGCCAGGCAATTTTGAGTTCTGGTTTTGCCTCCCGCATCTGTGAAGCTATGGGCAGTTCACT
>NW_016803692.1:556921-583485 GCF_001698545.2 Rhinopithecus bieti | reverse complement strand
TATTGATATAATTTTATATATAAAATAGATATTCTATCTATTACACAGATTTGAATAGACTAGAGAATCAAGTAAAATATAATTCTATTTTGTTAATTTTGTTCTGCCTCAACCTATTAATCAATGGATTTCAGAGTTCATAGTTGCGTAAGTGAGTGTTGGCATTGAGAGAACATAGACTAGTAGAGCCAGGCAATTTTGAGTTCTGGTTTTGCCTCCCGCATCTGTGAAGCTATGGGCAGTTCACTTAACCCTGCTAAGTCTTGGTTTCCTCACCTATAAAAGATAAGTACTAATAGTATTTACTTCGTAGGGTCATTGGGAGGATAAACTATAAAGCATTTAGAACAGTATTTGGCATAAATGTTTACTATATTATTATTATTGACATAAGCAATGTATTTGACCCATGTAAACACACACACACACATGCAACACATACAAGTTATCTTTTGTCATATGTAATGGGTAGCCCAAGTAAGTATACTAACCAAGGCAAATAGGTAGACAGAATCATCACTTCGGTCTCAGGCAGTTGAACTTAGAGCTGGTATAGGCTCCTCTGGAAAGAGGTAAAATTGAATGTGTTTTATTTAACTTCTAAATTCTACTGTTGTTTCATTCTCCTTATCTCTTTGTTCTTTACTGTTTTACTGTTTGTGGTCTCATTAAACAGATGCCAATACTGCGAAACAGAGATATGCTAAGTAGTGTAAAATAGGTAAAAATAACAGTAGAATTGTAGGGGCAATTTGACCTAAAGTTACAGCTCAAATCTTAATACTCTTGACTGCCTGCCTGAAATGAAAATAAAAATGTTTCTGTACTTTGGCTTATTATATTTTATTTTCTGTACCTTGGCTGATTCACAAGACAATTCAAATTAAGAAACAAATGGGACTCTAACGCAATCCCTTGATATTTAAGAAAATTGGATTTGGATTACATGTAAAGAAATTGACAATTGCTGGACAGAGATTTGAAGTCATCCAGTTAATCTAACACATACTTATATCTGCAAATTATTTCTCCTATTTTCAATTGCTAAATGTAAAACTCAGCTATTCTATTTTCAAAGTTGATAGTGGAGAGCTCTCTGTATCCATGAATTTCCTATCTTTGAATTCAACCAACATCAGATTGAAAACATTTAAAAAAATGGATGGTTGCATATGTACTGAACAAGTACAGACATTTTTACTTGTCATTATTCCCTAAACAGTACAGTATAACAATTAATTTACACAGCATTTATATTTTATTAGGTATTCTAAGTAATCTAGAGAAAATTTAAAATATACAGGGTAGGGTATATGCAAATACTATGCCATTTTACACAAGGGATTTGAGCATCTGTGGATTTGGATACGAGGGGGTGGTCCTGAAAACAATCACTCATGAACAACTGTATATAGATTTGACAAAAGGGAGAATTTTAAGACTGTAACTGATAAGGAAGATATGGATTATTGAGGGAGGATATTAAAGTTAGAATTGTTTTGGGGGGATGAGTTAGGTTCAAAACACACAAGAATTACAGATTTCAGAAGTATATAGAGATAGAGAAAAAAAATTCAAACCACAAAAAGAGTGGATGCTGTAGCTTGTGGAATATTACCCTTATTCTACACATCTTCACTAATCTGTTGAAAGTAATTTCTAACCACGTGGGCTAGAGAAGGAGGTAAGTAGAGGAGAGCAGGAGAAAAAAATGATGGTATGCTAAAAAACATACTTTGCCAATTACAGATGTAACTATGATTTGTGTACAAGCTATATCTATCCAAAAGACCACGTCAATATCACAGCAAGTGTAGAGGGAATGAATATATAGAAAATCTTCACCATAACACCTCAAATCTCTGCCAGGAATGTCCTGACTTTCATCCATTAATACTGCCTTAGGCAAAGGATGTCCTGTAAACACTGCATACCAAACAAATCAAATCTAACACTTTGAGTAAGCTTTTTATTTTCATAAAAGTCTTTATAGCTTCTGGCCTCATTTACCTTTCAAATAAAAACAAATGAGTTGAGTTTATCATTATAACTAAGAAATTTAAATTATTTCAGCATTTAAGTGATAGGAAAAGGCCCAAATTGAGATCAACTTTCAGCATGGTACCTAGGGTAAGTAAAAGGTACTAATGAAAATGATTAATTCAGAGCTGCCGTAACTAAAATGTCAGCCTACATCATGAATCAGTTGGAAGAGAAAATGCATTTGAAGGTTAATGGTTTTAGAAAGATAGTTCAAAAGTGAAAAATTGAGTTAGGCTACAAAAAATTATTTGCTTTATTATTATTCTATTACTACACTACTCACACAATGCCAAGTCAAGAGGTTGAAATGTAAGAAAATCTGGCTAATCAACAGTTATTTTAAACAAATGTAAGTGAATTTTAACATTGTACAGTTATACCCACATGATGTCTACATGGTGAGTTTTGACATATTAGTCATAGCCTAAATAACATCTTTAAAAATAACTGACGTGAAATAAGAATGAGGATTTACTTTCCCTTATTTTGATAAACCTGTGTCCATTTTCCTTTATCTTTATTCACATATTGATAAATATAGTGAATTTCAAATTTAAACATGGTTTGATCAGTATTAAAGATTATTGTATAGTTCATCAATGTAACATATTTTATTAACTCAGTGCAAAACATATATTTGGAATGTTGACCTCGTGAAGATGGCATGCATTTTTTAGGCAAATAATTACTCTAAATACAGAGTTTATCAGCATGAGAAAACAGTGAAAAAATGATGTTAATAATATAGGTAGGATATATTAATGAAGAATTTATGGTAAGACAAATACAACCCAGAATAAATCTAAAAGAAAGTCCTATTCTTTTGGGTAAAAGCCCTTACAATATGTTTATACCTACAATAGGTGACATAATATCATCATATCTACAATACTTCAGATTTAATACAAACTCAACTTATAAGGTTGATCATTTTCATTGTTCTAATATAGTCAATAGTTCTTAGCTTTCCATTCTTAGCTCATAAGAAAATAGGAAGTATCTTTCTCTGAAGCAAGTGCACTCATGAGAAAAGTCTTGAATTTTCAAGTTATAGATTAAGTGTTCACATTATTTGCAACTAAGTCACAGTTATATTGCTTCAGAAATGTTTAGCAGATTGCTTTATAGCAGGATAACACAGTTTGAACCATAGTTTCTTGAATACATCTTGCTGGGAGCTTATTTCATTCAAATGATGAAGGCAGCTGAAGCATGATATTTGAATCAGCCACATTTTGCTCTAATAAAGAATTTTAGGAAGCTCTAGTTGTGATAGGCAACAAAGTAAAGCAATTGAAATGTGGATCTTATACAATTATACAATTCAGACTTATACAATTCAGACTGCTTGCATGTGTGTGTGTAGTGATAAGATACTTTAAAAATAAAATTTCATTTGGCAAGAGGCTTCCAGTTATACTGTAAAAGCAATACACAGATCATGTGAATTACCAGCATATAAAAATAAATATGCAAATGACTGTAATACTGCCAAAATAGCATCTTTGATAGGAAACCCTTCATAAGAATTTTTATAAAGTGACATATTTTAAAATTGTTTTTATATTTTGTAAGTACTTACAACTAGCAGTTGTTACTTTTAATTAGAAAATACACATATTTTCAGCCACACCTGAATAAGTGGTATGTATGCACATAAAGAATGGATACATATATACACTTTTATTATAAATTTTAAAAATCATCAAACAAGTTCTTATCAAGCACTTTCTACTCATATTAAACTTCATATTTTACTAGATGCTGTGAAGATTACAGAAGTAATATTGTTTTCACTCAAGAAGCTCAAAATCTACATGGGAAACACAGGAGTGAATATAACTGGGTCCTAATGTGTGTATGCAGGTATAACCCCAGTAAATTTTAGATACTCCATAAATTTTGTGAAATGAGTGAATGAATTGTAAAAGCTAAACTGGTTTTTTGTTTTGTTTTGTTTTGTTTTTGAGATGGATTCTCAGTCTGTCTTCCAGGCTGGAGTGCACTGGTGTGATCTAGGCTCCCTGCAACCTCTGCCTCCCAGGTTCAAGTGACTCTCCTGGCTCAGACTCCTGAGTAGCTGGGACTACAGGTGTGTGCCACCATGCCGGCAATTTTTTTTTTTTTGTATTTTTAGTAGAGACAGGGTTTCACCATGTTGGCCAGGCTAGTCTAAAACTCCTGACTTAAGGTGATCTGCTTGCTTCGCCCTCCTGAAGTGCTGGTATTACAGGTGTAAGCCACTCCTCCTGGCCAAGCTAAACTGTTTTTAATCACTCACTTTAGATAATTTAAATATTTCAAAAAATTCTATCATAGGAAGTTTGAGAAGTGGGTCTATTTAAATATTTGACTTGGAATGTACGTTCTAGTTAAATATTGCCATGTATTTATTGCCATGTATATCTATTATTCTGTCCCCCCAACCCCCAACCAAACCAACCGTTTTATTATGCTTACAAACTCCATGATTTGGGAGTTTGTAAAGGGCATAGTGGGGATTGTCTCTTTCCATGATGTCTAGGACCTCAAATAGGATGCTTCTAACAGCTGGAAGCAACTTGAACTGATAGGGGCTGGAAGAGCTGAGAATGGAAGATCTCTTACCAAGAGGAAAATAGGTCTTTACTCTCCTGTCTGGTGACTGGGCTGGGATGATTTGAAGGCTAGGCTCAGCTGGTACTATTGACCACAACACCTATATATATGGCTTTTCCATGAAGTTTTGACTTCTTACAGAACGGTGGCTGGGTTCTAAGAAGGTTCAAGCTAGGAGGGAGTTTTCTAAGAATTTACTGTCTTTTTTTTTTATATATAACTGATACAAATAATACATTTTCTCTGAAGCTCTCATTTTAAAGCCTGAGAAGGAGAATGCTTTACCAATGGCAAAAATCACTGACTCAAATACCTATGAAGTGGATACTGTGAATTGTCCATCAAACTCCACCCTGTCCCTGTTCTTAAGGAAGAGTTGTAGCAAGGTCCATAACGACACAGTTAGAGATGACATTTCTCATCCTCATTTGAAGCTAAGTGTGGCCATGTGACATTCTCAGAATGGAATATGAACAGAAATGTGTAATTTTTAGCCTGGGCCTCAAGACATTAGATATACGATCCTCCAAGCTCCTTTTTCCTTCACATGAGGTAGATCATGGAGTTCCTTGACCCAGCTTCAACCATGCAGCTGAGAATAATGCCATAGTGGATGATAATAAGTTAGAAAGTGCACAGCAATAAGATAGAAAAAACCTGGGTTCCCGGTACAGTCTTTGTGAGAAAGAAGCAAATTTCAGTGTCCTTTAAGCCACAGTGTTTTGGGTCCTCTTTGATAGAAAAGTTTATGTTTACTCTAATTCAGATAGTACACACACATGATTGAATGATAGCTGGATGTTGAAGAAATGATGGTAGGGAAAGCAAGCTCCCTGTTTTCCACCTCCCCGAACCAAACCCTTTAAAATGTTTGGTACGGTCAATATTTTGTATCTATTGACTTTTATTGCTATTTTAAGTTGCAGAAGACATTTCTAATAAAGGAAGCACTAGTAGTAAAATGGTCATGTTTACCACGTAAATTTTTTCATACGTATATTCCTTTTCCATTTTGACATGGCCGGCCAAATTTTCCCACACATAGCACCAACATTTCACTTGAAAGGCCAAGAAGCTTGTACTTCAGCTCATAGAACTTCAGAAGCTTGTATTTTGGCACCATAGATCTTAAACTCTGGAAGCACAGAGAACACATTCCCATATTTACAAGTAGAAAAATATTACTAATCCAGAATCATCAGAGGCAGCCTTATAGATTAGAGCAGCAGCTCTCAAAGTGTGGTCTGAGGACCACTAAAAAACCTTTTCAGAAGGTCTGTAAGGTTAAACCTACTTTCGTAATAATATTAAGATGTCGACAGTCGGAGGCGGAGGCTCGCGCCTGTAATCCCAGCACTCTGGAAGGCTGAGGCAGGCGGATTACCTGAGGTCAGTTTCAGACCAGCCTGGCCAACATGGTGAAACCCTGTCTCTACTAAAAATACAACAATTAGCTGGACGTGGTGGCGCATGCCTGTAATCCCAGTTACTCGGGAGGCTAAAATAGGAGAATCACTTGAACCCGGGAGGCGGAGGTTGCAGTGAGCCGAGATTGCGCCATTGCACTCCAGCCTGGGCGACAGAGCAAGACTCCGTCTCAAAAATTAATTAATTAATTAATTAAGATATCACTTGTCTTTTTCACTTGTATTCTCCCATAGGGGTACAGTGGAATTTTTCAGAGGTTGTGTGACATAGAATGAGGCCATCACTCTGATAGATAATGAAATGTGAGCTGGTATATTCTGGTTTTTAAAATTCTTCAGTTTTAAATTCTAATACAGTGAACATCACAATATATAGCCCACATAAAAACTCTTTAGGGTCTTCAGTAATTTTCAAAGAGTATAAAGAGATCCTTAGTGTCTTTGTTTGGGCTACTGTAACAAACCATACACTGGATGACTTATGAGTAAAACAAATTTATTTCAGACAGTTCTGGATCTAAAAGTCTGAGATCAGGGTGCAGCATGGTCAGGTTCTGGTGAGGGCCCTCTTCCACGCTGTAGACTGCTGACTTCTCATTGCATCCGCACATGGCAGAAAGAGAGCAAGAGAGCTCTCTGAAGACTCTTTTATAAGGGCACTAATCTCATCCATGAGGTCTTCACCCTCATGACCTAATTACCTCCCAAAGGCCCCCACCTCCTAATATTATCACATTGGAGGTTAGGATTTCAATATATGAATTTGGAGAGGACAATATTCAATATGTAACACCAAGGTTAAGAATAAAAAGTTCAACTTCTCAATAGTGATTAAAGCACAGTTTCTTTTCATTATTTCAAATGCATACAACTCAGACAGTTAGCATTCATTCAGTTGATTATGCACCAAGTTAGAAAAAATGGTATTTTCTGGTACCCCTTTCAAAAGAACAGTTTATATTTTGAAGAAATGTCCAAATAATCTTATTTGGGATAACAGCTAAGAATCAGAAAAACCTGAGTATGATCAAACTGTAGCAGGGAAAGGAGCAGGATTTGCTTGTTAATTTATTGTGGGTGGAAAAAGAGCAATGGACCCAACATCCGGGTGAAAGCCATCAGATCCTGTAGTGTGATCCCTCTTAAATGTCTGGTACAAAGTTAATGAATTCATGAAATGCTTAAGGACAGAGGGTTTTGGTAGTTAAAAGTTATGGGCTGAGCTTCTGGTCCCTATCAATATAGGCATAGTCAAAGAACAAAGGTGATAGAGGAGTGTTGTGGGAATATATGTGGAGGGAGAGAGAAGCAGGAAAGTATTTGTGAATAACCTTTCAGGGTTCAAACGGACTAGGAGAAAAGAGGCTCTTGACTTTAAAGGCTATGAAACTGGGCCTTCAAGGCAAGCTTACCTAATTTTCTGAGGGCCATGAGTCCCTAGCTAACAACCTAAATTTCTGTAATACATACAGAAATGCACATACATATACACACACAAATATCTACTACATAAGAGATACTATACTAGGCTATCTAAGACACATGGGCCTTTTCTAGCAGCTTGAAGTTTAGTGTGAGAGCAAGACGGTATCCAATAACTGTGCAGAGAAAAAACTACCCAAATAGATGTATAAACAAAGTACTATGGGAAGGTTCATATGAGATCTAATATGTACTTATTGTTTATAATTTGTACATTTGCTGGTGTCAAGATCCTTTGGGAACAATAAGCAGAATGGGTAGAGACGGAGTCACTGGAAGAAGAGATAACACCAGTTAAACTGTGTTGCTGGTCCTACTTACTTGTATCCTGTAGGCAGAACTGTGGTGTCATGCTTTCTCTGATGGTTATCTCCTTGGCTTAGTAGCCTAGTTATGGCTGTTTGCTTAAGCACACACACGCACACACACACGCAAGCTTAAGCAGGAAGGGAAATTCATGAGGAGAATACAAGGAACCCAAGAACAAAGAAGAGAGTAGCTGGACTTCCTGGAAGACTGGAGCCAGCAACTATTCAGACATTGAGAACCAAACCTGCTATATTTCCTCTGCCATCCTGCAACCACATATTCTCATCTCTGCTTCTCTTTGAACATGACTAGATTCTCCTATTAAATCTATTGACTTCTCTCCATTTCTACTGCCATGACCCGACTTTAAAGTACTACCCACCCCTTTTCTGCCTAGAAAACTAAAACGGCCCCCTAATTTTTCTCTCCAAATTGACTCTTGGCCATTTCAAAACTGTTTTCCTCATTACAGCCATTTTGACATGTTTAAAATGAAAAATTCATTCAATGGTATTTCCATTACTGCTATGATAAACATCAAAATCTTTTTTAAATTTTATTTTTTTGAGAGAGGGTCTTGCTGTGTTGCCAAGACTGGTCTCTAACTCCAAGCCTCAAATGATCCTCCTCCCTTAGCCTCCTGAGTTGCTGGGATTACAAGAACAAGCCACCCTGCCTGGCTTTCAAAATCTTAAACATGGAACTGGATTACTATTCACCCACATTCAGTACCCTTCATTGTGGTACTGCTGTCTGTGCCCCCTTGTTGCTCTCAGGCATGGCAAAGGTTTGGCTGTTGAAAAGAGAAAAAAATGTGAGCCTATACTTTAAGAACCATGCTTTACCACTTTTCTTTCTGCCATGACAATGACATTAGATTGCTCAGTCAGCCTCAGTCCAGAGTGAAGATGACATGGAGCAGAGCCACGTTAAGCATGCAGGATGGGAGGTAAATAAACCTTCTTGTAGACAACTGACAAGCTTTTGGAGTATTCTGTTACACAGCATAACCTAGCCTATCCTGATACATATGGTCTACACACTCTTACTTATTCCCCCATCTCTTTGCTATAACCTACTTAACCTTGCAGTAATTACAATAAAGTTTCCCCCACCCACATTAGAACTATTTATCTATGTTATTCTCTCTCCCTGGAAGGCTGTTTACACCTTTTTTTCCCCCCCAGTTAACATTTACACACTTATGAGAACTCAGCTTAAGTGTGAAGTACTTAGGAAAAGATTCTCTGCCCTATGTTTAAAGTATTATGAATTTACCTTATCATTATAACTATTTTACCAAACTGCAAGTTCCATGACAAAAGCGACCAGGTATGCTGTGGTAATCATTATATTCCCAGTGACAGGAAGAATTAAATTTTTTTCTCGTTCCAAAGAGCAGTTTTTCTGCATCGTTGTGTACCTGGCAGAAAATGGCTATCCAATCCATAGAACAACACCTTGCCACTCTAGACTGCCAATTGATCAGCATTCCAATGATCTGTTTCCAAAGTCTTTTTTTTTTTTTTTTTTTTTTGAGACGGAGTCTCGCTTTGCTACCCAGGCTGGAGTGCAGTGGCCGGATCTCAGCTCACTGCAAGCTCTGCCTCCCGGGTTTTTTACGCCATTCTCCTGCCTCAGCCTCCCGAGTAGCTGGGACTACAGGTGCCTGCCTCGTCGCCCGGCTAGTTTTTTGTATTTTAAGTAGAGACAGGGTTTCACCGTATTAGCCAGGATGGTCTCGATCTCCTGACCTCGTGATCCGCCCGTCTCGGCCTCCCAAAGTGCTGGGATTACAGGCTTGAGCCACCGCGCCCGGCCTGTTTCCAAAGTCTTAGAGGGAAAATCCGATCAGCTAAACCTGGATATGGTCTATCAGTGATCTAATCATAGTTTACTGGAAGAGGTATGTTAAGCAGAGTCAACATGGCTTCAGAGATATCTCTGGGAATAGGAGGAATTCTCAGTCAAATGGATGTGGACTGAGCTGACATTCTAAAAAGCAGCTACTGTAGTCACTATAGCTGACTACTGACTACTCTTCTGTGTTCTTGACTTTATCTTAAGAACCCGGTTCTCAAAATTATCTTCAGAGTGCATACAAGAGAATGATTTCTACAAGGGGGTTTCTTAATAAAAGGGTGGTGACCAAGTAATTCTTACTCTGTCCTCTGGAGTTTTGCCTTTCCTTAGGCACTCTTACTTTGATTACCACTGCTACTTCATTCTAATCTTTTGGAAGCAGGGGTGGGCTTTTTGTTCTAACATGAACATGGAAAACAACAACAACGAAAGGAAAACAAAACTCTCGTACTGATTCTCCATCATACTGTAGGGACAAGTTTGAATTTGCACAGTTTACAATTATTAAGGAAGAGCAACAGGGAAATACACAACGGAAGGCAATAAAAAATGTGACTCACAAAATAAAGGTTTCTGGCCCTTTCCCTGGATATATGGTTCCTGTCTCATTTCACTTGAAATTTAAGGAAAAAGAAGGCCCATATTATCGGAATATCTGTTTCAAAAGCACAGAAAAGAAAAAAAAAAATTGTTAGCTTTTCTAGAATTTTTCCTGTAACATCTCATCTTTAAGAAAAAAAGATAACACTTTCTATTCAGTCTAGATTTTTGGTCATTTCTACTTCTTAAAGACCTTTAAAATATTTATGAAAAATTTGAAAAGGTACCCGCATAACTAGTGATACAATCCAGATAATTTTAAGGACTTTGTCCTCTTAAATGGATGCTAAAAAAACTCTTCTTTTTTTTTTTTTATTGTTAATGTAAATTAGACCACAACTTCAGACCTATATTGAGGATTCCCTAAACACATTTGTAAATAGGGGCCCGATACAACCCATCTGAATCAAGCTGGTATGTGTTTCTATTAAAACTTTTTCAAGTGTGCTGCAGTCTGATAAGTATGATCCATGTCCTATTACGTTTTTTCCCCCTCAACAGAGAATGTTACCTGGGTAGTAAATTTTAGCTTAAATGAAACTAATTTGCTGTTTAAATCATCACATATTTCAGATTATCAAGTAGTTTTAATATTGTTGGCCTCCATTTTGTACTACTTTCCCTAGCACGGCTAATCTCAGAAATAATTCCATAAATTTTAAAACTTTGTATATTTGTTGCTTAAATTTACAGGTGAAATGTAAAATTAATATTCCTTATCAACAGTGGTGTGCACCTGTAGTCTCAGCTATTTGGGAGGATGAGTCAGGAGGATCCCTTGTGCCCAGGAATTTGAGGTTGCGGTGAGCTATGATCATGCCACTGCAGTCAAGCCTAGGCAAAAGAGCAAGACTGTCTCAAAAAAATTTTTTTAATTATTAACATTGTTTTAACATTAGAAGTGTGTAAAATTTAAAGTCTTTTTCTATGGTAAAAATTTAAGAGAGTTTAATGCTTTCAGTTTAATATCGATTTAAAGTTACTATAGTGGCATGGTGAAGGTTAAAACAAGCATGAATGGCAATTAGGAGACTTAGGTATAGTCCCCACCTCTGCCACTAAGTAATACTGTTGTCTTGCTCCTAAATAGCTAAGGAAACTATTCGTTACTTTTTTCCTACCTATAATAGGAGTTAAGCTAGGTATTTCAAGTCACTTCTAGTTCTAAAATTACATGATGCTAAAATGTGAACATTTATATCTAAATTAATTTTTACAAAGACTGCTCATTGACTGTATTTCTAAGCCCTTGCACAGTTAACTCTTAGTTCCACCATTATTAATCACCTTCTATGTGTATGACAGCCATCTCAAATCCATTCTGCAGTAAGCTGTGACAAAAATAAATCTGTAGGCCGGGCACGGTGGCTCATGCCTGTAATTCCAGCACTTTGGGAGGCCGAAGCGGGCAGATCACGAGGTCAAGAGATCGATACCATCCTGACCAACATGGTGAAACCCGTCTCTACTAAAAATACAAAACTTAGCCAGGCGTGGTGGCACGTGCCTGTGGTCCCAGCTACTCAGGAGGCTGGGGCAGGAGAATCACTTGAACCTGGGAGGCGGAGGTTGCAGTGAGCTGAGATGGCACCACTGCACTCCAGCCTGGTGGCATAGCGAGACTCCATCTCAAAAATAAATAAATCTGTGTGCATTCAATGCCCCTGAATTGTATACTTAAAATGGTTACAATAAATTTGATTATGCATTTTACCACAATAAAACATGCACACACACACACAAAAGCATGCAGTGCTCCCCTAACACTTTGTATCTATTACTTAAAATTATTGTTGTTTAGACATAAGTTGGCTTCCCCAAAGAATTCTCCAGTCACTCCAAGGATAAGGACCTCTTTTTTTTTTTTTTTTTTAGGCAGAGTCTCACTCTCACTCCAACCTCTGCCTCCTAGATTCAAGCAATTCTCCTGCCTCAGCCTCCGGAGTAGCTGGGATTACAGGCGCATGCTACCATGCCCAGCTAGTTTTTGTATTTTTAGTAGAGACAGAGTTTCACCATGTTGGCCAGGCTGGTCTCGAACTCCCGACCTCAAATTATCCGCCTGCCTTGGCCTCCCAAAGTCCTGGGATTAGAACTCTTAATCCTTGCTGTAACTCCAAAGCCTAGGACACCATCTGGTTTCTAGTTACCAGGAAAGGTAATCATATCCCGGCCTTTCCAAGTGTTCTTTCACGTAAATTTAATCACTTTCAACCAAGGCAATATATTAGATATATAAATAATTGTAAGACTTGTGAAGTACACACCAGAAAAATTCTTTATCACACATATATGAGTTAGAATTCAGAAACTGTGGCCACAGAACTCCAGATCTTCAATAGATGTTTGCTGAATTGATATATGAGACTTGAGAAGGCAAAAGGATAAACGTAAGTCCTAGTATCAGCCCAACAGATTTACATGGAGCGTGTGACAAGTACATAATATTACGCTTCCTAAGAAGTATGTCAACGAATGCCCTTCCTAAGTAGCAACCTACCTAAATAACCCTTACCACTTTCTCCAGGTAGTTTTTAACAAACGAATTGCACCGCAGCTTCAAAAAATTGAAAATTACGTGTTTACCTATCCATTCACTGCTCAGACAAAACAAAAACAAAAGCTACCTGTAGGAGACTTCAAAATTCCTTAATACTACAGTGTCATTAAAAACAAACACCTAGATTTACTCTACTTAGCTATATGTTACTAAGTAGTCAGGTTAGCTTTAATGCTTACCACGACAAGGAAAGCTGGCTTTTTTCCTTTCCCTAGGATAATCCCCTCCCACCTCCTCCCTCTTTAAAGTTAAAGCAATCCAAAAAACCAGCTAATTCTCAGCTCTAGAGTTCTCCAGCACAAGAATCAGTAGTTCAGCCTCAAGAAAAAGGCATCTTAAAGGCTGTGCATTAAAAGTTGCCAGGGATCCAGCCGCTTACATTTCATGAAAAGTACAGACCAGACCCGTTTAGCAAGCTGTGCACCTTAACTGGTCCAGAAGGCGCGCTGTGGGCTGGGAAAAGAGGGTGAGCAAAAGACAAGATTATTAGTTTGGGTTGATGGGGCTGGCGGGGCAAGGGGAGAACAGAGGAATAATCTGTAAGATCTGAGTTCCGAAGCTTTTTGGGTTGTGGAGGTTAGAAAAGTGCCTGTTAAAGTTAGGCCCAAGCTTCGGCAAGGTGGAACTGGGGGGAAAAAAAGAAAAAGAAAAAGAAACTAAAAAAACAATAGCGAACAGGCTCCCGAGATCTAGCGTTCACAGTGAGGCCGTTAACGCAGCAGGAAAGTAGGTGTGTGTTTTCTTCCTCTTCCCGCCTCCCCAGAGAGTCGAGCCCAGTCCTTTCCCCTCATTTTCACCCCAGCCGAGTCCAATGTCTGCCCTCGCCGCGGAGTCGGGTCGGAAGCCGCCCCGCCCCCTCGCCTTGCTGGCCCTGGGGAACCCCTCTGCCCCACCTTCCCTGCCCGATGAGAGGCAGTGACTGCCGCCGTCACGTGTGCTGGCAGCCGCCAAGTGAGGCCGCTTTTGCGACGCGGTGACAGCCAAATGGTGCGACAGGAGGAGCTGCAGCCGCGGCCGCAGCGCCCCGCACGGAGAGGCTTGAGGCGGCTCCTGGCGTCGCCCAGAGGGAGCGACTAGGCGAACAGTCCGGTGCGGGCGGCGGCGGCGGCGAGAGGAAGCCCGCTACGAGTGCCCTCGCTCCCCGCCGCTCTCGATGAACCGGACGGACTAAGCCGCGCCTCCAGCAGGGGCTGCGCCTCCATGAATCCCTAGTTTTTGTTTTTTTTTTTCTTTCTCTCCCCGTTCCTCACCCCCCCACCCTGAGCCCCGTCCCGCCTTCTCCCTTTGCCAGCGGCGGCCGCCTCCAGGTGCGGAGTCCATACCGGAGCGCAATGGCGTCCAACCCCGAACGGGGTGAGATTATGCTCACGGAACTGCAGGTAAGGGCCGCGGCCCTGGCGAGAGTCGCTGGCGGAGGAGACAGGCAGAGAGCCCCGCGCGGCGTCGGGGACCAAGGAAAGCCCTGCGGCCGCCGCGCCCCTAGCCCGCTAAGTGCGGAAAGTCCGGGATGTCACTCGGGAACTGCTTCCCTCGGGGAACCGCTTCCCTCGGGAGCCGGACTCTCTCCCCCGCCAAAGCCCTGGCCTGCCACCGCTTTGCTTTGATTCTGCCTACCAGAGGGAACCCCATCTCTGCAGCCCTGCTGCAGCTGGAGCCTGCTCTCGCCCGGTCCCTGGAGAGGCCGGCCCGTCGCCCCCTCCCGCGGTGTCAGAGCTGCCCGCGAACGCCCCTGTCGCCCCCTCCCTTCGCGCGGCTGGGCCCCGCCCCGCCTTTCCTCCGTACTCGGCTCCTTAAACTCTTTTGAATGACTCCCAAGCTGTTTTCTTGTCCCTCCCCCTCCCCTCAGACTCCGCACAAAGAGCGCCCCCATAACTTCCAGCCCCTAGACAAGCTTTTTTTTAAAAAAACGAGTCTCACCAAATGCTTGCTTCACTTCGCCAGCCCTCTTCAGGTGACAGAGTTTCTTTCCTCTATTTTGAGGGTTATCATTTTCTTTTCCTTTCTTTCTTTCTTTTTTTTTTTTTTAAACCAAGTGATAGATGCACGGTGCCTTTCTCGGCTACCCCTGCCCAGATCCGGAAGCTCAGATGCTGATGCTTTTCAGACTTTCATTTTCCTTCTCATTTGAGCACCAGAGAAAGAGCTATATAAGTTGTTTACTAATGAGAAAGCAGTCGACTAAGGGAAAACATTGGGCACCACATGTCTGCAAAAGATAAGAGCAAAATAGATCGCTTAGTCAGTAGCAGTATTATTATTTTCCCATTTCCAGCTAAATATTTGATGATGTAGGCACGATTTTCGTTTTTAAATCTCTATGTTGTACATGGGGACTTAAGCTACCCTGTCGGGTTTTTCATTACTTGGCAGTGTTCCAGAAGTGTTTACATCTGAATTTTAACAAAGATGTTAAAATTTCATGCTTTTTTGACTTAAAAGTTATTTTACTTTATTTTAATATAGTTATCTTTTAGCTACTCGAAGATTGTAGATGGGAATTAGGGAAAAAATAGCATGCTTGCGTGTCTTTTTGTGTGTTGGACAGTTAATTTTTTTAAAGAAAGACTAAATCTAGAAATTCTGAAACAGTTGATTCTTGATGTCAAAATTAAGTATTGCAACTGCATCTAAATTTCTTGTTTAAATGCACTTTTTAAGAAAACTCTTTATGAGTTTGGTTTCTTGTGCAGTCAGACGTAAGGTTGAAAACGTTGGTTTAATAGTTGATACTCCTCCACAAAAATAGAGATTGTAACAATGTATACCAATGCAGTGTTGCACATTTAGAATCCTTTGGTAATGCAAAGCTGAATTTCATATAATTGAAAATGTTGCTATGTAATATTTTAATTACAGTTAGCCTTTTATAAGCAGATCTTACAGCATACCACATTTGCTAAATGAATGTAATTTACTATTTTATTAATAGTAAATAATTTGCATCAGCTTTTAAAATGGAGATGATGTGAGGCAAGTGAGAAATACTTTACATTGCCTGGTCTTGAACCATGAAAAACATACTTTGGTTTTGATTGAGAAGGATGATAGGGTCATTTTTCTTCTGAATTGAGCAATGTTAGAGTTATAATATATTTCACATTGTTACTTGTATTTTATAGAAAGTTGGCATAAAAGACACCTACTTCGGCACTGGAACTGAAAATTATATTTTCATGTGTATTAAAATACAGTATTTAGGATCTTTTAATTAATAAGATCAATTTTGGTAATAACAACGAAGCAAGCAAAGAAGGAAGAAATTTTCAATATGATGACTTAGAAATACGAACAAAATAGAGGAACACCTAAAGTTAAGCTTCTAGATAAACTGAAATATAACCCCTTCCAGAAAAAAGAATAGTTTTTATTAAGTGTTACCTTATAGGTTGTCATATATCCAAGTCATTTTCTTGGTTTATTTGACTCCCAGTTTTGATAAAATTATTGCATTTAAACTTTATCATGTTTATTAAAATTTTGAGAATATTACTTACATCAACATTAAAGATAGTCATGAAGTTTGCTTCACCAAATATTTCCATCTGTTCAAACATTTTATTTCACTGGGTCCTGAAACTTAGTGTACAGTAACCAAGTATTTATTAAACTTTCATTTCAAAAATCAGTTTTTTTAAAAGCTTCTAAATTGTTTGAACTTAGACTGAATTACTGTTTAATATGACATTCTTTCCCCCCTCCCCCGAAGGGGTCTCCCTCTGTCGCCCAGGCTGGAGTGCAGTGGCGCGATCTCCACTCACTGCAAGCTCCGCCTCCCGGGTTCACGCCATTCTCCTGCCTCAGCCTCCCAAGTAGCCGGAACTACAGGCGCCCGCCACAGCGCCCGGCTAATTTTTGTATTTTCAGTAGAGACGGGGTTTCACCGTGTTAGCCAGGGTGGTCTCGATCTCCTGACCTCGTGATCCACCCGTCTCGGCCTCCCAAAGTGCTGGGATTACAGGCGTGAGCCACCGCGCCCGGCTAATATGACATTCTTAATTCTTTTCTGCCATGCAGATTTTAAGTATTTAAGAAATTTTGTAGCCAGTTTTAAGATGTATTTAATGGTTAAAACTGTTACTTTGCTATGTATCCTGTCTCAGGAATACTTGTTTTACTCTGAAAGTTACATATTACAACCTACCTTTAATGAAATTGACATTTGTTTAGAAATATATCCAGCTTTTCATTATTTTTTCAAATTGTAGAATTTGAAATACTCCACTGCTTGAGCTGGAATTAGCTTTTGGTCATGGAAAGGCAAAGTAAGAAAATCTGAAACTACAGTATTCTGTCTTGTTAATTACTGTAATAGCATGGAGTAATGTTTTTAAGTATTGGTAGTAATTCAGGAGGCTTATTCAATAAGGAAGCGTTAATAAACTATGTAAACTTTGGTGGCTAAAGGTTTCAAGGTATAAGGAAGAATATTTACCGTAGTAAAATAAAATTGGCTGTTTAAAATGACCAATTTATAATTTTATCTCATAACTAGTTTGTTATGTTGTATTCTCTTTATTTTTTATTTGAAGTATAGCAGAAAACTTAGACATTTTTGCAATGCCAAAGAAACTAAAGTTTATTTCCAAGGAACCTGGATTAATGAAAACTGTAAAGAATCTCAAAATGAAAGTGTTGGCTACAATGGTAATTTTGTAGAATGCAGACCAAATATTGAGCAGTGTACTAATAAAGCTATCTTGCTGATTATTAGAGATTCATTTCCTTCATCAAAATGCCCAATAAAGTGTTGGTCTGGGAATTTTAAATTCCATTCTCAGCAGATTTTATTTAGCTAGAGGTAACTTGCTCAAGTGGAAAGTTGAGATAGTTACCCTTAAATTACGGGGGTTAATTTCACCAGTTATGTAGTATCTACCAAAGCTATGTTGGAGGATATAAAGATGACAAGATAGGTTTTTGCTTTCCAGAAGAGAGTATAGATAATTGTACTGGAGGATAATTACAAGAGAGTACAAATAACATTTTAAAAATTATTTGCTACATATCAGACATTGTACTTAATATCCTATACACCTCATTTGATCTTTACAACAATCCAGTAAAGTAGGTATTATTTCCATGTTGTGGATCAGGAAACTTTTTTTTTTTTTTTTTTTTGAGACGGAGTCTCGCTCTGTCGCCCAGGCTGGAGTGCAGTGGCCGGATCTCGGCTCACTGCAAGCTCCGCCTCCCGGGTTTACGCCATTCTCCTGCCTCAGCCTACCGAATAGCTGGGACCACAGACGCCCGCCACTTCACCCGGCTAGTTTTTTTTGTATTTTTTAGTAGAGACGGAGTTTCACCGTGTTAGCCAGGATGGTCTCGATCTCTTGACCTCGTGATCTGCCCGTCTCGGCCTCCCAAAGTGCTGGGATTACAGGCTTGAACCACCGCGCCGGGCTGGATCAGGAAACTTAAGTTCAAGAATATTAAGTAAATTGCTTATGGTTACATTGTGTGTCTGACTTTGAACCCAGGTCTGTATGTTTCCCATTACATTATTCTTTTTTTTTTTTTTTTTTTTTTTTTTGAGAAGGTGTCTCACACTGTCACCCAGGCTAGAGTGCAGTGGTGCGATCTCTGCTCACTGCAATCTCCGCCTCCTAGGTTCAAGCGATTCTCCTGCCTCAGCCTCCCGAGTAGCTGGGATTACAGGCACCTGCCACCATGCCTGGCTAATTTTTTGTATTTTTAGTAGAGACAGGGTTTCACTGTGTTGGCCAGGCTGGTCTTGAACTCCTGACCTCATGATCTGCCTCCCTCGGCCTCCCAGAGTGCTGGGATTACAGGTGTGAGCCCCTGTGCCTGGCCCCACTGTACCATCCTTTAAATTGCCACAGTTCTGGGGAACTATAAATATTTTGCATCTAATGTTATAGTTGTGTGAACTTTCCACAGATTGGCCAAAAATGTAATTTACCAATATTAACTTAACTTGTTAGCTCCATCTGTAACAAGGAAAAATGATTTCTACATTCAACTTGGTAGTCTATAATGTAGCAGTGTTTTATTATTGTAAATACGGTCTAATATTTCGCAAAGAATCATAGTACAAATAATCTTTTTACAGGATTTCTTCATTAAGAATTACTGTTTCTCATGAAAGGTGTCACATGCTTGCCCAAAACTTCCCAAAAGATTTGACATTACTCTGTAGACTGTGCTTTGCTTTAAAATTTTATGCTCATATGTAACCTAGCTCTGTGTTTGACACTTAATAGGTGCGCAATACATTGATGAGAAGGCTCCATTTGTCACCTAGGATGAGGGATGTCTAGATTATTTTAAGAGAAGTTCATTATAATCTTTGACATATGAAATTATGTAGTTTTCTTTAATTTACATTTCTAATCCCTTCTCCCACAAATATTCCCTTTAAAAGTACTAAAGGGATTTCTATAGTAGTTACATCATTCTTCCACTGGTAGTTTACTCATTTAATGGAAAATTAGAAGGTGGCGTCTAATTTTGCAGTGACACTGGAAAGTGGAAGGTCTGAGTTGGGAGGATTACAATTTTAGGGTGGTTTGGGGGATGGTAGTATGAGAAGGTAAGCCGGGTAGTTAAGACAGACTTTACATTGTTTTCAAATTAGAAATGTAATGCACATGTATTACAGAAAATCCAGAAAATGTGGAAAAGCACAAAAGAAAATAAAAGTTGCTCATAGTTCTGTCACTTAAAGACTGACGGACTTTTCCCACCTAAAAGTCCCATGGCCATAGAGTCCATTTTTTCTTTTTTTTCATCTCATTTTACTTACTAGAATTTTGAAGAAAATGAAGCTCAGAGAATTTTAAGATAGAAATCACAGTAGGGTAAAAAAAAATTTTCTTGCCACTGGATTTAGATGAGTGGATCTAATTAGCTTTTTTTTTTTTTTTTTTATTTTTAAATTTCAGAATATTTCAATTATGAGTCACTGCTTTATTAAGAAGAAAAGTGCAGGCTGGGCGCGGTGGCTCACACCTGTAATTCCAGTGCTGTGGGAGGCTGAGACAGGCGGATCACGTGAGGTCAGAAGTTCGAGACCAGCCTGGCCAACATGGTGAACCCCTGTCTCTACTAAAAATACAAAAATTAGCCCGGTGTGGTGATGTGCGCCTGTAGTCCCAGCTACTTGGGAGGCGGAGGCACAGGAATCGCTTGAACTTGGTAGGTGGAGGTTGCAGTGAGCCGAGATCATGCGGCTGCACCTCCAGCCTTGGTGATAGAGTGAGACCCTGTCTCAAAGAAAATGCAGTAGTATGGATTTAGTAATAGACAGTAATGAAGTATAGCAACAATTGCTTTGAACAATATATCAATACCGTGTGTTTTTTCAGCTTAGGTTTGATGCTGCTCTTGTAGACTACCACGATGTTTGTAATTTGCAGTGCATACTTTACTGAATTAAACATGCTAAATAACTTTCTAAATATTTATTGACTACCAACATAAAAGTCTCTGTGTTAAACTAGTGTTACTAAATGATGGCTCTACAATGTTTTGTTTTTGTTTTTTTGTCATCTCTCATTATTATTATAGAGATTAGGTCTAGGGTCATGCAATTCCTACCATTTACATAGTGTTGAAATAGGGAGAAGTAGGGACACCTTCTAGATATCATCTCTTTATCCCAGAGCTAGGCATCTGATTCCTTGGGCTCTCTTATTTCTGCTTTTCGAACTTGGCAATGGTAAATTTTCATGCCATTCATCAGAAGCATGTTTACTTTTAAACAGAGTAGTAGTTTATAAACATCACCTAAAATAATGTTACTTCTATATCATAAATGGTATTTGAATAAAACAGTTAATTATACATTATTCCCTCATAAAATATAGTGTGCTGATAATTGTCAAATGTCTATATTATTTCAAAAACCAGTTTTACTCTAGAGTATATAACATTTAACATGATTAACTTTTGATATACAGCAGAGTTCAAACTTGACAGCAAAGTTGAAAACTGGTTAAAAGCTTCAAAAGATTTAAAATTTAGAGTGGGAAAATATACTAATGAAAAAGTAATTCCTTAATGAAACAGAAATAGAGAACCTTTATCTTTTTTTTTTTTTGAGACGGAGTCTCGCCTTGTCGCCCGGGCTGGAGTGCAGTGGCCGGTTCTCAGCTCACTGCAAGCTCCGCCTCCCGGGTTTACGCCATTCTCCTGCCTCAGCCTCCGAGTAGCTGGGACTGGCCGAGACGGGCGGATCACGAGGTCAGGAGATCAAGACCATCCTGGCTAACACGGTGAAACCCCGTCTCTACTAAAAAAAAAAAAAAAAAGAGAGAGAACCTTTATCTTGATGCATGTCTAGCTTCTCTTAATTTTATCTGATAACATCTTGTTTGAAACTAGCTGTTATCATACTTGCCTTTTTTTGCAATCACAAAAATGAAATTTGTGTAACATTGTATACATAAATATTGCCTGTAAAACATGAAGATCAGGAAAGCATGGGACAGTGTACTTGATGACAGTAAACACCTTAGATGTGAAGGTAGTGTTGAAGTGCCTCATAAAGATGAGTGGATATCCAAGACTTATATAATACTGTTAGGATTTATCTCTTTTGGAAATTTGACAGTGACTTATCAAATTGGTGAAAGTTTTACTGCCCTGGCTCATATATACCTTAATTTAATGAAATGTAGTTATGACAAAATTTGAAATTTATTTTTGATTATAGAAGACATACCACCCAATACATGTGCTGAAAATTATATATTTATTTATTTTATTTTTGAGACAGGATCTTGCTGTGTCACCTAGCTTGAAGTGCAGTGATGTGATCTCGGCTCACTGCAACCTCTGCCTCCTGGGCTCAAGTGATTTGCCCACCTTAGCCTCCCGAGTAGCTGGTACTACAGGTGTGAGCCACCATGCATGGCTGATTTTTATATTTTTTTGGAGAGATGGGGTTTTGCCATGTTGCCCAGGTTGGTTTTGAACTGCTGGACTCAAGCGATCCACCTGCCTTGGCCTCCCAAAGTGCTGGGATTACAGATGTGAGCCACTGTGCCTGGCCTGAGTATCGTATATTTTATACATTAATCATGTTGTTTTCCCTTCCCTGTAGTTGCTACCTTAGGGATTCTCTAAGGAGGTGTTTGTTCTCCCTGTTTCAGAATTTTCATTGAACAAATTTTATGCAACTTTTGGATTTTTAAAAAATGTATTAAACATCAGGCACACTGCTTGGATTAATCATCTATCAATCATTTTAGTAAGTACTCATGGACCACCACTCCCCCTTTCTCAAAACAAGCTAGGAACTTTAACCTACCTATAGTTTTCCTCTATTCTATCCCTCTATTGCCACCTTCTTGTCATCTAGGTCATCATTTTTGAGTCCTGTGTTCATTCTCTTCCTTATATAGTAGTCCCTCCTTATCCGCGGTTTCAGTTACCCACGGTCAACTATGGTCCAAAAATAGGTGAGTACAGTATAGTACTGTAAGATATTTATAAGTACTAAGATACTTTGAGAGAGACCACACTCATAACTGTAATTACAGTATAGTTATAATTGTTCTGTTTTATTATTGGTTGATTAACGCTTACTGTGCCTAATTTATAAATTAAACTTTAGCATCAGTATGCATGTTAAAGGAAAAGTGTATATACAGTTAAGTACTGTTCATGGTTTTAGGCATTTACTGAGGGTCTCTCGGTGGATAAAAGGAGACTACTGTGTATAGTTGGACATATAAATCTAAACGTCTTTTAGTTGTTTATATAGAATTGTGGTGAATATAATCTTTTGAACTTGATTTTCACCTGTTATAAATAAGATTGATCCACATTTTGCATGGTGCTATAGTCATTCATTTAAATTGCTGTATAATATTTCATTGAGTAAAATATTCATTAACTCTCCTTTGGTGGATGTTTGGATATTTATCCATTCTCCCTTGTTGGGCAGTTATTTTCTGTTTTTTGTTTTGTTTTGTTTTGTTTGTAATTATAAGCAAAGATCCTATGGACAGTCTGTGCATGTTTCCTACTGTGTATGTGCCGCAGTTCCTATTATACACCTAGAGGTAGCATTGCTACCTCACAGGGTAGGTGAATGTTCAACTTAAGAGATGATGCAGAACTTTCAATATGGTTGCACCAATTTATATTCATATTAGCAATATATAAAATAAAAGATCCTTTGGTTATCCATCCTCTCCTACACTTGATATTCTCTTCTTAAGTTTTACACATCAGAAGGGTGTAAAATGTTACCTTATTTTTGGTCTTGATGCACATTTTCCTGGTTGTCACTGATGTAGAACACTTCTTTTTATGTTTGCCGGCCTTTTCATGTGGCTTCTTCAGTGAAATTCGTATTTATGTCTCTTGCCTATTTTTGTTTTTCTTATTGGTTTATAAGAGTTCTTCATATTGCTTATGTTAATCCTGTGTGTACATTGTGAATGTCTTTCAGTTCCTAACTTTTTCACTTTCTTTTATTGGGGTTGTGTGGGAGAGACAGTTTTAAATGCTTTTACCTTCTTTGGCAAATATTTGGAATAATTTACATCATTATCATCAACAGGCTTGCATTTACTATCTATTGTACATTTGGTATAGAAAGGGTAAAGTTATATTAATAGTTTATGGCCTGGGGATTTGTAAACTATCCAAATGAACAACTATAGGAAGTTATATAAACTAGTGTATTGCTTCACACATACTAGGCGCTGAAATGCTAGGTTGATTTAGTTAACGAGTAAATTCAGAAGCAAAGAAATAGCAAAACTTATACAGTTCATCAATTGCTTATTTTCCAATTCCATATCTCTCTGTTGCAAACTACTTATTATTAGTCATTAATAATATTTTATTCTTTTGTTTAAAGGGCAGTATATTCCATAAGGTTATGTGAGCAGTTATTTAGGTATTTTCATAGCTTGCCATTAAAATGCTGGAGTTGATCAGATTTGATACTGGATATAAAGCAAAATATTAATCATCTGCACAGTTTACTAGTATTTACAAACTCAGAATCCTAAATACAGTTTTTGTCATTGCTGTGCATCTTTTGATAAAAAAAATTCTTAAGTCAAATTTGTCCTTTGTTTATCATACAGTAAGTCCTCACTTAATGTCATTGATTGGTTCTTGGAAACTGACTTTAAGCAAAACAACGTATAATGAAACCAGTTTCTTTTTTCTCATCAATGTTATAAGGAAGTGGTAATTATAAACAAAGAAACATTAGCCAGAAGTGGTGATGCACACCTGTAGTCCCAGCTACTTGGGAGGTGGAGGTGAGAGGATGACTTGAGCCCAAGAGTTAAGGCTGCAGTGAGCTGGAATCAGGTCATTGCACTCTAACCTGGGGAGCATAGTGAGACCCTGTCTCAAAGAAAAGAAATGATATTGAGCAAAACAGCTTTATTAAAGGACCTGCAGCACATTGTTTCTCTTAAAGTCACAGTTCCAAGAACCCATCAACAGTGTTAAGTCAGGACTTACTGTAATTGCTTTTCATGCCCTTTTAAATAAATTATTCCCTATCCTGGGTTTAAAAGATAGTCACACAAGTTTGCTGCTAAGAATTTTGCAGTTTTATTTTTCAGATTTAAGTCAGCTTATCTGGAGTTGTTTTTTAATAGACTTCATTTATTTAAAGCAGTTTTAGGTCCACAGCAAAATTGAGAGAAAGATCTAGAGATTTCTCAAAAACCTGCGTCCCTACATATGTATGTATGCATTATCGACATCCACCACGAGAGTACCTTTGTTACAGTTGATGAACCTATATTGACACATCATCATCATCCAGAGCCCAGAGTGCACACATCTTGGTGTTGTGCATTCTATGGGTTTGTACAAATGTATAATGACGTGTATCCAGCATTATAGTATCAAACAGGATAGTATCACTGCACTAAGCTTATTCTCTGTGCTCTGCCTATTCATCCTTCCCTCTCCTCCATCCCCTGGCAACCACTGATCTTTTTACAATTTCCATAGTTTTGTCTTTGGGAAAATCTCTTGCAGTTGGAATCATACAATGTGTAGCCATTTTGCATTGGTTTCTTTCACTTAGAAATATGCATTTAATTTTCCTCCACGTCTTTTCATAACTTGATAGCTTATTTCTTTTTAGTGCTGAATAATATCCCATTGTCTGTGTGTACCCCAGTTTATTCATTCACCTACTGAAGGACATCTTGCTTGCTTCTAAGTTTTGGCAGTTATGAATAAAATGCTATAAACATCCTATGTAAGTTTTTGTGTGAATGCAACTTTTCAACTCCTTCGGTTAAATACCAGGGTGTCCAATTGTACGATAAGAATAGATTTGTAAGAAACTCCCAAACTGCCCTCCAAAGTGGCTGAACTATTTTGTATTCCCGACAATAAGAGTTTTTGTTGTTCACACCATCTCCAGTATTTCGTGTTGTCAGTGTTCTGGATTTTGGTTATTCTAATAAGTATATCGTGGCATCTCATTGCTGTTTATTTAATAGCTTTGATTTTTGAATATGGAGATAGGTCTGAGTTATTTTAATGTTTAAAAACATTATTTTGAAATGTCTACCAGACTTCTTTATAATGCAAATTTAAAATAGAGCACTTTTCAGCTTTTAGAATAGAAACATCTGCAAATAGCTTTATTAGCCTAACTCTGACTTGCAAATTTGATAAATTTTGCCAGTTAGAGTTACATCATGCTAGGTTGTGTATTGAACTGTACCTGAACTTATCCTTACCTAGCTCAGTAATACCTCACTTTTTCCTTATTATATCAGTTGGTGGTTCTTTTGTTTTTTTTTTTTAATTTTATCTCCTGAAGCTTTGGGTCAGTAAAAGTCATCCTTGTCTTAGCTCTTGTTGACACCCATCCCATTCTCCAGTTGTGGCTCATACTTTTTATGTTGTTTTCTGTCATCTAACCTACTCCTGCTCCTTTCTTCTCAGCATATCACTCATCTCTACGTAGTGAGTGATACGTGCTCTTCAACCTTGTGAGTTTCCTCAAGTTTTCTTGTCTTTACTTTCAAATTTCTTGGAATTTTAGCCATCCTTTTTATTTCTACTGAATTTTAAGGAAAAATTGCTTCTTCTTGCTAATGTTATACTTTCCTGGACTTTTGCTTCCTCTGGAATATCATGTTTTACTGTTTTGCAGGATGGGGCTTTTCATTATCCACTAGCTTTTGGCTTAAAATAAGTTCACGTCTCATGTTTTATTATACTCTTTAATACTGTTGTACCCTCAAATTTCTTTCTTTTATAAGAAATTTTGGCCGGGCGCGGTGGCTCAAGCCTGTAATCCCAGCACTTTGGGAGGCCGGGACGGGCAGATCACGAGGTCAGGAGATCGAGACCATCCTGGCTAACATAGTGAAACCCCGTCTCTACTAAAAAATACAAAAAAACTAGCCGGGCAAAGTGGCGAGCACCTGTAGTCCCAGCTACTCGGGAGGCTGAGGCAGGAGAATGGCATAAACCCAGGAGGCAGAGCTTGCAGTGAGCTGAGATCCGGCCACTGCACTCCAGCCTGGGCGACAGAGCAAGACTCTGTCTAAAAAAAAAAAAAAAAGAGAGAGAAATTTTTTAGTTGCCTTGTCTACCATTATTTAACTTACTCATATATGACTTCTGTCTCAGTTATTCTGTTGAAATAGTTTTCTTAAAGGTATCATGACATTGTTGCTTCTAGTCTTTAGAGGAAATTGATACTGCTCCAGCTT
>NW_016803692.1:542833-556578 GCF_001698545.2 Rhinopithecus bieti | reverse complement strand
AAAGTGCTGGGATTACAGGCTTGAGCCACCGCGCCCGGCCCTTTTCTACCTTTAATGTTCCACCTATTTCTAGTCTATTTTTCCTTTAATTTATCCTTCAGATTAACCACCAGAATCTGATTAACCACCAAAACCTTGTTTAGTAACAGTTGTGAAAAATAGAAAACCACTTAAATTAGCTTAAGCAGAAATTGGATTTTTTGGAAAGCTATGGGGATGTTATCACTTAAGGATAAAATGTATAGCCAGATCCCATGAGTACTAAACAGGAAACTGGATGCTTTCTTTCTGGGGCTACATGTTCTCTTTTCTTTAAGTATGTGTACTGCTTTGTATCTGTGTATACTGGTTCTCTTTGCTCTCTTGCCTGTGGTCTCTGAGTGGCACTCCTAACTTCTAAATTTACATTAACTCTACAAGTTCAGGGCACATAGACCACAGCTGACTGACTGAGTTGCTATGTGTCACAATTTTAACTTCTTAGATGAGAAAATCTGAGTAGCCTTAAGTCAGTGGAACATGTGTCCCTGATCCATCTAACTATGGCAATCGAGGGATGAGATTCTCTGGTATCAGTATGGCTTCAAGAAACCTCTTGTAAGGTTGGGATAGACTATTTTCTGAAAAGGGATTCTAGGTTGAGAATTCTAGGGATTCTCCTGCTTGAAAGTTTCAGCAACTTTCTATCAATTATAGAATAAAATGTATTTGTACTTTTCATCATCTGACCCCAATGTTTTCTGATTTTTCTCCCTATTTATCTTACCTTCTAGAATATTAAACTATTTACATTTCTCTGAACCATACTCCCTATCTTTGCAAATGCTGATTCTAACTTTAAGAATACTAACATTGCTTGTCTGAACAGCATTTTACAAATTGGACAATCCTTAAAATTCTGATAAGAAAATCATATTTATTGAATATATGAATATGTTTATATCTAATAAAGGTTTTACTGAAGATATATTTTTGATTAATAAATTTAGGAAATTGGTCATGCAGCATTTTGATACATTTGCAAATTAGCCTCCAATTTTACAGCTCCTGTTATTGAACATATCACTTAATATGGTAATTGTTACATGTCTCTACTACTTTCAAGACAGGAACTAGGTCTTACTCCTCTTTATGTCCCTAGCAACTGACATATAGCTTATGCTTAATAAATGCTTGAATAAATAAATGAACAGATTTAAAAAAGAATTATATGACCAGCTAACCTGGTGAAACCCTGTGTCTACTAAAAAATACAAAAAACTCGCTGGGCGAGGTGGCGAGCGCCTGTAGTCACAGCTACTCGGGAGGCGGAGGCAGGAGAATGGCATGAACCCAGGAGGCGGAGCTTGCAGTGAGCTGAGATCCGGCCACTACACTCCAACCTGGGTGACAGAGCGAGACTCCGTCTCATTAAAAAAAAAAAAAAAAAAAAAAAAAAAAAAAAAAAAAAAGAATTATATGACCAATCTGCCAGACCTGACTTCTCTAAATTTCCAAAAGCTATTCTTACCCTGGCTGCTAGAAATCTGCTAGTCAGTTTTATTTGACTATTGTTGCTTCAGCCTCTTCAGTTGTTTCTTCTACTTCTGTATCTTGAATTCATTCATTCCTTTGCCATTGTCTAAGTGCCTTCATTATCATTTGGATGATTATAGTATCTTGATATTTTGCCTCAAACCTCTTTTGTCTTATTCTGCTTTTATTTAAACTATGTACAATTGCTAGATTCAGAAATTGTCCCTAGCATTCAATGACTCCTTAATTCTTGTGGGATATAGTCCTAATTCCTTAGCTAGGCAATCCAAGCTGTCATTGTTGTAGCCCCAAAATACTTTTCATTCTTAAATCTTACTCATGTAAGCAGCTTACATTTTCAGGCATGCTATGATTAGTGATTTTCCTCACCTGTATTTTACTACATTCTATCAACTGGAATACTTCTTTAAGGCCAAATTCAAATTTTGCTTATTTATTTTTTTCCTTATTTTCCCCTACTCATGTCCAGTCTCTCCTCAAAACTTAAGGATATTTTCTATCTCATGACATTTATTATATATTGCATTGTACTGTAGTTGTTTATATCCTGCCTCATTTTCTCTTCCAAGCTTAATGCTTAAAATCTTTGAAGGAAAGGACTATGTTTTTTTTCTTCATCTTTTACCCCTTTAGCCCTTTAGTCCTGAAGAAAGTAACTTGCACATAGCAGTGTTGAGACTCAGAAAACAATACTCTACAATGAAGGTCTTAGAAGTAGTCTCAGAAACAAAAGGGCTGTTTTATTTTTTACCTTTTTTCTTCCTCTTGTCTCTCAGTTTCATTTTTCCTCCAAGGCTAGCCAGATAAACTAGAATCTATCCTTTTAAAGGTGGGTCATAGAAACCAGAACCACCACCTCCCTTTTCTTTCTTCCCCAGCAGAAGCAAGCTTTATTTAGCACTGACCTTGAAAGAGATTCACCCAAGGACCCCCCAGTACAGTGAACAATGACTCATGCATAAACAATGTCCTCAACAACAGTTTTACAGTAAGCAAGAAAATATTGTTTATGGTGGTTTTAACACCAAATGTTAGCACTTAGTGAAGTCAATTCTGGAAGGACCTAGATTTCACCAAGAGCTTCGTTATATAATCTTTTAGAGGCATCAAAGACAGTATTCATAGACTCTTACATTGCTTAACTTTTTAAAAAATTTTGAAAATAATCCGTGTATACATATGCACAGATAAATCCAAAGATACTGAAATGTGTAAAATTAGAAGTAAAGATCTCTTCCTTAGTACTTTCTCTTCAGTTAGTCCTACTCCCCAGAAGTAGTCACAATGCCCTTTTTTATTTCTATAATTGATGTTATAATTTTAAATTTTTGATTTATCAACTTTAGACCATATGCATTAACCCAGTGATTTATAAATGGTTTACAAAAGACAATAACCAAAATCTGTTTTTCCTTCTTCATTTCCTAAATGTGTTAGTTACATTATTATTTTTAGTTTTTTTTCTGGTAGTTTCCTTTACAACTATGTTTTGATGTGTAGAGCCACAGCATCTATTAACTCTGCACAAAAATGAGAGTTTCAGTACACTTCCACTATTCACTTCCCTTGCACTGATTTTATTTATTGTATTGTATTGTATTGTTTTTACATTGACAAGGTTTATATTTCTATTATATTCTTTCCTTCCTTCCTTCTTTCCTGTTTCTGTCTTTTTCTCCCTGACCCCTCTCCTGCATAGTTCCTACAACATCTTTCTTAAACACTTCACGAACATAGGTTGGATCACCTGGACTGTTTTCTATGTCTTTAAACTTACCTTCGTATTTCCTATTTCTTTAAATTTTCTCTGTTTGGGGATATTGCTTTTATTTTTCTTTCTGTTCACTGTCTTCAGATGTATATATTTTATTGTGCAGCCCATTCACTGCCTTTTGCAAATGTATTTTTAATTACATAAATATCTTGTTTTCTTTTTTGCGTATAGGCTAGAATTATTTAATGTAATTTAAATTTTTTTCCCTTTTTTTAAAAATTTCCAACTTTCAAGTTCTGGGGTGCATTAAGCCCAGCATCCATTAGCTAGTCTTCCTGATGCTTTCCCTGCCCTCATCCCCACCCTCCAGTAGGCCCCAGTGTGTGTTGTTCCCCTCAATGAGTCCATGTGTTCTCATCGTTCAGCTCCCACTTAGAAGTGAGAACACAGCGGTATTTGGTTTTTTGTTCTTGCTTTAATTTGCTGAGAATAATGGCTTACAGCTCCATCCATGTCCCTGCAAAGGACATGACCTTGTTTCTTTTATTTATTTTTATTTATTTTTATTTTTTTGAGATGAAGTGTTGCTCTGTCGCCCAGGCTATAGTGCAGTGGCACAATCTTTGGTCACTGCAACCTCTGCCTCCTGGGTTCAAGCAATTATCCTGCCACAGTTTCCCGAGTAGCTGAGATTACAGGTATGTGCCACCACACTCAGCTAATTTTTGTATTTTTAGTAAAGACAGGGTTTCACTGTATTGGCCAGGCTGGTCTTGAACTCCCAACCTCAGGTTATCCACCCTCCTTGGCCTCCTAAAGTGCTGGGATTACAGGCATGAGCCACTGCACCTGGCTGATCTCGTTCTTTTTCATGGCTGCATAATATTCCATAGTATATATGTACTACGTTAACTAGTCTGTCATTGATGGGCATTTAGGTGGATTCCATGTCTTTGCTATTGTGAATAGTGCTGCAGTGAACATACACATGCATGTATCTTTATAATAGAACCAGTTATATTCGTTAGGGCGTATACCCAGTAATGGGATTTCTGGTTGAATGGTATTTCTGCCTCTAGGTCTTTGAGGAATCGCCACACTGTCTTCCACAATGCAGAACCCCTTTTAAAAAGTCAGTCATAAAACCTAAGAATATTATTCTAACTTTTCCTTCTTCCCTTTTTTTTTTTGTGTGTGTGTAACACCGGTCACAAAAAAAATTACCTGACCTGCTTTGTTTGACCATAGATCATGAGATCCCTATTTTAGAATCCTTCTCCATACCCGAAAGTAAAGAATACATACTCAGAGAGGCACACAAACACAAAAAAATGAGACAGGTCTTGCATGGTTTCCCCACTCCGTCTATTAACATTAGATCTCAGTCTGTTAACATTAGATCATTCCCTTTTTGTCCAATCACGTTTCTGCACGGCTGTCCATACTTTGTTGAACCTATGTGTAAAAAAGGACAGTTTCCCCTGTATTTTTGGCTCTTCATTCTGAATGCTTTTGTGTCACATAAAACTATGATCAAATAAATCTGTATGCCTTTTCTTCTATTTATCTGCCTCTTTTCAGTGATTTTCAACAAACCTTCAGAGGACAAAGGAAGTGGTCCCTTCTCTCTGACAGTGGCTGCTGATTAATGATTGTTAAATAAATAACAGTCTCATGTCTGAAAATCTTCCATTTTAATTTGTTACTTAAACTTTTTCTGCTTTTGTTTTGGTATTTATGAGGGAGCAGAACTGCAGTATATCATTTTTCCCTTGGCAGGTACATAATTTTATTACCGTAAGTCGTATAATAATTGAATTCCCACATCTCAGACTGAGAATTTTTACCAACAGAAGGAGCTGTCACCAGACACAACAGAAGTAGGTGATAATAGTAATGTTTATTATGAAAAACAAATGATAATGAATACATATTGATGTTACTTAATCATTAAAACAACTCAGTTGAGGCCGGGTGCAGTGGCTCATGCCTGTAATCCCAGCACTTTTGGAGGCCGAGGTGGGTGGATCACCTGAGGTCAGGAGTTTGAGACCAGCCTGCCCAACATGGTGAAACCCCGTCTGTACTAAAATACAAAATTAGCCGGGCATGGTGGCAGGCGCCTGTAATCCCAGCTACTCGGGAGGCTGAGGCAGGAGAATGGCTTGAATCCGGGAGGCGGAGGTTGCAGTGAGCCAAGATCACGCCACTGCACTCCAGCCCGGGCAACAGAGTGAGACTATCTCAAACACAACTCAGCTGAAGTAAGGCTCTTATCTCTACAGGCAAGAGAGCTGAAGATTAAAGAAGTTAAACTTTCTTTTTTTTTCTTCTTTCTTTAATTTTTTTTTTGAGACAGTAGTGCTCTGTTGCCCAGGCTGGAGTGCAGTGGTACAATCTCAGCTTGCTGGAACCTCCATTTCCTGGCTTCAAGCGATTCTCGTGTCTTGGCTTCCCGAGTAGATGCAACTACGGGTGCGCAGCACCATGGCCGGGTAATATTTTGCATTTTCAGTAGAGACGGGGTTTTGCCATGTTGCCCAGGCAGGTATCAAACTCCTGAGCTCAGGCAGTCCACCCGCCTTGGCGTCCCAAAGTGCTAGGATTACAGACGTGAGCTAGCGCACCTACATCAGAAGCTAAACTTCCTTTTAAGTTAAGTAACTTCTCTATGGTCACGGAACTGGCTTGAACCAAGATACATATCCAAGATCTCTCTGTCTTGAGAACACAAATTCCTTTTAATCCTTATATTCTATTGCCTTTTTGGCATTTTGGGGCATTTTGTTCTGTCACTTTTCTCCATCCCTCATTCCCACCTCAGTAACCACATCCTATCTCCTGTCTCCTCAGGTTATTACCCTGGCCTTCACTGTGTGCAGCATTCGTTATTTTGTATCTTGCCTTCTCCCTCAACAGTGCCAGTACTTGCTTTTTCACTAGAACCATTCTTGATGACTAGCCAGTTGATCTGAAGGACAAATTCATGCTGAAATCTTAGCTTCAAGTTTTAGATATGATAGGCTCAAACCCACAATTTTGTACCCTATGGGAATTCCAAATCTCCCCAAGAATTCTGTGTTTCTAGGTTAGCAGGCTGTAAGTTCTTATGGCAACCCCTGCTTCCTGGGTTTCTGTTTCTACACGTTATGTATAAACACATAACTGGTTTCAACAAGGATGCCCACAGTTCACTCAATGCTTCTCCCCGTAGAATACCTAGTTCCATATCTTAAGGCTCACTCTTCTTTATGTTCATATTTGTGCAACCCTTTCTTCCTTTTGTGCCCTAGAAACTCCAAATTCTTCTTTCCCTCTAAGGAAGAACAGTTCCCTCGAATTCCTCCTGTCAGAGTACATAACCAAATTTATCGAGTGTTCAGCAAACAAAATGAAACTTTAAAATGTTGATATAAAGTTGCCAAACCTTTATACCAACACATACAGAATATATACTCATACAACATTATTCTTAGTGTGAAAATACCATCATGAGCAGCACTGATTCATGACCTGGTGGTTGTAAAATGCCTAAGCATTAACATCTCCCCTCATTTTTTAAAAAAATTTTTTAGACAGTAACTCCCTCTGTTGCCCAAGCCTGAGTGCAGTGGCAAAGTTACAGCTCACTGCAGCCTCAATCTCCCAGGCTCAAGTTGTCTTCCCACCTCAGCCTCAGGCGTGTGACACCACACCCAGCTAATTAAAAAAAAATTTTTTTTTAGAGATTGTGTCTCCCTATGTTGCCCAGGCTGGTGTTGATCTCCTGGGCTCAAGTGATCCTCTGTCCTTGGCCTCCCTAAGTGTTGGGATTACAGGCATGAACCACTGTGCCAAGCCCATTTCTGCCTCTCAACTTCTTTTCTTCATAGATATTAAAATGTGTATTTTTAAAAAATGATAGGAATTGATAGTAATATCCTAACTGGCAAAATTTAAAAAAAGTAACCTTACATATATTTTCCAAATTTCCTTTTGGAAATCTGATTAGTAATTTCAAAGCCTAGGTGAAATCACTCGTCTACTAAATAATTCAAGTTTTGTTTGTTTGTTTGTTTTTGTTTTTTGTTTTTTTTTTTTTGAGAGGGAGTCTTGGTCTGTCGTCCAGGCTGGAGTGCAGTGGTGAGATCTCGGCTCACTGCAACCTCCGCTTCCAGGGAAGTTCAAGCGATTCTCTTGCCTAAGCCTTCTGAGTAGCTGGGATTACAGATGCATGCCACCATGCCTGGCTAATTCTTGTATTTTTAGTAGAAATGGGGTTTCACCATGTTAGGTTGGTCTTGAACTCCTGACGTCCTGATCCGCCTGCTTCGACCTCCCAAAGTGCTGGGATTATAGGCATGAGTCACTGTGGCTGACCTCAAGTTTTGTTTTGTTTTTTTTTTTTTGAGACAGAGTTTTGCTCTTGTTGCCCAGGCTGGAGTGCAATGGCTCAATCTCGGCTCACCACAACGTCTGCCTCCCAGGTTTAAGTGATTCTCCTGCCTCAGCCTCCCTAGCAGCTGGGATTACAGACATGTGCCACCATGCCCGGATAATTTTGTATTTTTAATAAAGAAGGGGTTTCTCCATGCTGGTCAGGCTGGTCTCGAACTCCCGACCTCAGGTGATCCGCCTGCCTCAACCTCCCAAAGTGCTGGGATTACAGGCACAAGCCACTGCACCCGGCGGCCTCAAGTTTTAAAATCATACAGAGCTAGGTTTAAATCCTATATTTGACACCCATTAGCTCTCTGTGTATTATTTAGCTACATGAGGCACATCATTTTTTCTAATAAAAATGAGGATAACTTCTGGCTCAAAAGACTATTATAAGTATTTAAAAATGATGTATATAAAGTGCCTGGTTATAGGAGACACTAAGTAGTTCTTCCTTGTCTGGTTTAAATTTTAAGATTACTTCTTTTTTTTTTTTTCAATACTTAATATTTATAGTGGACAGGCTGGCCTGAGTCGGAAGTTAAACACCTAGAGAACTACTCATACTTCTTAGGTTCACTTTCCCCCCTGCTTTTTTTCCTCTTCTGCTTCATAGAGGGGACAGTAAGAATAACTTTCTTACGGTGTAAATATTTCCATGATTGTCATAATTTAAAATAATATGTTGAGATTATATGCAAGAATAAAGAAATCATAGGTTGACATATGATTATTTTTTTTTTTTTTTTTTTTTTTTTTTTTTTTTGAGACGGAGTCTTGCTCTGCCGCCCAGGCTGGAGTGCAGTGGCCGGCTCTCAGCTCACTGCAAGCTCCGCCTCCCGGGTTCACGCCATTCTCCTGTCTCAGCCTCCCGAGTAGCTGGGACTACAGGCGCCCGCCTCGTCGCCCGGCTAGTTTTTTGTATTTTTTAGTAGAGACGGGGTTTCACCGTATTAGTCAGGATGGTCCCGATCTCCTGACCTCATGATCCGCCCGTCTCGGCCTCCCAAAGTGCTGGGATTACAGGCTTGAGCCACCGCGCCCGGCCCATATGATTATCTTCTAGGATTGAGTTTTTATATAAGAATCTATGGTGTGTTATTTGTGCATTATGCATTATAAATATTGAGCTATTATATCATCATTCAGTAACTTCATGGAGCAACTTAAAAAAATTCAGATCCTTATTTTGTCCTCTCAGAGGCTTTGGACGTTTTGTAAATTTGGACTAAGATTATATATCTGCAGAGTCTAAAAACCTGTACATTTCAATTATAGAAAAACAGATTTTTGGCAATACACTTCCGAATATTAGTAAATAATAGCAACAATGTAATTGCATATGCTTGAGCTTTGATTTGCAAATTATAGCAAGTGTCCAATTGTTTGTTGCTATTGCTTAGCATCATTGAAGTTCCATTTTGTTGCTATGGAAACCTTATCTTTGGATTCCAGCATCAGGAGAATGTTCATTTTACTATAAATTTTTGTTTTGGTGTATGTTTTCATTGTGTGGGAACCTCATAGAAGCCCTACAAAAATTCTACACTAAATTTTGGTTCATCCTTATAATAAGTCTTATAATATAAACCTTATAGTAAGGATTTTCTTATAATCAATGGAGAACTTTAAATTTCAGATCTGAAACAACATTCTTGCTTTACCAAATCTCTAAAAATGGTGGACCTTTCTTCTTGTTTTCTTTGAGGTTGGCAACGATGGTGGATTATTATTTTATCATAGTACAGTGCTAATTATAGAGAAGGAATTGATGTTGATTATAAAGGTATCTTAAACAAAATAAAAACTATGTTAAAATATGAATAGTATTACTAATAATAATATCATTGTAGAGCATTTTTGAGTTATTAAGCACTTTTTCATGTAATTATTTCAATGTATGTATGTATGTATGTATTTATGTATGTATGTATTTATGTATTTTGAGACAGTCTCACTCTGTCACCCAGGCTGGAGTACAGTGATGTGATCTTGGCTCACTTTAACCTCCACTTTCTGGTTCAAGCGATTCTAGTGCCTCAGCCTCGGGAGTAGCTGCTGGGACTACCAGAGCATGCCACCATACCTGGCTAATTTTTGTATTTTTAGTAGAGACAGGTTTTCACCAGGTTGACCAGGCTGGTCTTGAACTTCTGGCTTAAAATGATCCACCTGCCTCAGCCTCCCAAAGTGCTGAAATTAGAGGCATGAGCCACTGTGCCCAGCCATTTTACTTTATTTTATTTATTTTTATTTTTTAATTTTTTGTTTTTGTTTTTGAGGTGGAGTCTCGCTCTGTCACCCAGGCTGGAGTGCAGTGGCGCAATCTCGGCTCACTGGAAGCTCCGCCTTCCGGGTTCACGCCATTCTCTTGCCTCAGCCTCCCGAGTAGCTGTGACTACAGGCGCCCGCCACCACGCCCGGCTAATTTTTTCTGTTTTTAGTAGAAACGGGGTTTCATGGTGTTAGCCAGGATGGTCTCGATCTCCTGACCTCGTGATCCGCCGGTCTCGGCCTCCCAGTGTGCTGGGATTACAGGCGTGAGCCACCGCACCTGGCCCTACTTTATTTTTAAAATGACCCGTTGAGTTAGGGATGGAAAGTGTTATTGTACCCAATATACAGATGTTCATGTTTCCTCAGCTAGTGTCTGCTTTAATCTGAATGCTTATCTTCTGACTCCTATCCCTCATTTTAGTTCTCTACACAATTCTAGTATTGTCAGCTCTTACCGCTGTCCACATTTTAAGTGCTCAGTACCAGCGTATGGGCAGTGGCTGCCATCCTGGACAGCATTGACATGGGACATTTTGATCACCTTAAGAGTTCTGTTGAACAGCTCTGGATTAAGGAATACATAGGTCTATTTTAATACCTTGAATTTAGAGAAGACAGAAAAGTTGATTGTGCTAGATTATAGAAAGCTGTTTTTTTTTAAGTGTACCTTAAAAAAAATGTTTTCAAAGCTATGTTAAAAGCAATTGTGAAAAAATTTTTTACAAGAGAACCAATAATAAACTACAAAAAGGAATATATGATTTGCAGCATAGTTGTGGGTTTTTATGGCAGTATCAAAATTCTTTGGCATACTTAATAGTAACGTGAAAACGTTGTAGAGGTGTAGTGATTCCAGCAGCAGTATTGTGTAACTTCTGGAAAGTTTATCATGGTTTACAGTTATGTCAAATTTTAAAATCATTAAATTATTGGCTGGGTGTGGTGGTTCACACCTGTAATCCCAGCACATTGGGAGGCTGAGGTGGGCAGATCACTGGAGGCCAGGAGTTCAAGATCAGTCTGACCAACATGGCGAAACCCCATCTCTACTAAACATACAAAAATTAGCCAGGCTTGCAGTCCAAGCTACTTGGGAGGCTGAGGCAGGATAATCGCTTGAACCTGGGAGGTGGGGGTTGCTTGCAGTGAGCCGAGATCACCCCGCTGCACTCCATCCTGGGCCACAGAGTGAGACTCTGTCTCCAAAAAATATATATATATATTAAATTATTACTAATGAAGTTGAGTGATGTTTTCAATTAAAATCAGTTAAATTATATGTAAGTTAAAAGAGACCAAAAATGTTACCCGCAGTGGAGACTTGCAAAGTAAATATTGTAGATGTGTGAGGTAATTCAGTGCACTAAAAAAAATACTTTTATGGCTTTAAAGGAATAATATACCTTTAATATTCTTCTGATGTTAAATTTTATTTGTACTTATTTTCAATTTATGGCTGTTTGTGGGAGTAAAGAACTTATAGTGATAAACTGCTTTAAATAAAAAAGATTTTTTGAAGCCTTAGAGAATAAATTCGTTTTATCATCCCTTTTCGCTCGATAACTTTCCTAAAGTATTTTGTGGTAATATGTTAACACTCCTAGTAATTATAGCAGTTGGAAACCAAATACATTTAGATTTCTGAGGAAAAGGATGATCTCTTTTGTTATTTACATTGATTTGTACCCTTCTTTCTTGCGCATGCATTTATTTCTTATTAATAGTGGCATTCTTGTGTCTTATCCCCGGTATTTCCTTTACAGCTTGAGAGCTATACTTTTATTAAGCCCTTCTACTAGAGTTAGCCTTATCTTTTAAGGAAGTTAAAATAATTGTATACAGTTCCTTTTTTTGAGTTTTGTTTTTCTGGTTGCTTAATATGAGACTTGCTCAAGGCCAGCTCTATTGTCAGGGCCTATAAAATGAAACAAAACAGAAAACAACAAAGTGTTAAGTATTCTGACTTTATTTTGTCTAGCCTTGTGACTTCTTAAAAGAGCTCCAATTTACTCTTTACAGTTAGATCCCGTAAAGCCCAGCTCTTGGGTATGGTGTAGTAATGTATAATAATACAATTTGATTTATTTTGAGATTACTGTAACTGGGTTTTGTTTTATTGTTTTTTCAATAAATTTGATTTTCCATCTCTGAGAAGCATCTATTTTATTTATTGATGACTTTAGATTTCTAGTTAGCTGTTATATCAGAAGTACTTATTTGACTGAATTGTGATGCCTTTAAAATATATATAACTCTAAATTGTAAATTTTAACTATTTTTAAGTGTACACTTCAATGGTGTTAAGTACATTCACAGTTCTGTACAGTTTTCATTACTGTCTGCAGAATTCTTTTCATCCTGTAAAACTAAAACTCTACTCCTCTTCCCTCAGCTCCTGGCAATTACCATTTTAGTTTATGTCTTTGAATTTGAGTAGGTACCTCATAAGTGGAATTATACAGTATTTGTCCCTTTGTGACTGGCTTAATTCACGTGGCTCAGTATCCTTAAGATTTATCTATGTTGTAGCATGTGTCAGAATTTCTTTTTAATGCTGAGTAATCCATCGTATTTATATACCACATTTTGTTTTCCATTCATCTGTCACTGGACACTTGGGTTGCCTTCTGTGTTGTTTCTTTTAATAAATACAGCACTGTTGGAGGTTATCATACCTCGTCATGATCATTTGATAGTCTATAATTGTGTTTTCAGTGATAGCCACTAGCTATGTGTAGCTGTTCAATTCTAAATTAATTAAATTAAACTGAAAATTCAATCCTTTGGTCACTATCCACATGTTAAGTGCTCAGTAGCCATATATGGCTGGTTGTTGCCATATTAGACAGCATTGACACAGAACATTTTGATCATCTTAGTTCTGTTGAACAACTCTGGATAAGGAATACAGAGGTGTATTGTTTAATACCTTGAATTTAGAGATGACAGAAAAGTCCCTTAGAGATTAATTATATTTAAAGAATGCATTTTTCGCAGTGAGTCCAGAGGTTTTTGTTTACATCCTGAAGAGAAAGTGTTAAAATACTTTCTACTGGATGAGTTTTAAATAAAACTGGTTTTCAAGTGGAGTAAATGATAAGGTCTTAGAAGTTTAATACATCAAAAAGTTATAAACTGTCATTCGAAGATTCAGAGAAAAAGATAACAGTTTGGAGTAATATTTTATATAATTCTCTTAGTTAAGGGTATATATATTAAATTACTTTTTTTTAGGAGGAGAAGTATAATTGATCTCAGGTGTAGAAAACAGCAAATGATGATTAGCAGTAATTTGTCCAGTTTTTTTGTGTGTTAATCTTAAAACATCTTATCCTAGAAATTCTGTACTCTTGAGCATTTTTACTGTTACTGAGATTAGATGAAGTATTGTTTTGCTGACAGCGCCCAATGCCATCTTTAGGGAATTAGAGGGGCAGGGTGTATGTGTGGTGTGTGTATGGTGTGTCTAGTTTCCTTTATTAGTATGGATTGTGTGTTTTAATACTAGTTGACCTATTAAAAGACTTTTCATGGCTCACGCCTGTAATCCCAGCACTTTGGGGGATGGAGGTGGGTGGATTACTTGAGGTCAGGAGTTTGAGATCAGCCTGGCCAACTATCTCTACTAAAAATACAAAAATTAGCCAGGCGTGGTGGCCTGCACTTGTGATCCCAGCTACTTAGGAAGCTGAGGCAGGAGAATGGCTTGAACCTGAGAGGCAGAGGTTGCAGTGAGCCGAGATCGTGTACTGCACTCCATCCTGGGCAACAGAGCAAGCCTCCATCTCAAAAAACAAAA
>NW_016803692.1:538798-542642 GCF_001698545.2 Rhinopithecus bieti | reverse complement strand
TCACCGTGTTGGCCAGGATGGTCTCGATCTCCTGACCTCGTGATCCGCCCGTCTCGGCCTCCCAAAGTGCTGGGATTACAGGCTTGAGCCACCGCACCCGGAGATATATTTTTTAAATGCTTCAAGTTTTTAAAATTGCCGGCTATGTGTAAAAATTATTTTAATTTGCTGAATAATTGCTCAAGCTTGAGAACTTACTTAAATCTAGCATTTGAAAATAATTTTACAAACTTATTACTTCCTTGAGTATGTTCCTTGAAAGATTTAAGCCAAAAGAATAAAATCCCTTATTTCTAAGAATATCATTTATATATTTTTTTAAGAGTAGGAAGAAATTTATCCAATTTCATTTTTATCTATCTGATGAATTTCACCATATCTACACTTTCGGCTATTACTTACTAATTTAAAAGCAATTTCCAGGCATAAAAAATATTAAGGAATAAAACCCTAGACTGTTGTTTGTCCCATATTCTGACCCTGTGGAAAGAGAAAGGAATGATATTGATAATAAGCACCTGTGCAGTAGGTATCCTTTTCAGCTTAATTATAGGAGTTGAGATAAATAAGGATACCAGTTCATATTTTTAGCTCTTTGCAAAACGCAAAACAGAAACTTTTGTTTTTCTGTTACTAACTTGGCCTAATAGAGTTAAAATTGATCAGCTGGTGTACTAATGAGAAGTGGCTGAAGCTGCTAATTTTTGAGTTTGAAATTTTCAAAATCTAGTACATGTAGGTACCAAAAGGAAAATTATTCCCAGACTACAGACTTTCTACTATACAAATAGCAGAAATAAATAACAAAGATTGAGTTCACAAAAGTTACCAAACGAGATTTTCACAGTTCACTACTTGAATATTAACATTTTGTTTTTATCTGATACTTGCAACAAGTTTTTTTTTTTTTTTCATATCTAGGCAAGAATGTAATCACAGTCATGCCTCACATAACATTTCCTCAGTTAACAGCAGACTGCACATACGACATTGGTCCCATAAGATTATAATAATATATTTTTACTGTACTTTTTCAGTGTTTAGAAATGTTTAGATACACATTACAGTTTCCTACAGTAACATGGTATAATGGTCTATAGCCTAGGAGCCATAGACTGTACTATATAGCCCAGATGTATGGTAGGCTATGCCATCTAGATTTGTGTAAATACACTTGATGAATAAAACTATGAAACTTCCTAATGACACATTTCTCAAAATGTATCTCATGCCCTAGTTGTTAAGGGACTCATGACTGTAATTAATTCAGTCAATGTGAATACCTATTATCTACCTGCTACTGTAATCAAATATGAGCAAGTGAATTGTGGTAGTAATTGTCATGAAGTTAAAATAGACTCATTCATTCTCTTCATTTCAGTAGTCCCCAGCTAAACTTCTTATTGATTTCAAAAGTTGCATTATTAAGCTAATAATGCAACTGTGTTAATAATGCCAATGTGTTTTTGAGAGTTACTCTGAAAGGCCGTAAATTCCTTTTTTTTTGAGACAGAGTCTCACTCTGTTGCCTAGGCTGGCGTGCAGTGATGTGATCTGGACTCACTGCAAGCTCCGCCTCCCAGGTTCACGCCATTCTCCTGCTTCAGGCTCCCAAGTAGCTAGCTGGGACTACAGGTGCCTGCCGCCACACCCAGCTAATTTTTTTTTTGTATTTTTTATAGAGACAGGGTTTCACCATGTTAGCCAGGATGGTCTCGATCTCCTGACCTCATGATCCACCCACTTCGGCCTCCCAAAGTGCTGGGATTACAGGTGTGAGCTACTGCGCCTGGCTGAAAGGCCATAAATTCTTATCATTTAGACTACTAGACACCAAATGAATTTATTTTTTTATTTTTTATTTTATTTTATTTTATTTTATTTATTTTTTTTGAGACAAGGTCTCACTCTGTCACCAAGGCTGGAGTGCAGTGGCATGATTTCAGCTCACTGCAGCCTTGACCTCCTGGGCTTAAGTGATCCTCCCACCTTAGCCTCCCAAGTAGCTGGAACTACAGGTGCACACCACCACACCCAGCTAATTTTTTTTTTTTTTTTTTTTTTTTTTTTTTGAGATGGAGTCTTGTTCTGTCACCCAGGCTGGAGTACAGTGGCGCAGTCTTGGCTTACTGCAACCTCCGCCTCCTGGGTTCAAGTGATTCTCCTGTCTCAGCCTCCTGAGTAGCTGGGACTGCAGGTGCACACCACTGTGCCTGGCTAATTTTTGTATTTTTGATAGAGACGGGGGTTTCACCATATTTGTCAGACTGGTCTTGAACTCCTGACCTTGTGATCCACCTGCGTCAGCTTCCCAAAGTGCTGGGATTACAGGTGTGAGCCACTGCGCCCAGCCAATTTTTGTATTTTTTAGTAGAGATGGGGTTTCACTATGCTGCCCAGGTTGGTCTTGAACTCCTGAGCTCAAGCGACCTCCTGCCAAGTGCTGAGATTATAGGTGTGTGCCTGGCCCAAATGATAATTTTTTATTTAGAACCTTTGTTTTGTATTAAAAAAAAAACAGTTTACTTAATGGCCTGCATTATTAAAAGGCATTATGTATCAAAACTGAGCCATACTATTTTAAATATACTACTTATGTTTTCATAAAACTTATCTGAATTAATCTTTATATTACTTAGCAAAACATTTAAGTGTCCATGCAATAGTAAGCCAAGGTCACAGCTAACTTGTCCTCAGGGTATCTAAGTAAGTAACATAAATTAGTGAAGCAGGTAAGTACAAGTGATATACATAATTGTGGGAATGACTGTGAGTCTGGAAAGTGGTAAGTACATATAAAAGAAGCAGGTGGCAACCACTTTTTAGCTGTGGTCATTCGTTGCCATGCTATTGCCTTTTATTGGGGGATAGTCTTCCCGATGCCAAAATATTGGCTCAATTTTATAAAATACTACTGACTAAACAGGACATGTCTGTAGGGCTATCTCTACCACTACAGTAATTTGTCTTTATTAAATCAAATATTTAAGTGCCTACCATATTCATGTACTATGTTAAGAACTATGTAGTATACACACACTGTGGACCTGGCCCCTACCTTTTATAGTTGTTGAATAATATTTCCTGCAATGATAGAACTGTTACAGATCCATTTGGTAACCATCCAGTATGGTGGCCACTAGCAACATGTGGCTAGCTACACTGAAATTGTGGCTAAGTATACCTGAGGAACTGACATTTTAATTAAATTTAAATTTAAATGTGTACAGCCACATGTGGCTAATGACTACTGAACTGGACGGTGGTACTCTAGAAACTAAATTCAGTTGCTGGGACAATTATGAAAAGTCTAAATTACATTTGGATAGCAATAGAAGAGATGGCTCAAAGTCACACACAATTTCTTTTTTTTTTTTTTATTTATACTTTTTAAGTTCTAGGGTACATGTGCATAACGTGCAGGTTTGTTACATATGTATACTTGTGCCATGTTGGGTGCAGTGGTGTGCTGCAGCCATCAACTCGTCAGCACCCATCAATTCGTCATTTATATCAGGTATAACTCCCAATGCAATCCCTCCCCCCTTCCCCCTCCCCATGGTAGGCCCCGATGTGTGATGTTCCCCTTCCCGAGTCCAAATGATGTCATTGTTCAGTTCCCACCTATGAGTGAGAACATGCGGTGTTTGGTTTTCTGTTCTTGTGATAGTTTGCTAAGAATGATGGTTTCCAGCTGCATCCATGTCCCTACAAAGGATGCAAACTCATCCTTTTTTATGGCTGCATAATATTCCATGGTGTATATGTGCCACATTTTCTTAATCCAGTCTGTCACAGATGGACATTTGGGTTGATTCCAAGTCTTTGCTATTGTGAATAGTGC
>NW_016803692.1:531444-538495 GCF_001698545.2 Rhinopithecus bieti | reverse complement strand
TGATCCAGTTTCAGCTTTCTACTTATGGCTAGCCAATTTTCCCAGCACCATTTATTAAATAGGGAATCCTTTCCCCATTTCTTGTTTCTCTCAGGTTTGTCAAAGATCAGATCAAAGATCAGATGGCTGTAGATGTGTGGTATTACTTCTGAGGACTCTGTGTCTATATCTCTGTTTTGGTACCAGTACCATGCTGTTTTGGTTACTGTAGCCTTGTAGTATAGTTTGAAGTCAGGTAGCGTGATGCCTCCAGCTTTGTTCTTATGACTTAGGATTGTCTTGGCAATGCGGACTCTTTTTTGGTTCCATATGAACTTTAAAGCCGTTTTTTCCAATTCTGAAGTCACACACAATTTCTAAGTGAATTGTACAACAGTTGCTGTAGGACTTTAGAGGAGGGAGTGGTCATTTGTTTTGTTTTGTTTTGTTTTTTGTTTTTTTGAGACAGAGTCTCACTCTGTAACCCAAGCTGGAATGCAGTGGCGCGATCTGGGCTCCCTGCAAACCTCTGCCTCCCAGGCTCAAGCGATTCTCCTGCCTCAGCCTCCCGAGTAGCTGGGACTACAGGCGCGTGCCACCACGCCCAGCTAATTTTTTGTATTTTAGTACAGATAGGGTTTCACCATGTTGCCCAAGGTGGTCTTGAACTCTTGAGCCCAGGCAATCTGCTGGCCTTGGCCTCTAAAAGTGCTGGGATTACAGGCATGAGCAACTGTGCCCAGATTGGGCACAGTTTTTATTTTAAGATAAGCTTAAAATGGGATGGTTGGAATTTTCTAACAGGAAAAGATGTTTAAGGAGGGTAGGATAATAGGAACCAGATGCATGCAAGCAGAAAAATTAAAGAAAATTTTCTATTTTTCATTCAGAAGACTGCTCCAAATTATGTCCTTGTTATTTTTTCCTACTTTGACAGGCAAATTATTTAATAACTAAATTTGGCCTTGATATATTTGTTGGTTCTAAACTTTGGTCAGAAGCTTGAGAAGGAAGGCATTGTGTTATTTTTATTCTTTGAGATCAACAGTGAAAAAAGATGTAAAGAATGTAAACAAAGAATTGTTTTATTTTATCCCATATTTATTCTGTTTTACTTGGAATAGTGCAGATTTCACTACTTAAAAAAGCTTTTTAGTCAGTTATGTGTTTTCTTTCTAGTATGATGAAAGATAATTTAAGTCAAGGAACTATAGAGAAAAGTAAATGAAAACTTTCGACTGCACAGGTTTCATGAGGTGTACTAGTTTCAGTTGAAAACTTTTTTTCTGTGTAATAGTTTCATCTTTGGGAGAATTAGATTTAAGTTGCAACATTGTGTTTGAAGTATTTCATATTCTGTTCCGTGCTTAAAGAGGTAAATTTATTGTTGTGGACAGGGAAGTCTTTAATGATGCAGTGATATTTTGTGTAAACTTTTTTTTTTAATGAATTAAAATATACTAAAGTCCCCACTGAAGTGTCTCCTTATGAGAGAGCATTTCCCTGATGATCTTATTATATAAAAGTAGCAGTACTTCTGATTCTACCTTCCAGCACTCCCTGTCCCTTTTCTGCTTTCTTGGCTTATTCTGTAGGTTCAATAAAATGCAGCAGTTATTTATGTAAATGATACTTAATGTGCACTACATAAATATCTTTGCCTAACCTTCTTCATTCATGCTGAGCAACCATTTGTTTTTTTTGTTTGTTTGTTTGTTTGTTTTTAATGTATAGTGAGAGATCCTTGTAAACTGGTGGTGATTTGTTTTATGTTAATTCTCTGGCAATTTTCATATATTACAATAAAGTCTAAAGCGTGCAGATATTTTGTGATGTAAAGCATACAGATATTTTATGATGTAAAAGCACGATCTTATTAATAGACATTTTAATTACTGTTTATTAAATAACTTCCATATATCAAACATGTGCTGGTTTTATTTTATAATCTTAAGAGATACTGGTTTATTTTTGTTATTTATATATTTTTAAAGTGAGGCTTAGAGAGATAAAGTTACTTGCCTATGTTACATAGCAAGTTAGCCCAACTGGCATTTGAAACTAGGTCTGTCTAAATGCAGGCTAATGATCTTTTCTGTGGGTATTTTGTATTGTAATATTTCAAATAATTATAGGGGTTTATTGATATATTTTGTAATAAGCATTTGCCTCCCATCACAGAATGTGACTTGGTTTATAGAATGACATTTTACTGTAGAGTTCTGGGAACAACATAATGTGGTAAAAAGCAAAGCCTACTTAGTCTATAGTTCCATGAAGTATTGAGATGGTCATATATCAGTTTAGCTTAACCTCATTTTACAGATTAGAAAAATGAGACCCAGAGAGGTTTAAGTGATTTATTATCATTAAGTAGAGGAATTGAGTCTAGAACCAAGATATCCTAACTCTAATAGAAGGTAATTTTTTATGAACATCCTTGATATTAGTAAAGGGAGACTAATCCTGTGTACAGAAAAGGAATAAGAGACTTAAAAGGCTTTTTTTTAATCTTCTTTATTTAAAGAGATATAATCGACGTAAAGTTCACACATTTAAATTATGCAATTTGATAAGTTTAACATGCTGATAACAACTTTGAAACTGTCAGTGCAAACAATATAATGAACATATTTATCACCCCAAAAGTTTCTTTGTGTCTCTTTCTAATCTCCTCCTGTCATTATTCTCCTTCTCCCAGTCCCTACTTTCTGTCACTGTAGATGAATTTGCCTTTTGTGGAGTTTTTTTATATAGAAAGAATTATACAGTGTGTACTTTGGAGAGGGGGAGCATGGCATCTTTCATTCAGATTGTGATTTTGATATTTCACCATGCTGCAGTATGTATCGGTAGTTCAAACATTTTTGTTGTTGAGTAGTATTTCATTATATGGATATATAATACCACAATTTATCTTTACCTGTTGATGGATATTTGGGTTATTGCCAGGTTTGAGATATTACAAATAAAGAAGTTTTAGTGGACTTAAGCTTTCATTATTCTTGAGTAAATTGCCTAAGAGAAAAATGGCTAAAGCATATAGCAGGTACATGTTTAAGTTTTTAAAAAGCTACCAAATGATCTTCCAAAGTAGCTGTATCATTTTACTTTTCCACTAGTAGTGTTTAAGAGTTCTGGTTGTTAACCAGGTGTGGTGTTTTGCACATGTGGTCCCAGCCACTTGGGAAACTGAGGCAGGATGATTAATTGCAGTGAGATGTGATTGTGCCTGCACACTCCAGCAAGACCCTGTCTCAAAAAAAAAAAGAAAGAAAGCAAAAGAGTTCCAGTTGCTCTACATTCTTACCAATACTTGGTACAGTTAATAGTTTTAATTTTGGCTATTCTAGTAGATTTGTAGTCACATCTCACTGGTTTTAATTTGCATATTTGCCTTTACTTAATGATGTTGAACCATCATGATCTTATCTGCTATCTATATATCTTCTTTGGTGAAGTATCTATTCACATCTTTTGTCCATTTTTAAAAATTGAGTTTTCGTATTGAATGTTGAGAATTTTATTCTGAATTTAGTACCTTTATTAGATGTGTGAATTGCAAAATTTTCAATTCTGTTGCTTATCTTTTTTTTTTTTTTTTTAACAGTATCTTTCCAGGGGAGAAGTTTTAATTCTGATGGATCCAGTTTATCAACATTTTCTTTTCATACTGTGTTTTGGTTTGGTATCCAAGATAAAACTATTCTCCTGTTTTCTTCTAGAATTTTAGTTTTAGGTTTTACATTTAGTTTTATGATCCATTGTGAGGTAATTTTTGTTTATGGTGGTAGGTATAGATCAAAGTTCATATTTTTCATATGGGCATATATTTGTTTCAGCAACATTTATTTAAAAAATATATTCTTGGCTGGGCATGGTGACTCACGCCTGTAATCCCAGCACTTTGGGAGGCTGAGGCAGGCGGATTACAAGGTCAGAAGATCGAGACCATCCTGGCTAACACAGTGAAACCCCATCTCTACTAAAAATACAAAAAAAAATTAGCCGGACGTGGTGGCAGTCGTCTGTAGTCACAGCTACTGGAAAGGCTGAGGCAGGAGAATGGCGTGAACCCGGGAGGCAGAGCTTGCAATGAGCAGAGATCGCGCCACTGCACTCTAGCCTGGGTGCCTTAGAGTGAGACTCCGTCTCCAAAAACAAAACAAAACAAAAAATGTGTGTATATATATATATTTTCTTTCTCCACTGAATTGCCTTTGTATCTTTGTCAAAAAATCAGTTGTTCCTATATGTGTGAGACAATTTCTGCTCTGTCCTGATCCATTGCTATGTTTATTATTACTATTTTTTGCCAGTCCCATGCTATATTTATTTTTATTTTTTTGCCAGTCCCATGCTGTTTTGATTATTGGTGCTTTTTTATAAGTCTCAAAATCTGGGAGTCTTAGTCTTCCAACTTGACTCTCCTTTTTCTAATTTGTTTTGACTATCTAGGTTCTATTTCCATATAATTTTCAAAACCGGCTTGCCAATTTGTAGAAAAGTCTGTAGGGATTTTAAATGGGGTTGCATTGAATCTTAGATTAACTTAAGGAGAACTGACTTCCTAACAATATTAAGTTGTCTGTTCTATGATATACAAAATATGTCTTTCCATTTCTTTAGATTTCCTCTAATTTCTTTCAGCAGTATTTTGTAGTATTCAGTGTATGGGTCTTGTATATCTTTTGTTAGATATGACTGTAAGTACTACATGTTTTTGATGCCATTTTAAATGGTATTTAAAAAGTTTCTTTTTCTGATCATTCCTAGTATATAGAAGTACAACTGATTTTTGCATGTAGATCTTGCGTCCTGCAACTTTGCTGACATTTATTAATTCTGGTAGCTTTTTTTATAGTTTCCATAGTGTTTTTATGTAACAATAATGCTATCTTTGCTTAAAGAGTTTTACTTCTTTGTAATCTGGAGTGCCTTTTATTTATTTATCTTTCTTGTTTGGTTATACTGGCTATGACCTCCAATATGGTGTAGAAGTGGTGATAGTAGCCATCCTTATTTTGTTCCTGATATTAGGGGGAAAGCATGCAAGTCTTAAGTAATTAATGTAAGATTAGTTGTATGAGTTTTGTATTTGCTTTTTAATTACATTGGGGACGTTTGCTTCTTTTCCTGCTTAATGTTTTTATGAGGGAGGAAATGTTGGATTTTTATCTAATTATTTTTTGTTTCTATTGAGACAATAATGGTTTTCCTTCTTTTTTTAGCATCATTGCACAATTTTTGATATGTTTTCATTTTCAAACAGTTGAGAATATGTGCTGATTTCTCTTTGACCCATAGGTTAATGAGCAGTACATCAGTTTCCAATTTGTGGACGTTTGTTCAGATATCTTCCTTTTATTCCTTTCTAATTTAGTTCCATTTTGGTCAAAGGACACCTCATTTTTTTCTCATCCCTAGTCTCACTGTCTTTATGTTTTGTCAGATATTTTGGGAACTGTTGTTGTATATATCTTGTCTGTTTTCGATTTTGTTTTGTTTCAGCTGGGAGGGTAAATCTGCCCACGGCTACTTAACCTTGGTCAGAAGTAGCAGTCTCCTCTCATACACTTTTTTTTAAAATTAGGAAATATTTCAAACATGTACCAAAAGGCTGAGAATAATTTATATCTCTTTTCCTTGAGTAAATGTTAGTTCTGCAAAATTTACATTGTATTTTTTTTTAAATGTTTTATAGATGTAAGCCCTACTTTTTTGACATTCTTCATCTTACTGCCTACTACCTTTCCTCGTTGTGCACAGGAAAATGTGGTAGATGAAGTCTTCTTACATTCATTATATTCTTTTACAAGTTTTTTAAAATTTAATTCTTTTCCATATTTATTCAAGGGAGGTACATGTTAATAGATTGGTTTTATCAACAGTGTAGTGTCTCATAGCATTGCATATATGATAAATCTGTTTTTTTGTATAGATGGTTATATAATTTGGTTATGATTTTTCTGCTATCACAAACAATGGTATGACAAACATCTTGCATTTGATATACGTGTTTATAGTTTATATGTGTCTAGAAATGGAATTGCTGATTCTGAGTATCTTGCAGTTAGCCATATGTTGATTGCAAAGTTCCTTTTCCTTACAGGTTATATTTTAATATTTTTCCAATCATTTTGGTAAGAAAATATACCTCATTATTTTAATTGTATCTTCCTGATTATAACAGAGGATTGGTATATTTTCATTTGCTTATTTTCCATTCTGGATCCCTTTTCTATGAATTACCTGATGGTATTTTTCTAACCAGAATATTGAGAGAACGCAACTCAAATGACATTTTACATTTCTTTATCTCAGAGCACTCTTAGATAATGGTGAAAGTAATCCATGTGTAACTTATATTCAAATTAATATGGTTTTGGGTCTATAATTGTTCTAGTATTTTCTTTTGCATTTTATTTGTTTTGTGTATTTGAAGGAAATCCAGCTTATTGGACAGTATTAGTAGTATATGGAAATAAGACTGCTGTTTGGTTTTATTCAGTAGCATCACTAACGCTAATGCAGATTGTTAACCTAGAGAAAAAAATGTTGAATTTATTCGTTATTAAGGCTTTCCTTAATACGTAAATACCTGGTGACATTGTGTAGATGTGCAGTGTTGGCTTGCCTGTTAAACTCTAATATGGTTTTGTGGTTGAACCTGTTAAACCTGTATTTCCTGTATTGTGTGAATAGAAATAAGGAAACTAGTTATGGGTATTAACTGGTTCTCTATAGGTTTTTGTTGTCCAACCCTTGCTCATAATGAAATAAGTCATTTTATAAACTTTATTCCATTTAATAGTAAAGTATAAGATATTTCAAAGTCTTGTGACTATTTGTGTTTCTTTGGGGTACTGCTTATATCCATGGAAAAAAATGGTTCTTTATTTTGGAATATATGACTTGATGATACAATAAGTCATATTTCAACATTACTAATCCTAAATTGTGATTAAAATGTAGTTTTGTTTTATTATAGTCAACATAGGGTAATGCCTCATTGATGAGAAATGAAGTGTATTTTGCAAATAAATTAATCTCAGGCCTTTAAACATATAAA
>NW_016803692.1:490178-531064 GCF_001698545.2 Rhinopithecus bieti | reverse complement strand
GACACCCAGCTAATTTTTGTATTTAAAGTGGAGATGGGGTTTCACCATATTGACCAGGCTGGTCTTGAACTGCCGATCTCAGGTGATCTGCCTGTCTCGGCCTCCCAAAGTGCTGGGATTACAGGTGTGAACCACCATGCCCGGCCCTTAAAGCATTGATTTTTAACGTTTTTGGAGATTACATTTATATAATATATGTCACATTTTGCTGCCTGATTTACAGAATTTAGGTAGATAATTTGACTTTTTCTTTAGGCAAGTAGCAGTCTTTATTTCTGTATCTAATGGCCTTTGTGGTTAGTGTGATTCTTTTTTTTTTCTTTTCTCCCAGTTGTATTTCAACTTTGAGCAGCTGTTTTTCCATTCATTCAGCAAATATTCACTGAGCTCTTGCTATATTCAAAGCATTATTCTGGGGCCTGGTTATATAATAATAATCAAGGTTTTTTGTTTGTTTGTTTGTTTGTTTTTTGAGGTAGAATTTTGTTCTGTCACCCAGGATGGAGTGCAGTGGCATGATCTCGGCTCACTGCAACCTCCACTTCCTGGGTACAAGTAATTCTCCTGCCTCCGCCTCCCGAGTAGCTAGGATTACAGGTGCACACCATCACACCCCACTAATTTTTATATTTTTAGTAGAGATGGGGTTTCACCATATTGGCCAGGCTGGTTTCAAACTCCTGACCTCTAGTAATCCACCCGTCTCAGCCTCCCAAATTGCTGGGATTACAATGAGCCTCTGCACCCGGCCCGTCAAAATACTTAAGAATAATCAAATACACTTTCTTCTCTCATGAACCTTAAAATATGGCAGGGGAAGATAGACATTAACTGATGAAGCAAAGATATTGAGACTCCCTGGAGCAAGTGGATCACACGTTGAGAACTGCTGAATTGGGATAATGAAGGGAAAGAAGCATACAATCCCAAATCACCATTAAGCAAAAGTTGTTTACAGGATTCAAAATGGACATAATATAAACTTAGGGTTAAAATTAGAACCATATTAGGAACATATAGATCATTCTAAAAATGTCACTGAGTAAAAAGATACAGGGTTAAGAAAATTAGTTGTACTTGACTAGATGTAAACATATCACTGGAACAAAAGAACAGCCTACATGTTACTATTTATTAAAATTGTGTATTATTGCCTCTTATTCCAAGAACCTGAAGAAAATTATGCTTGGTCTCCAGTTGAACAGTGCCACTTATCAGTTACACGTTCTCCTTCTCCACACACATAGACTTGACTTTGAGAATGTATCAGAGACCTTGCAAAGGGAAGGGAATGGAAAGTAGATATGTGGTGTTTGGCATCCAATTGGATGTGGAGGGCAAGGGAAGGGACAGGTAAAAAATGATCCTTAGGATTGAAGGTGGGTGACTAGGGATTTTGGCATCTTCAGAAGACATAGGGAGACGAGGAAGACAGATGAAGTGTTTGTTTTCAGGCATGCTGAGTTTGAAATCAATAGACTACCTCAAGTGGTGATGTGTAACAGTTAGAAATGTAAAACTGGTTCTGGGATTCAAGGTGGAGATGCACTTTGGGAAGTCATTGGGTAATATTTGAATCATGTTATTAGATAAATTAGAATGTATTAAGTGCCATATTAGTATAGAACATAGGAATGATAAGTTTAAAGAAGAGATTAATTGAAGGAATCTTCCTGGAAGTGGGTTATGATTAAGATCTGTTAGAAAGGAGAAAAATTTTCCAGGCCTATTTTTTCTCCTCTTTTATACTTAATATATTGAGGAGAAATTTTGCATAAGAACTACTTTTATTGTTTCTTTACATTCTATGGTATTTTTATGTTTAAAAGCTATCATAATAATTATTTGAAATTAGTGTAGCTGAATTTATCACTGTTTTAGAAAAGACACAATTGAAACACACAATTTAAGGATTTGCCGTAGATCTTGCAACAAACCAGTTTTCTAAAGCTCATCGTCACAGATCATTACAGAAATGCAAATCAAAACCATAATGAGGTATCATCTAGCACTAGTCAGAAAGGCTATTACTAAAAAGTCAAAAAATCACAGATGCTGTCGAGGTTGTGGAGAAAAAGGAATGTTTATACACTGTTGGTGGAAATGTAAATTAGTTCAACCATTGTGGAAGACAGCGTGGCGATTCTTCAAAGACCTAAGGACAGAAATACCATTCAACTAGCAATCCTATTATTTTGTATATACCCAAAGGAATATAAATCACTCTGTTATTGTTATAAAGACACATTCGTGCATATGTTCATTGCAGCAGTGTTCACGATAGCAAAGACATGGAATCAACCTAAATGCCCATCAGTAATAGACTGGATACGGAAAAGGTGGTACATAGACATCATGGAATACTATGCAGCCATAAGAAAGAATGAGATTATGTCTTCTGTGGGGACATGGATGGAACTGAAGGCCTTAGGAAACTAACACAGGAACAGAAAACCAAATACTACGTATTCTCTCTTATAAGTGGGAGCTAAATCATGAGAACACGTGGACACATAGAGGGGAACAACAGCCTTTTGGAGGGTGGGGAGTGACGGTAGAGGATCAGGAAAAATAACTAATGAGTACTAGGCTTAATTACCTGGGTGATGAAATAATCTATACAATAAACCCCCATGACACTTTTACCTATGTAACAAACCTGCACTTTTACCCTTGAAGTTAAAGAGAGAAATGGAAAAAAAAAAAAAAGAATTTAAGGTTTTCTTATTTATCATTCCACTTCCCGCCATTAATATTCCACCTTTGCTTAATCAGTCTGGACGGTTTGGGTTTTGATACATGTTTCTATGTTGGAATTGTGAGAACCTCAGATTTAGTACATGCTGTCAATTGGAGTAGATACGATTTTTAATTATTTTTTATTGAGATGTCATTTCTACCAATAGTAATCCTGGTAGTATTGATTAAATGTGAAATAAGATTGGGCTGAAAAAAATTGACTTCATATTAATGAGGTGTTTACATTGTAGACATTAAATCATAGGTATTTAAGTTCTCATTTTGGATATATAGTGCATTTTAATGTATATGTATTTGGAATGTTTGTACAATGCTTATAAAGAAAGTTTACAATTGTAAGTAGAAATGTGGTCATTTATATTGCTCAATAAGTAGAGAGGTAAAATCTCTGGAAGTTTCAACGCTGGAGGGATAAATGATGCTTGGGGAACGGCAGTCAAAATTTCAGGAGGAAGGAACTGTTTTTTATGTAATTTTCTTATATTGTCCTCTACAGTTCTAATATAAACATATATCATTTGATCATAAATTATATTTAGTATGTATATGTGAGTGTACGTGTATATGTATGTCTATATATTGAATTGGCAAGAGAGATAGAAACATTATTTTCAATGTGGGGAAATTATTTTTGACTTTTTTCCCTCTAAGCCTTCAAATTCTAGTGCTAAGGTGAATAAACTTTAGTGATACATTATTGGTTTAAAAAATTATTTTTGTTTTACATAAGATATTTTAGGAATATATTATGGGCTTAAAAGTCACAGCTGTTTTCCAATATCATATGAATACATTTTTAAAGCAAGTTATATTAAATATGTTTCTGTAAACTTAGATCTATGCCACCAACTTATAGAAAGAGTAACTTGCTCTTTATATCACCACTGACGAGAATAGGATGTCATATATAATAGATATTTAATTGTTGCTAAATGAGATAACTTTTTTAGAAAAAAACCTATATTCTAAGTATAGGATAGATGATTTATCACAGTACCTGTATGCCAAAAACTGAATTATAATTTATATCTGATCAGACTATTTTAGGCCACTGTTAACTTTTCCCAGATTTGCTTTTATATTATCTATGGAATATGCCTTCTGTAGGAGAAATGTACTTTCAATTATGATTTTCCATACTACAAGATGATTCTGCATACTTCAAGACAGTGAAGCATACTGTATTGTGAATTATTAAGAATGTAATGATGTATGTGATTCTTTCAGACAGAAAATAACCAGGGTGTGTTACAAATTATTAAAATCATTAATATAATATACCATAAAATGTAAAATATTTTAAATTAAGGTTGTAAATGAGAATCCATTTAAGATACTAACTTGTGAAGATTCCACTTGACTATTACTTAAATGATACATTTGTGACATCTTAGTAGTTTTGTTTATTTTATTTTTTTATTATACTTTAAGTTCTAGGGTACATGTGCATAACGTGCAGATTTGTTACATACGTATACATGTGCCATGTTGGTGTGCTGCACCCATTAACTCGTCATTTACATTAGGTATATCTCCTAATGTTATCCCTCCCCCCTCCCCCCACCCCGTGACAGACCCCGATGTGTGATGTTCCCCACCCTGTGTCCAAGCGTTCTCATTGTTCAATTCCCACCTATGAGTGAGAACATGCAGTGTTGGTTTTCTGTCTTTGCAATAGTTTGCTCAGAATGATGGTTTCCAGCTTCATCCATATCCCTGCAAAGGACATGAACTCATCCTTTTTTATGGCTACATAGTATTCCATAGTGTATATGTGTCACACTTTCTTAATCCAGTCTATGATTGATGGACATTTGGGTTGGTTCCAAGTCTTTGCTCTTGTGAATAGTGCTGCATTGAACATTCATGTGCATGTGTCTTTATAGCAACATGATTTATAATCCTTTGAGTATATACCTAGTAATGGGATCTCTGGGTCAAATGGTATTTCTAGTTCTAGATCCTTGAGGAATCGCCACGCTGTCTCCCACAATGGTTGAACTAGTTTACACTCCCACCAACAGTGTAGAAGTGTTCCTATTTCTCCACATCCTCTCCAGCACCTGTTGTTTCCTGACTTTTTAATGATCACCAATCTAACTGGTGTGAGATGGTATCTTATTGTGGTTTTGATTTGCATTTCTCTGATGGCCAGTGATGATGAGCATTTAGTCATGTGTTCGTTGGCTGCATAAATGTCTTCTTTTGAGAAGTGTCTGTTCATATCCTTTGCCCAGTTTTTGATGGAGTTGTTTGATTTTTTTCTTGTAAATTTGTTTAAGTTCTTTGTAGATTATGGATATTAGCCCTTTGTCAGATGGGTAGATTGTAAAAACTTTCTCCCATTCTATCAGTTGTCTGTTCACTCTGATGATAGTTTCTTTTGCTGTGCAGAAACTCTTTAGTTTAATTAGATCCCATTTGTCAATTTTGGCTTTTGTTGCCATTGCTTTCGGTGTTTTAGTCATGAAGTCCTTGCCCATGCCTATGTCTTGAATGGTATTGCCTAGGTTTTCTTCTAGGGTTTTTATGGTTTTAGGTCTAACATTTAAGTCTTTAATCCATCTTGAATTAATGTTTATACAAGGTGTAAGGAAGGGATCCAGTTTTAGCTTTCTACATATGGCTAGCCAGTTTTCCCAGCACCATTTATTAAATATGGATTCCTTTCCCCATTTCTTGTTTTTGTCAGGTTTGTCAAAGATCAGGTGGTTGTAGATGTGTGGTATTATTTCTGAGAGCTCTGTTCTGTTCCGTTGGTCTATATCTGTTTTGGTACCAGTACCATCCCCATGCCTTGTAGTACAGTTTGAAGTCAGGTAGCCTGGCTCCAGCTTTGTTCTTTTGACTTAGGATTGTCTTGGCAATACAGGGTCTTTTTTGGTTCCATATGAACTTTAAAGTAGTTTTTTCCAATTCTGTGAAGAAAGTCATTGGTAGGTTGATGGGGATGGCATTGAATCTATAAATTACCTTGGGCAGTATGGCCATTTTCACAATATTGATTCTTCCTATCCATGAGCATGGAATGTCTTCCATTTGTTTGGTGCTCTTTTATTTCATTGAGCAGTGGTTTGTAGTTCTCCTTGAAGAGGTCCTTCACATCCCTTGTAAGCTGGATTCCTAGGTATTCTATTCTCTTTGAAGCAATTGTGAATGAGAGTTCACTCATGATTTGGCTCTCTTTTTGTCTGTTCTTGGTGTATAGGAATGCTTGTGATTTTTGCACATTGATTTTCTACCCTGAGGCTTTGCTGAAGTTGCGTGTCAGCTGAAGGAGATTTTGGGCTAAGACGATGGGGGTTTTCTAAATATGCAATCATGTCCTCTGGAAACAGGGACAATTTGACTTCCTCTTTTCCTAATTGAATACCCTTTATTTCTTTCTCCTGCCTGATTGTCCTGGACAGAACTTCCAACACTGTGTTGAATAGAAGTGGTGAGAGAGGGCATCCCTGTCTTGTGCCAGTTTTCAAAGGGAATTTTTCCAGTTTTTGCCCATTCAGTATGATATTGGCTATGGGTTTGTCATAAATAACTCTTATTATTTGGAGATACATCCCATCAATACCTAGTTTATTGAGTGTTTTTAGCATGAAGGGCTGTTGAATTTTGTCGAAGGCCTTTTCTGCATCTATTGAGATAATCGTGGTTTTTGTCTTTGGTTCTGTTTATATGATGGATTACATTTATTGATTTGTGTATGTTGAACCAGTCTTGCATCCCAGGGATGAAGCCCACTTGATCATGGTGGATAAGCTTTTTGATGTGCTGCTGGATTCGGTTTGCCAGTATTTTATTGAGGATGTTTGCATCGATGTTCATCAGGGATATTGGTCTAAAATTCTCTTTTTTTGTTGTTGTGTGTCTGCCAGGCTTTGGTATCAGGATGATGCTGGCCTCATAAAATGAGTTAGGGAGAATTCCCTGTTTTTCTATTGATTGCAATAGTTTCAGAAGGAATGGTAGGAGCTCCTCTTTGTACCTGTGGTAGAATTTGGCTGTAAATCCATCTGGTCCTGGACATTTTTTGGTTGGTAGGCTATTTATTATTGCCTCAATTTCAGAGTCTGTTATTGGTCTATTCATGGATTCAACTTCTTCCTGGTTTAGTCTTGGTAGGGTGTATGTGTCCAGGAATTTATCCGTTTCTTCTAGATTTTCTAGTTTATTTGTGTAGAGGTGTTTATCATATTCTGTGATGGTCGGTGGGGTCACCGACCAATGTGGGGTCGGTGGTGATATCCTCTTTATCATTTTTTACTGTGTCTATTTGATTCTTCTCTCTTTTCTTCTTTGTTAGTCTTGGTAGCGGTCTATCAATTTTGTTGATCTTTTCAAAAAACCAGCTCCTGGATTCATTGAATTTTTTTTAAGTGTTTTTTGTGTCTCTGTCTCCTTCAGTTCTGCTCTGATCTTAGTTATTTCTTGCATTCTGCTAGCTTTTGAATGTGTTTGCTCTTGCTTCTCTAGTTCTTTTAGTTGTGATGTTAGGGTGTCGATTTTAGATCTTTCCTGCTTTGTCTTTTGGGCCTTAGTGCTGTAAATTTCCCTCTACACACTGCTTTAAATGTGCTCCAGAGATTGTGCTCCATTGTGTCTTTTTTCTTATTGGTTTCAAAGAACATCTTTATTTCTGCCTTCATTTCGTTATGTACCCAGTAGTCATTCAGGAGCAGGTTGTTCAGTTTCCATGTATTTGTGTGATTTTGAGTGAGTTTCTTAATCCTGAGTTCTAGTTTGATTGCACTGTGGTCTGAGAGACAGTTTGTTAAAATTTCTGTTCTTTTACATTTGCTGAGGACTACTTTATTTCCAACTATGTGGTCAGTTTTGGAATAAGTGGGATGTGGTGCTGAGAAAAAGTATATTCTGTTGATTTGGGGTGAAGACTTCTGTAGATGTCTCTTAGGTCCTCTTGGTGCAGAGCTGAGTTCAAGTCCTGGATATCCTTGTTAACCTTCTGTCTTGTTGATCTGTCTAATGTTGACAGTGGGATGTTAAAGTCTCCCATTATTATTGTGTAGGAGTCTAAGTCTCTTTGTAGGTCTCTAAGGACTTGTTTTATGAATCTGGGTGCTTCTGTATTGGGTGCATATATATTTAGGATAGTTAGCTTTTCTTGTTGAATTGATCCCTTTACCGTTATGTAATAGCCTTCTTTGTCCCTTTTGATCTTTGTCGGTTTAAAGTCTGTTTTATCAGAGACTAGGATTGTAACCCCTGCTTTTTGTTTGTTTTCTATTTGCTTGGTAGATTTTCCTCCATTCCTTTATTTTGAGCCTATATGTGTCTCTGCACATGAGATGGGTCTCCTGAATACAGCACACTGATATGTCTTGACTCTTTATCCAGTTTGCCAGTCTGTGTCTTTTAATTGGGGCATTTAGCCCATTTACATTTAAGGTTAATATTGTTATATGTGAATTTGATCCTGTCATTATGATGTTAGCTGGTCATTTTGCTTGTTAGTTGATGTAGTTTCTTCCTAGCATCAATGGTCTTTACAATTTGGCATGTTTTTGCAGTGACTGGTACTGGTTGTTCCTTTCCATGTTTAGTGCTTCCTTTAGAAGCTCTTGTTAGTCAGGCCTGGTGGTGACAAAATCTCTCAGCATTTGCTTGTTTGTAAAGGATTTTATTTCTCCTTCACTTATGAAGCTTAGTTTGGCTGGATATGAAATTCTGGGTAGAAAATTCTTTTCTTTAAGAATGTTGAATATCGGCCCCCACTCTCTTCTGGCTTGTAGAGTTTCTGCCGAGAGATCTGTTGTTAGTCTGATGGTCTTCCCTTTGTAGGTAACCTGACCTTTCTCTCTGGCTGCCCTTAACATTTTTGCCTTCATTGGTGAATCTGACAATTATGCTCTTCTCGAGGAGTATCTTTGTGGTGTTCTCTGTATTTCCTGAATTTGAATGTTGGCCTGCCTTGCTAGGTTGGGGAAACTCTCCTGGATAATATCCTGAGGAGTGTTTTCCTACTTGGTTCCAGTCTCCCCATCACTTTCAGGTACACCAATCAAACGTAGATTTGGTCTTTTCACATAGTCCCGTATTTCTTGGAGGCTTTGTTCATTTCTTTTTACTCTTTTTTCTCTAAACTTCTCTTCTCACTTCATTTCATTCATTTGATCTTCAGTCACTGATATCCTTTCTTCTGCTTAATCGAATCAGCTACTGAAGCTTGTGCATGCGTCACGTAGTTCTCATGCCATGGTTTTCAGCTCCATCAAGTCATGTAATGTCTTCTCTATGCTGTTTTTTCTACTTAGCCATTCTTCTAATCTGTTTTCAGGATTTTTACTTTCCTTACGACGGGTCCAAACATCCTCCTTTAGCTCGGAGAAATTTGTTGTTACCAATCTTCTGAAGCCTACTTCTGTCAACTCGTCAAAGTCATTCTCCGGCCATCTTTGTTCCGTTGCTGGCAAGGAGCTGCGATCCTTTGGAGGAGAAGAGCCACTCTGATTTTTAGAATTTTCAGCTTTTCTGCTCTGGTTTCTCCCCATCTTTGTGGTTAACTGCCTTTGGTCTTTGATCATGGTGACCCATAGATGGAGTTGATGTTGATGCTATTCCTTTCTGTTTGCTAGTTTTCCTTCTTAACAGTCGGGACCCTCAACTGCAGGTCTCTTGGAGTTTGCTGGAGGTGGACTCCAGACCCTGTTTGCCTGAGTATCACCAGTGGAGACTGAAGAACAGCAAATATTGCAGAACAGCAAATGTTGCCACCTCATCCTTCCTCTGGAAGCTTTGTCTCAGAGGAGCACTCGGCTGCATGAGGTGTCCGTTGGCCCCTACTGGGAGGTATCTCCCAGTTAGGCTAGTTGGGCTTCAGGGACCCACTTGAGGAGGCAATCTGTCCATTCTCAGATCTCAAACTCTGTGCTGGAAAAAGCACTGCTCTCTTCAAAGCTGTCAGACAGGGACATTTAAGTCTGCAGAAGTTTCTGCTGCCTTTTGTTCAGCTATGCCCTGCCCCCAGAGGTGGAGTCTACAGAGGCAGGCAGGCCTCGTTCAATAGTTTTGTTTTGATGTATTAAAATTAGTGGAGACCAACTTTACAATGGGAAAAATGAATGAGATTTTAGAAGCTTATGTATTAGGTTGAGTATAAATTTAAATATATCCTAGTATTTCTCATATATTGAAATATACCATATAACATGACATTTGAACTGAAAATTTCTTAACATGTTTTCAAGGAAATGTGGTTTCAGAATAAAACAATTTTAAAAGGTTGAGAGGTCTTTGCCTCCACTTGCAGCATCTAAATTCCAGACAGAGGACTATCCTATATTTAATAACCTTCAGGGAATTCTGCAGCGTTTCACAACTACTTCCCCAGTAATGAAATCCAGTATTTGCTATTGGATAGCTTTCCCCCTTTAGTTTTTGTATCATTTCTTCCCTGTTTATTGTAAAATATTATAGACATACTGAAGGTACATAGAGAGTAATAAAAACACTGTTGTATTGACCAGCCATCAAATAAATAAATAAATAAAATTACCAGTATAGTTGAATGAAACCTCCTGGATACCTCTCTCTTTCTTACCCTCCCCATTCCTAAACCCCCAGCTACTATGCTGAATGTGATATCATTTCCACATCAGAAATTATTTCTTACAAACCCTCATGGTAATTTAAAAATATTTTTTCTTGTGTCATTAGCATATATGAAGACCGATATGAGGACAATGGAAAGGTTGCACTTGTTTTCCTACATCACATTTATGTCAAATTGCCAGTAGAAGATTTTATTGCTCACCAATTTTTAACTTGTTTCACCAAAGTCATTTGGATCTTTTATTGTTTCTATTTGTAAATATCTTTTACTTATGTTGTACTTAACTAATTAGTTTTATTTCCTCAGGGATGTAGTTTTATATTGTCCATATAGTTTCATTGTTCCTTTCTCTACCTTCCAGCTCAGAGTAACTGACAACTTGCTTTTATTTCTTCAATCTAATGAGTAAAATAAAACATTTAATGAGAAGCCCAAATCTAATTCCCTCCCTCCTTCTGTCTCTTCCTATCTGTCCATCCATTCATCCATCTATTTAAAATATTAGTTTGGTTGTTGTTTTATTATATACTAAAACAACAAAGACATCTCTGGGCTTTTATTTTATAATTTTTTCCTCTTACTATATATTTCTTTATTTAAGCCAAATACTTCTTATCATTATTCTTGAAATAGATATGCTACTGTGTTTTCTATTGTGTCTGTGCTTATTTAAAAAATAATCAATACTCTAGCACATTGCAGATTTTATGATAGATCTATTCTAAATTAAGCATACACATAAAAAATAATTTTAGTTTCATCTTTTCAACATTCTTATGTTTCATCTTTTCACCATTCTTATTCTTACTATCTGTTGGGCGCTTTTTGGCTATATTTAGTAATAATGATAATAATGTCTCTCTTGATAATTGTGTAAGTGATAAGTACCAGATACTGTGACTAAGATGTATATAAACTATTTAATCATTTTAATAATTCTTTGAGGTAAGAAAAATCTGAGATTATTGAGTGTGTAGTTTGCCAAGATTCACACAAGTAGTAAGTGATAGAGCTGGGATTTTGAACTAGCAGTCAAAATGTTTTTTGTTTTTTTGTGTGTTTTTTTTGTTTGTTTGTTTTGAGACAAGGTCTCACTCTGTTGCTCAGGTTGGAGTGCAGTGGCACCAATCACGGCTTACTGCAGCCTCAGCCTCTTGGGGTTCAGGTGATCCTCTCACCTCAGCCTCCTGAGTAGCTGGGACTATAAGTGCACGCTAATTTTTGCAACTTTTGTAGAGATGAGGTTTCACCATGTTGCCTAGGCTGGTCTTGAACTCCTGGGCTCAAGCAATCCTCCTGCCTCTCCCTCCCAAAGTGTTAGGATTATAATTGTGAGCCACTGCGCCTGACCAAAACTTGTTCTTAATTGTTCTGATATACTCATAGGCTTCGTGATTTCTTAAGAGTTGTTTAGATTTGTTTCACTGAGTCTCTGCCTCTGTTGGAGTCACTTCCCAACCTGTCTCCATGTCTGTTTGTCTCTATTGTTGTCTTCAGAACCAGAATTTCTACATATTTCCAAAATGCCCCAGGAGGTGATACAGCCCCATTGAGAAGTTCTGGCTAGGGGTAAGGACTTTTAACTCACATTTAGAGATGGAAGAAAAATATAATGTATAAGTAGCCCTTTTAAAAAAATGTTTCATGACTCTTTTTAAAATTATTTGAATAAATTTTGGGGGGAACAGGTGGTGTTTGGTTACATGGAGAAGTTATTTAGTGGTGATTTCTGCGATTTTGGTGCACCCATCACCAGAGCAGTGTACACTGTACCCAGTGTATGTCTTTTATCCCTCACCCCACTCCCACCTTTCCCTGTGGTGTTCCCAAAATCCATTGTATCATTCTTACGCCTTTGCATCTCATAGCTTAGCTCCCACTTACGAGTGAGAACATACGATGTTTGGTTTTCCATTCCTGAGTTACTTCATTTAGAATAGTTATCTCCGATTCCATCCAGGCTGCTTGCAAATACCATTATTTCATTTCTTTTTATGACTTAGTATTCCATGGTGCGTGTCTGTGTGTGTGTGTGTGTGTATACACATACATACATACACACACACAAGATATTTTCTTTGTCCACGTGTTAATTGATGGGCATTTGGGCTGGTTCCGTATTTTTGTAATTGCAAATTGTGCTGCTATAAACGTGTGCAAGTGTCTTTTTCATGTAATGACTTTTTTTCCTCTGGGTAGATACCCAGTAGTGGGATTGCTGGATCAAATGGTAGACCTACTTTTAGTTCTTTAAGAAATCCCCACACTGTCTTCCATGGTGGTTGTACTAGTTTACATTCCCACCAGCAGTTTAGAAGTGTTCCCTTTTCACCATATCCATACCAACATCTATTATTTTTTGATTTTTAAAATTATGGCCGTTGTTGCAGGAGTAAGGTGGTATCGCATTGTGTTTTTGACCCTTTGTTCTTAAGGGTCTCAGTTAAATTATATTGGTTAGTAATAGGTGTATGGAACTAATTATCATCATTTCTTATATTGTTAGAACTGCGGACACAGTGGGGGGCTTGCCTGTTTTATCTACTGGGAATTCCAGGGATGGGAGAAGGTTCAGAATGAAAAAAAGTGTGAGTACAAATAGAATCTAGACCTTAAGAAAGGATTTTCTGATCATTGGGAGGTCTGCTTAATATGATCTTTGAAGTTACTTAAATTTTTAACATAGTTGATTTTATATAAAGGAGATATTATGGTAAGGTAATTAATTAAGGTCTTATTGGATACCCTTTTGTGAATATAGTGCATTTTTCTAAAAAGTCTTTTTTGCATATTAGGCTCACAAGAAATAGCTGATAGCTAGAAGGTAACTGGTTGACAAGAGGGTACATCTATGTAGGCTTTGAATTTAGGGTGCTTGGATAAACCTCAGGAATCTGTGAACCTCATGAAACCTCCTACCACTCTGTGTGTGTGTGTGTGTGTGTGTGTGTGTGTGTGTGTGTGTGTGTTGTACACATGGAATTTTCTGAGGTCCATTGCTTTCATCAGGATCCCATAGTAGATTTGTAATCTGCATCCCCACTCCTCACCCCAACTCCATATACGCAACAGTTGAAGAAACACTACTAGAGGAAAGTTGATAGAATTGATCAGTGGCATGGTGATCAGATGCTCTAAAGTCATTGGTAGGCTCTAGTACTTGTCTCTTGATAATGAGCCCTCTTGTTTAAAATACTTATAAAGTAAAATTATTTCTGTTTCAAGCATATAAGATTATAAGAATGCGGAATGTGCAGATAAAATAAGAAAGGGAAATTAGTCTGTTAAGTCATTAAGAGGACAATTATTAATAAAGTTCAGATTTTACTCACTGTATAATAGTCTTTTATGCTTGAATATGTATGTGACCGAATGGAAAGGAACAATGACTTCTGCATGAAAGCCCTTTCCATATTATAAACATGAGGACTGTCTTTATTTCTAATTCTACCTGTTTATGTTTCCCAATACGTGTGTTTTCTTTTTGCCTAAAATGTTTTCTATAACTAGACCTTTGGAGGCAGGGAGAGGTGTAGATTGGATTTGGATATGAGGGATTGCTGTATCTCCCATGAAATGTAAAAAATTGCCTTAAAAATATCACTTTGAGAAACTAAGGCAGGAGAATCGCTTGAGCCAGGAGTTCAAGACCAGCCTGGGCAACATAGCACAGTGAGACTCCATCCCTACAAAAAAATTAAAAGAAGTAGCCAACCACAGTGGCACGTGCCTGTGTAGTTCCAGTTACTCAGGAAGCTGAGGTGGGAGGATCACTTGATCTTGAGAGGTTGAGACTGCAGTGAGACATGATTGTACCACTGTGCTCTAGCTTGGGTGACAGTGCAAGACCCCATCTCAAAATTAAAAATAAAAAAAAGAAACGAAAAAAATTATTGATTGACTATGATATGCTGGGGACATAGTAGTGAGCAAGAAAGATTCTTCCTCCGCACTTAGAAAGCTGTCTTACCAATCAGGGAAGACAAATAAATAAAGGTGTGATGAGAGATATGATAGGAAATGTAAGTGGAATGTGCTGTGGGTCACCTGGCAGGAGCATCTAACCAATATAGGTGAGATCAAGGATCGCTTTCCACCTCGACCTGAAGGATAAGGAGTTTATCAGAAGAAAACTGTTCAAACTGTTCCTTTCAAACATGGTTCTTTGAATATTTGAATCCAGGTATCTTTTTTTTTTTTTTTTTTGAGACAGAATCTGGCTCTGTCACCCAGGCTAGAGTGCAGTGGCTCAACCTCGGCTCACTGCAACTTCCACCTCCCGGGTTCAAGTGATTCTCTTGCCTCAGCCTCAAGAGTAGCTGGGATAACAAGCGCCAGCCACCACGCCCGGCTAATTTTGTATTTTAGTAGAGACGGGGTTTCACCACATTGGTCAGACTGGTCTCAAACTCCTGACCTCAGGTGATCCACCCACCTCGGCCTTCCAAAGTGCTGGGTTACAGGCGTGAGCCACCACACCCAACTCCCCTCCACTTTTTTTTTTTTTTTTTTTTGGACAGTCTTGCTTTGTCCACGCAGGCTTGAGTACAGTGGCGCGGCTCGGCTCACTGCAGCTCCCAATCCCAAGTTCAAGCAATTCTTGTACTTCAGCTCCAAGTAGCTGGGCTTACAGGAATGTACCACCACATCAACTAATTTCTTGTTATTTTTTTAGAAGAAGGTGAGGTTTTGCTATGTTGGCCCAACCTGGTCCTTGCACTCCTGGCTCCAAGTGATCCACCTGCCTTGGCCTCCCAAAGTATAAATCCAAATATCCTTTTTATGTTTTCATTTCAATGTACTTTTGCCTCATTTCAGCTGGCATAATATTTTTAGTTATCAAAATTCTATTTTAAGCAGCATTCATTGGGAGTTTTAAAATCTAAAAGTCATGAATTTGTCATTCCTTTTAAACACGGGGTACTGAGCAATATAGCACCCCCTTCTTAAATAATAATAATGCCTTCTCATCTATTTTTTCTCTTTTGATTCTCATAATAATATCTGAGATGTAGGCATTATTTTTTCGTTTAGAGAATGAAACTCAAGTCACTTGCTTTAAGTTAGATACCTGTTTAGTTAAGTTAGATAACTAATGTTAAGGAAAGCTCAAATCACGTGCATTAAGTTTAGATAACTGTTTACTTAAGGGAAAGCTCAAGTCCACTGCTTTAAGTTAGATACTATTAAGTGTTAAAGGAAAGCAGAACCCAGGTGTTTTGCGCGTCTAACTGTATTTTACATTGTTTCTCTTCTTTACTAGTTCACGCTTGACGCTCAAGGGCGCTTATCCTTATATTAAATCGCCAGGTGTCTCTATACTTTTGATCTTAGTGGCAACTTTCTCTTGCTACTCTGCTTGTCGCGGGCGCGCTCCAAACTAATTTTTTTGAATTCATTACTTCTCGGCTCCTTTTTCAATCGGATCCACGCTATAACATTGAAGAAGTGGCATTAACAGTATTCCAAGGGTTACTTTTTTTTTTTTTTTTTTTTTTTTTGAGATGGAGTCTTTGCTCTGTCAACCCCCCAGGTGGAGTGCAGTGGCATCAGTCTCGGCTCACTGTAATCGCTCCGGGTTCAAGCAATTCTCCGCTCAGCCTCCAAGTCGGCTGGGATTAGGCAGGTGCATGCAGCGACATGTCCACTAATTTTTGTATTTTTTTAGTAGAGATCGGGGTTGCACGCATGTTGGTCAGGGAGGTCTTGAACTCTGACGCTTGTGATCTGCGCGCCTTGGCCCCAAAGTGGCTGAGATTACAGGTGTGAGCCACTGTGTCCGAACCCCTACACCTACCCCCCCCTTTTTTTGAGCACACGCTTCTTGCTCTGTCACCTGCAGGCTGGAGTAACAGTGGCACAATCGCCAGCTCTGCAATCTCCCATCCGCAGGTTCAAAGCAGTTCTTGTGCTTCAGCTCACAAGTAGCCTGGGAATTACAGGCATATGCTGTAAGTAGTTACTTTTTATTGCTTAGTGAGCAATGCTGTTTATGTGATATGCCAGGCAATATGTTTATCTCTTATCCTTTCCCTATGTACGGCATTAGAACATTGGGTTATTCAGCTTTTGGGTTAATAGCAAATGAATGTTATCTGAGCATTTTTGTATAGTTGTTTTGCTTTCTTTAGGTAAATATCCAAGAATGTAAACTGGGCTAGGTCTGTTAAGTGTTACTGTTTAGATATAGTTATATGTATTAAAATGTATGGTTAGAATTCTATAAGAAAAGGCCAAAACTGCTTTTCAGGTGGCTGTACCTATCTTACATTCCATAGGGCAAAAGGGTGTAAGAGAGATCCAGTTGGTGCTGTGGCATTTTGCACAAGAATCTTTGTATTGTCATTAGTGTTTTTTTTTTATTTTAGGGGCCAGCTTTAATAGGTGTTTATTAGACATCTGTTATGCGTGTTTTAACTTGCAGTTCCTAAGAGCTAAATGATGTGGCAATCTTTTTATGTGGCTTGTTTGCTGTTGTTATATCCTCTTTGGTGAAGTAATCTGTTTCAAGCCTGTTTTCTAAATTGGTTGTTTTATTGCTGTTTTTTTGTTTTTTGTTTGTTTGTTTGAATCGGAGTCTGCGCTCTTGCTCGGCCCAGGCGGAGTGCAGTGCGCGGATCTCAGCTCTGCAAGCTCCGGCCTCCCGGTTTAGACGGCATTCGCTCGCTCCTGCTCGCCTGCTCAGCTCCGAGTAGCTGGGAACTACAGGCGCCCGCACCGCGTTCGCCGGCTAGTTTGTTTGTTTTTTTTTTTTTTTTTTTTTTTTTTTTTTTTTTTTTGTTTTTGAGGCGGAGTCCTCGCTCTGTCGCCCCGACTGGCGAGCAGAGGCCCGATCTCAGCTCAATGCCAGCTCAGGCGCCCGGGTTTGGGCCATTCTCCCGCCTCAGCCTCCCGAGTAGCTGGGACTACAGGCGCCCGCCACCTCGCCCGGCTAGTTTTTGTATTTTTAGTAGAGACGGGGTTTCACAGCGTTAGCCAGGATGGTCTTGATCTCCTGACCTAGTGATCCGCCCGTCTCGGCCTCCCAAAGTGCTGGGATTACAGGCTTGAGCCACCGCGCCCGGCTTTATTACTGTTAAGTATAGTTATTTATATGGTCCAGATACGAATCTTCTCTTACATATGTGATTTGCAAATATTTTCTTCGATTATGGTGTGCACTTATCAGCACCTTTTGAAGAGCAAAAGTTTTACATTTTGATAAGTCCAATTGATCTTTTTTGTTTGTTTGCTTATTTTATGGATCATGCTTTTGGTGTCCTAAGAACTCTTTGCTTAACCCCAGGTTATGAAGATTTTCTCCTACATTTTTTTCTAAAAGATAAAGGGGAAAACACAGATTTTCTCATGGTTTTTACATTTAGATCTATGATTCATTTGAGCATATCAATTCTATATATATTCTGTTAGGTTTTTATCTATGTTTTAATTTTTTAGACAGATTGTAACTGGTATTGTGTTTTTAACTTTGTTGTCTACATGATCATTGTTAGTATATAGAAGAATGATTATTTTTGTGTATAACTCTTGTATTCTGTGGTTTTGCGAACTCACTTATTGTAGATGTTTTCTAGTACATTCCTTGGGGTTTTCTATGTACATGACCCTATTATCTGCTAATGGGGGAATTTTATTTCTTCCTTCTCAGTTTATATGCTTTTTATTAACTTACTGTAGTAGATAGAATGTCTAATGTTGCATTGAATAAGAGTGCTGAGAGCAGACATCCTTGTCCTAATGCCAATCTTGGGGAAAAGCATTTAGTTTTTCACCATTACATATGATGTTAGCTGTAAGTTTTTTTGTAGATGCTCTTTGTCAAGTTGAAGTTCTATTTCTAGTTTGCTTAGAGTTTTTGCCATGTATAGCTCTGGAAATTTGTTACATAATTTTTCTGCATAAGTTGGCATGATCATGTGATTTTTTAAATATTTATTCTCCTGATATATGGTGGATTATATTGGTGGATTTTTGCATATTGAACCAGTCCTATATCCTTGGAGTAAACCCTACTGTGTTGTACTGTATAATTCTTTTTCTTCAGTACTCAATTCAATTTGAGTATATTTTGTTGAGGATTATTACATCTAAATTCATGGGAGAAATTAGTTTTTGTGTTTATTTCTTCTGTCAGGGTAACACCAACCTCATAAGAGCAATTGGAAGTATTCCCTCTGATTTTCTGGAAAATATTGTATAATACAGGACTATGCAAATTATTTCATATTGGGTGAGTTTTGGTGGTTTTTTTTGAAGAATTGGTTCATTTCATCTAAGTTATTGATTCATACTCTGTATGCTTATGTTTCTTTACATTTCTTTAGGTTTTATGATGCAGGCTGTGATCTATCATAGTGAGCATTTTGTGGGTGCTTGCAAAGAATATGTATTACTGTTTTGTTTGGTGAAACATTTCTATAAATGTTACCTAAATTCCCTTTTTGATGGTAGTGTTTAGTTCTTTTGTACTCTTCCTGGTTTTCTATTACAACTTCTGTCTTTCTGAGACAGGGATGTTGAAGTCCCCAACTATAATTGTCTATTTTTCAATTTCTCCTTATAGTTCTATCAGTTTTTGCTTGCTGTGTTTTGAAGCTGTGTTGTTTCCAGAAGTAGTATTGTTATGTCATCTTGGTGGATAGACTTTTTTATCATTTTTAATGACGATTTTTGTTTTTTTCATTTTGTTTGCTTTGAAGTCTGCTTTTTCCTGGTAGTAATAGGGATACTTTTTTTAAAAAATTAATGTTTATATGGTGTATTCTTCCCCATCCTTTTTAGCCTACCTATGTCATGATATTTTGAAACGATGTTCCTTTAGGTAACATATGTTTTGTTTGTTTGTTTGTTTGTTTTAGTGATGGTGTCTCACTATATTGCCCAGTCTGGTCTTGAACTCCTGAGCTCAAGCAGTCCTTTCACCTTGGCCTCCCAAAATGCTGGGATTACAGGCAGGAGCCACTGCACCTGGCCCAAGGCCATGTTTTTTTAATCTACTGTACCAATCTGTGTTTTAAATTTTTGTGTGTAGACCATTTGTATTTAAAGTGATTATTGGTATGTGAGGGCTTAAGTTTGCTATTTTATTGTTTGTTTTCTGTTCATTCCCATTTCCCTTTTCTTGGCTACATATGTATTTTTTTAGTTTTCCATTTTGATTTCTTATAGTACTTCTCTGTATAGCACTCTTTTTTTTATTTGTTTTGTGGTTCCTTTGGGTATTATAATATGCATGTGTAATTTATCAGATTATTAGTATTGACATTCTCCACATAGGTCAAGTGTAGAAATCTTCCAGTTTACTCTACACTTTTTTCTTCCAACTTGAAAATACTAACCTGGACCACTGACTGGTACCAGATGGGAAGTCCAGATCCCCACTCAATACCCTCTAACATAGCAAGGTAGGAAGCATCTGAGATGCCTGGCTGGGGTAGGGTTGGTATTGTCAAAAAGATTTCTGTCCTACTGGGCTGCCCTGTTTTGCAGTTATTTGGCTAAAGAAAGCAGGTTTTTCTTGGGACTTTTTTTTTTTTTTTTTTATTCTTTGGTTTTAGGTTACAGACTTCTGGCACAATCCGGAGAAGTCTGTTAAAGGAAAACCCAGAGAATTCGTATCTTGTCTTCCTCAAGACCTGAAGTTCCTAACTGGTCTGTTTTTTCCTTTCTACCTTCTCTGCTGTATTAAGTCCAGGGTGTTTAGTTGAATTTACCTGAGCTGGAGTGAAGAGATACAAGCCTATTCAATCTTGTCAAGAACCAGAAATTTGACAGTTCTAATTTTTGTTTTGGTTCTTCAAGCAGGCACATGTTTGTTTGTCTCCTTTTGGATAACTCAGTCATCTCTCAGGTCTCAATAACTACTACTTTCCAGGAGAAGGAAAATAAATTCTACTTTTCTTGATATTTTAACCTAAATTACAATCAGGCTTTTCATTCTTTGCAATTATCAAAATTTTTAATTGTGGTTTGCTTATCTAATGTCTGTCTTCTCACTAGACATACACTCCTGAGTGTAAGGGTTATTTTGTTTTTGTTTTTTAATGGACTTTATTCTTGAACAGGTTTAGATTTACAGAAAAATAGATAACCATGTAACTACTGTACTTTAGTTGATAAAGTTGTTTCCCATGGGGGCATGGGTTAACAATTCTGATCCTTCTATGCGTTTTACTGGAACTGAATGATTTAGTAAATGGATGGTAGATGGTAGGAGCCAGGTTTCTCACTGTTGGAATTGGGATTTACAGATAAGCAAAAGGAGGAGGCTAGAACGATCTGTGTTCTGATAGATTCAACTTGGAGACATCATTATGAACTCATATTTAGCTTAATATAGATCATGTCTTCCCCCCCAAGTCTGTATCCAATGTCCAGTGATAATGTTATTAACATCCCATCTTTTTTTTTTTTTTAGACAGAGTTTCACTCTTGTGCCCGGGCTGGAGTGCAGTGACACGATCTTGGCTCACCACAACCTCCGCCTCCTGGGTTCAAGCGATTCTCCTGCCTTAGCCTACCGAGTAGCTGGGATTACAGGCATATGCCACCATGCCCAGCTAATTTTGTATTTTTAGTAGAGATGGGGTTTCTCCATGTTGGCCAGGCTGGTCTTGAACTCCTGACCTCAGGTGATCCATCTGCCTCGTCCTCCCAAAGTGTTGGGATTACAGGCATGAGCCACTGCTCCCGGCCAACATCCCCATCTTTTAAATTCAGTTGTTGCAGTTGTTATCCGGTAGAAGTCCGCAGAAAGTAATTGATAATAATTGTATTTGAAAAGACTGCTTAGAACTATCATCATTTATTGCCTGGATTAGTACAATAGCCTCTTTATTATGTGTCTCTTGCAGCATAGCAAACTCATCTCAAGAGTCTTTGGGTATAGTAGGTGTTTCTTTTCCTAATCTCAACTGGACTCACTTATGCAGCTGTATTCAGCTGGTGGCTAAGCTGGACTGGAATACCTACTGTGGCTTCACTCACATGTCTGGTGCTTCAGCTGAAAAGGCTAAAACAGCTGGAAAGCTTTTGTTCTCATACACATAGTCTCTTTCCATATGGTTTCTCTCATCTTCCATGTTGTCTCTCTTTCAAGCAGAATAGTTTGGACTTCTTTACATAGCAGTTGGTTTTTAAGAGGAAAAACAAGCTATGAGCTCTCTTGAAGCCTGTACTTGGAACTCCTATACATCAGTAGAATGTCACTTCAGTGAGAGTCCCTCAGAAAACTACCCCAGAGTCAGTGTGGAAGGGTGTGAATGCAGAGAGGCAGGATTCACTTGAGGCCATTTTATAACAATCTACCATAGCTTCACAACTGTTTCCCTGCCTTCCTTGAATCTATTATTTCCTAACACAGGTCGGACTATATCATTTCTTTGCTGAAACCCTGCCTTGAGTTTCCATTTCATTCAAAATAAAAACCAAAGTCTTTATATTGGCCCACAGGGCCCTATATGATCTTGCCTTAATCAAATAGGGATTTATTTTCCATCTGAAACACGAAGTATAAGGGTAGCCAGTCTAGGGCTTGTGTAGCAGTGCCCAGTAAGGCCATCAGGGACCCAGACTCTCTCTCTTTCTGCTCTGCTATCCTTAGTGTATTGGGTTTTGTCCTTTTTGTTCCTCATTGTTACAAGATGACTGCTGTACTTTCAGGTCTTGGGTCTGCATTCCAGGCAAAAAGAAAAGGAGTAGTAAAAGCTTGTATCAAAATCCTCGGCTTAGTTTTCTTTGATGAAATGTGGTAATATGGTTACTTCTAGCTGCAGGAGAGCCTGGTGAAGTGAGAATTTTAGCTGTACACATTGTTGCATCTAACAAAATGGGAGGTTTTCTTTTTCGTTGTTGTTTTTTAAGTGAGGATAATAGGAGGATGGTATTACATAGGCACCCAGCGCTACCTGCTTCAGTACCAACTACGTGCCAGAAACTGTACTGTTGCTATGAAAGCATATTTTTTCAGTGGACATGGACATTATGAGACTTAAAAATAATATGGTCAGGCAGTTATAATAATTCCATTTCACAGATGAGGAAATCGAAGCTTTAGCATGATTGCAGTATCAGAATTTATACATGGTCATTCTGATGCCAAATGCTTCATTTTTTCCATAACACAACATTCTAACTGAGCCTCCTGTTCAAAACAAAGAAACAAAAAACACAATATGGCCTACATTTGTGGGAAGCCTTTGCTGCTCTTTTAAATTATATTTGGTTTTCATGTCTGTCTTCTTTAATAAATTGAATACCAGAAAGAAAGAAGGATCAGGTCATTTTTATCTTTATATTTCATTGCCTAGAACTCAATGCATGTTTTGAATAAATAAATAAAGTTGTTTTTTTTTTTTTAAACCCTGTATGATAGGAAAACCAAAAGATAGATGAGCGAACAGGTATAGATAGACAGGATAATATGCTTGAATTGCATAGCCCGTGTACTGGGCTTGTGTTTGAATTGGTTTCTTTCTTTCTAGTTGAGAGCACTCTCCTTTTGAGGCACAGAATGTTGGATTAGGGTGAAATTAGAGAAGAAGAAATGTGTTCTGCCAATATCCCTGACTTAAGGCCGGTAATATCTATTAATTAATGCAAATCAGTCTGGTCAAGATGTAGTTCAAATATAGATAAGTGCGTGTTTCAGGGGGCCCCTCTAAGAAGGTGGTATGGAGTAAATAAGAAAGCAATTTCCCAGGAGTCAGAAGACTAGTAAGCTGAACCCAGCCAGGTCTCTGACAGTTCGTTGCTTAGCTCTTTTAAGCATGCTTTCCCCAAAACTAAAATCAAGAAGGTTAGACTAAATGGTTTTTGAAATTCCTTCTAGCTAACATAGTATATGAATCATTGTATCCAGTGAGTTTTTATGGGTACTCTGACATTTCTTGGCATCTGTCAGGTCAGACTGTTTTATATTTCTGAAATGTAGAGAGAGTAACAGCTTTTTCACTTCTCTGGGAACTGGACCAGTGAGGAGTAAACATCCTCTCCTGTCTCTCCCTAAATGAAGTACTTGGTCACGAGTGATAGTCCATTTTCATTTTGTTCTTTGAATCTGGTCTTACTCTTATTTCAGTGTTTTTCTTAACTTTACTTTGCGTTTGTTGAAGTATATTAAATTGAAAATGTCTGTTTATGTTTGGGTCTCAAAATAAGAATTTCATTATTTTATAAAGTAAAAGTTGTATTTACCAAATACATATTATCACATTTGTGTATTTGAAATACTTGACTGGCACATGAGGTAATTTAAGTACAATGGACTGTGTAGTCTGTAGTTTGGTCCCTTATAGTAGAAAATTGTGTTGAATGAAAGTGGCAAGGTTAAGTAGCAGATATAATGTAGTATAAGATATGATTATAAGCTTTTACATTTTCCAAAATTGAAATAAAGTTAATATTACTTTTGGTTCTTTTGGTCTCTTTTAAATAATGTCTTTTTCCTTATTAGACAAGATAAAAAAAAAAAGTGGAGAAAATTTTATTGTCAAAAAAATAGAGAAAACATGGAAAACTTTGAAAATAAAATGGAAATCCCTCCTAATTTATCTTTCCCTCTACTTTTAAAGTTCTTATTTTTAACATAACTTGAAATAAAATTATGTTTACACAGCAATATATCAGCTGCATATACTACTGTTAACTAATCAAGGGCATAAATAAGGGAAACCTTTCTTTATTCCCTAGCTGACTTGAAATTCTTTTGTTATGACACTTAAGTAGCATCCTGAACTTGCTCTTTTCTAAAGTTGGTTTAAAGCCCTGATATTTGTAAGCTTTGTAAGGAAGTCTGTCTGTGCCCAATACAGTGCATTGCACATATTATTGATTAATTTTAAAATTATCGAATTGACCATTCTATATAACAAAAATTTCTAATTATTATCTTAGGTTAGATTTCTAGAATTAGAGTGCTAGATCAAAGAGAAACACTATTTTTACATTTCTTGTTTTATATTCCCAACTTTTTAAATGAAGTCTGGTAAGTGGATGAAGAAAATATAGTATATATACACAATGGATTATTATTCAGTCATAAATAATGTAATCTTGTCATTTCAGATGATATGAATGTACCTAGAAGACACTAAGCCAGGCACAGAAAGACATATACCACATGATCTCACTCATAGGTGGAATCTAAACGGTTGTTCTCACAGAGGTAGAGAGTAGAATGGTAGTTATGAGAGGACGAGAGGGGAGCGGGGATAAAGGGGTAGGGAAAGATGGGCTAATGGGTATGAAAAAGTTGGGAATATGTAACAAGAAACATAAAAATAGTTTTTCTCTTTGATAGACATTTAGGTTGATTCCATATCTTGGCTATTGTGAATAATGCTGTAATAAACATAGGAGTGCAGATATCTAAAACATACTGATGTCATTTTCTTTGGATATATATACCCAGTAGTGGGATTACCGGATCATATGGTAGTTCTGTTTAAAATATTTTGAGCATCCTTCCATGCTGTTTTCCATAATGGCTGTACATGCCCACCAGCAGTGTATAAGGGTTCCCTTTTATCCATACCCTCATCAACACCTGCTATCTTTTGATTTTTTTGAGAGTACCTATTCTAACTAGAGTGAGGTGATATCGTTTTGACTTGTATTTTTTGATGATTAGTGATGTTGAACATTTTTTCATATACCTGTGGGCTGTTTGTATGTTCTTTTTTGGAGAAATGTCTAGCAGGCCTTTTGCCCATTTTTTGATCAGGTTATTTGTTTGTTACTGAGTGCTTGAGGTCTTTATATTTGGGTATTAACCCTTTATCAGTTGTGTAGTTTGTAAATGTATTCTTCCAATCTGTGACTGGCATCCTTGCTCTGTTGATTGTCACCTTAATTATGCAGAAGATTTTTAGTTCGATACAATTCCATTTGTCTGTACAGGTTAAGTAAGTATCCTGTATCTGAAATGCTTACAACCAGAGGATTTTGGATTTTGGATTTTTTCTCAGGTTCTGGAATATTTGCATTATAATTACTGGTTGAGCATTCCAAATTGAAATATTGAAAATTCAAAATGTTCCAATAAGCATTTAGTTTGAGTATCATGTTGGCAATCAAAAGGTTTCATGACTCACGCCTATAATCCTAACAATTTGCGGAGGTTAAGGCAGGAGGATCACTTGATGCCATCAGTTCAAGGCCAGCCTGGGCAACGTAGCAAGACCCTGTCTTTACAAAAAATAAAAATTAGCTAGGCATAGTGGAGCACACCTGTAGTCTTAGCTACTTGGAGGCTAAGGTGGGAGGATCACTTGAGTCCAATATTTCAAGGTTGCTAATGAGCAATGGTTGTACCACTGCACTCCAGCCTGGGTAACAGAGTGAGACCATATCTTTAAAAAAAAAAAAAAAGATTTTGGAGCATTTTAGAGTTTTGGATTTAGAATGCTCAAACTGTTTTGCTTTTGTTGCCCGTGCATTTCAGGTTTTGTGCAAAATATACTTGCCTAGACCAGTGACATGGAGCTTTCCTCTATATTTCCCCCATGTTTTCTTCTTGTGATTTTGTAGTTCGGGGTCTTAACATTTAAGTCTTTAATCCATTTTGAGTTGAGTTTTGCCTGTGGTGAGAGGTAAGAATCTAATTTCATTCTTCTGATGTGGATATCCAGTTTTCCCAATACCACTTACTGCACTTTCCCCATTGAGTGTACTTGGCACCTTTGTCAAGAATGAATAAACTGTAGATGTATGGATTTATTTCTGGGCTGTCTTCTGTTCCATTGATCTCTGTGTCTTTTTTATACCAGTACCTTGCTGTTTTGATTACTATAGCTATGTAGTGTGTTTTGAAGTCAAGGAGTATGATGCCTCCAGCTTTGTTCTTTTTGCTCTGCATTGCTTTAGCTGTTTATGGTCTCTAGCTGTCTTTCTTTATGGTTAGGTGATTTTCTCTAGTAATGTGTTTTGATGGTTTGCCTGTTATTTTTGGTGTATTTCTTATAGGTTTTTACTTTGCAGTTATCATGAAGCTCATGAAAAAAAAATCTTGCCGGGCGCGGTGGCTCAAGCCTGTAATCCCAGCACTTTGGGAGGCCGAGACGGGCGGATCACTAGGTCAGGAGATCAAGACCATCCTGGCTAACATGGTGAAACCCCGTCTCTACTAAAATACAAAAAACTAGCCGGGCGACCTGGCGGGTGCCTGTAGTCCCAGCTACTCGGGAGGCTGAGGCAGGAGAATGGCGTGAACCCGGGAGGCGGAGCTTGCAGTGAGCTGAGATCCGGCCACTGCACTCCAGCCCGGGCGACAGAGCAAGACTCCGTCTCAAAAAAAAAAAAAAAAAAGAAAAAAATCTTAAAATGAGACATTTTAAACTGATAGCAACCCAACTTTGATTATAAAGATAGGAAAAGAAATAAAAAACAAGCTCTACATTTTAACTCCATTTTCTCCCACATTTGTAATTTTTGATGTCCCATTTTACATCTTAAATTGCCCATCTCTTGGCAAATTAAAATAGTTACTATTTTAATAGTTTTGTTTTCAGCCTTCATAATTAAAGATGTAAGTGGTTTATGTACCACATTTATAGTATTACAGTATTCTGTCTTCCAGTATACTTACTAGTGAGTTTTATACCTTTAAGATGTTTTCTTGTTACACGTCAGAGTCCCTTTCTTCATTTGAATAACTGTTTTTAGCATTTTTTGTTTGCTTGTATGTTTGAGACAGGGTCTCATTCTGTCCTTCAGGCTAGAGGGCAGTGTGCGATCATGGCTCACTGCAGTCTTGATCTCCTGGACTTGAATGATCCTCCATCCCAGCCTCCCAAGTATCTGGAACTACAGCCACATGCCACCACAGCCAGCTGATTTTTTAATTTTCATTTTTAGTAGAGTCAAAGTCTTGATATGCCACCCAAGGCCTTGAGCTCCTGAGCTCAAGCAGTCCTTCCACCTTGGCCACTCAAAGTGCTGAGATTACAGGTGTGAACCATTGTTCCTGGCCTTTTTTTTTTTTTTTTTTTTTTTTTTGACATTTCTTGTAAGACATATCTGATGATGATAAATTCTCTTAGCTTTCATTTGTCTGGCAAAGTCTTTATCTCTGCTTTATTTCTAAAGGATAGCTGTCCTGGGTACAGTATTCTTGGTTGACATCCCACCCCACCCCTCACCCCAACCTTTCCTTTTCTTTAGCAATTTGAATATATCATCTTACTCATCCTGACTTACAAGGTTTCTACTGAGAAATCTATTGCTAGACAGATTGGAACTTCCGTATATGTTACTTGCCTCTTTTGTTGCTTTCAAAATCTTTTTGTCTTTGATCTTTGAGAATTTGATTATAGTATTTCTTGGGGTAGCCTTATTTGGGTTGTGTCTCGTTGGTAACTTTTGACCTTTCTATACCTGGATATTTGTATCTTTCTCCAGTTTTGGGAAGTTTTGTGTTAGTATCTCTTTGAATAAGCTTTCTACCCCTTTGTCATTCTCAATTCCCTCTTGAAGCCCAGTAACCCAAATATTTGCTCTTTTGATGCTGTCGCATGGTTCTGTAAACTTTCTTCATTCCCTTTTACCCTTTTTAAAATTGTTTCTCCTCCAGCTATGTGTTTTCAAACAGCTTGTCTTCAAGCTCAGATTTTTCTATTTGATAGATTCTGCTGTTGATATTCTCTATTGCATTCTTCATTTTGTTCATTGTATTTTTCAGCTCCAGGATTTCAGTTTGTTTAATCTCTCAAGTTTCTCTGATAAATCACTGAATTCTTCCCCTGTGCTTTATTGAAGTTCATTGAGTTTCCTTGAAACAGCTATTTTGAATTCTCTGAGACATCACACATCTCCATCACTTGAGGGTTGTTTCCTGGTGCCTTATTTTGTTTGTTTCATGAAATGGTGGTTCCTAAATACTTTCTTAAAATTTTTCTTTGAGACAGAGTCTCACTCACTTTGTTGCCTAGGGTCGAGTGCAGTGGAGCAATCTTGGCTCACTGCAGCCTCTGCTTCCCAGGTTCAAGCGGTTCTCCAACCTCAGCCTCCTGAGTAGCTGAGATTACAGGCATGTACTACCACTGCTGGCTAATTTTTATATTTTTAGTAGAGATAGGGTTTTACCATGTTGGACAGACTGGTCTTAAACTCCTGACCTCAGGTGATCCACCCACCTCAGCCTCCCAGTTGTTGGCGTGAGCCACTGTGCCCAATCCCTGAGTATTCTTCATGCCTTTGGCCTGCCACAACATCTGAACATTGAGGGATTAGCTGTTTATTCCCTGTTCACAGTCTGGTGGTGGTTTGTTCCTGTTATTCCAGAAATTCTAAGCAGGGCAATTATTGTGTTCTCCGAGCTCTTGGCCACTATCACTGTTTCAGCACTAGATGGCACCGTAAGCCCAGGTTTGCAGTGAATTCACAGTTGGTTTGTGTTCTGGCCCAGATCAACTAGAGGAGAGACTGGAAGGTAGTTTGTCTCTCTGGGTGTGTGAGTTTCCATCTGGGGCCAGGACACGTTAGGCACTGTGTCACTCTGCTCAGTGCTTGGGCCTCACCATGGCATGCTCCAAAACAACATTGTGTATCTGTTCCCTTCTCCTCCTTTCAAGCATCAGTGTCTCCACACTGTGCTGCCTGGGGTTGAGGGAAGAGGTGGAGCAGGCAGTATTGTGGCCAGATGGCCACTGTAATGCTAGGTCACACCCAAAAACCACAGCTGCCAAGACAAGCACAGCACAGGGGTATGCTCAAGACCCATGCAACTATGGCCTGCCTGCTGCTGTGGTTTATTTGTGGCTCAAGGCCACCGCAGACATAGTGATGTAGCCCAGTGTCCATTCCACTGAGACCATGTCTCTCTGCCTGACACTGAAGTGAGTTCAGAGGCACGGTCTTTGGTTGCCAGCTTGGGGTCAGTGGGACATCAGATTTTGCCCAGTGTGGAGTTTTACCATGGCAGGCTTGTCACCAAGTCAAGATCAAAGTCCTGCTTTTATATCCCTCTTTTTCCCCCAGTAGATGGAGTCAGTCTCCAAGCTGTGCTGCCTAGGGTTGGAAGAAGGATAATGGGGTCCCAATCCTGCCACCAGGACTACTACATCCCCGGGGCACCAACCAGGCCCATACCACTATAGCCTTCCTGCTGCTGAAGTTCACTCATGGCCTGAGGCTACTGTAGATGCCAGGACACAAGTCTGTCACACTAAGGCCACAGGTTTCCACATAGTGGCAGGATGGGTCCTTGTCTGAGTACCTTGGTCTGCGGTTAAGGGCCATGGGGTTCTGCCTGGTGTTGGGTTTTACCACGGTAGGCCCGGTACTGAGCTACAAGTCAAAAGTCCTGCAGTCACTTCCTCTCCTTACCACAAGTGGGCTGTGTCTCTCTCTCTGTGTGCTGTGCTTATAGTTGGGGGAGAGGTGATTCAGGCATTGCACCTCTGTCTTTCCTCCCCTCTTCAGTTGATCTTTTCTTAGTAATGCTAAAGCCAGATACAGTCATCTCTGGTCTGGTTCCTTGGTTCTTGTGAAGTTACTTTAATGCATAGATCACGTTCAAATTGATGTTTCTGTGGGGAGTCAGTCACTTGAGAGTCTTATTCTGCCATCTTGACTCTGCCTCTTCTCCAAATTCTATTTATCAGATAGAGTAAAGCATGAGTTCCTCAGCAGTGACAGGTTTTCCTTAATTCTAAAGGGAGACTATTAACTAACATAATGGACAAGTCATTAAAAAACAAACAAAAAATAATCTGGCAAGCATAAGCCCTGCCCTCAAATTGCTCATAGTCTTTGAAGAGTGATCAGATAAAAAAGGGGGTAATTGTTTCAATAAGATACACAATATCAGAGCACACAAAGGAGGCATTCAACTAAATTCTAAAGAAAGGCATTGGAGGGGAAATTGTTTCCCAGGGAGAGTTGTTCTTGATCTTTGAAACAAAGTAAAAGTTAACAGGGCCAAGAAGAGACTTGAAAGAGATAAACTGAAGGAGAAAGGAGAGGTGGTGCATACCAAAGGTGCAGCATGCTTAGTGGCTGAGCCAAGAGAGATGATTTCTTGAAGTAAAGTTTTATAATTTGATACAATTGCAGTTTAAGGAACAAAGTGCAAAGAAATGGCAGTTGAAGTAGGCAGTAAAGGAAACTGTTAGGTATTTCTTCTGGCCTATGAGAAATAAGGAATAATTTCCTGAGATACTAAGAGTATCATGAACAAAGAAATTTTGCAGACCTCTGGCTTTGTAGGTAATATTAAAGAACAAATCTGTGAAAGCGGTTCATAAAGTGTTTTCTGATGATTGTGTAAGGATTGAAACAAAAATATTTGGAGGAATGGAACTGGCTTAACCTACTTTTTTATCTAAGCATTTTTTGCCTCAGTCCACTTTACCTGACAATAGGAACTAGACAATAGGAATTTGGGATTTTATTCTTTGACAATAGATATGTGCTAGTGTTTTTGACAACTAGCCAAGGGTAGACACTTAAACTTTGGAAGCCAAATGGATCGTAGGACTTATATTCCATTATAAATACTGAAAAATCTAGACAGTATTTTGGCTCAGGTAGAAGATCATTGTTTATCTGTAGAGTGATCAGAAATATAATTTCTAACAGGTGCCACATTAACCTATTTTTAGGATTCCCTTTTTTTTTTTTTTTTTTTTTGAGACGGAGGTCTCGCTCTGTCCACCCAGGCTGGAGTGCTGTGGCCGGATCTCAGCTCACTGCAAGCTCTGCCTCCCGGGTTCAGGCCATTCTCCTGTCTCAGCCTCCCCGAGTAGCTGGGACTACAGGCGCCGCCACGTCGCCCGGCTAGTTTTTTTGTAGTTTTTAGTAGAGACGGGGTTTCACCGTGTTAGCCAGGATGGTCTCGATCTCCTGACCTCGTGATCCGCCCGTCTCGGCCTCCCAAAGTGCTGGGATTACAGGCTTGAGCCACCGCGCCCGGCCTATTTTAGGAATTCTTAACCTAGGATCCATGGAACCTGGTAATTATATATAACAACATTAAATTTTCTTTGTACTGTTTTTTTTTGGAGTTTCAAAGGAATTCTTAGCTAGAAACAGGCGGGGCATGTGATTCATGCCTGTAAACCCAGCACTTTGGGAGGTCAAGGTGGGAGGATCACTTAGGCCAGGAGTTTGAGATCAGCCTGGACAACATGGCAAAATCCCATCTCTACCAAAAATTAAAAGAGAGAGAGAGAGAGAGAGAGAGAGAGATTTATAGAAATCAACTAATCAACTACTTCATATTTTGCATAATACACCTGCAGGCATAAGGTAAATTGATATGAAAACGAAGACTAGATCCCATATCACCCATTGGCTCACCTTTTCACTATTTTGCATGATACATAATTTTAGAAATTAAGAATGAATGTAGAAAGTATTCACATCAACTTATTTATATGGGTATAAGGAATTCTCAAAAAATTAAAGAATATCTTTGAATTAATGAAGTCTGTGATTCAAGGTACAAAAAGGCTGCAGTATTTCTTTTTCTTTTCTATGTCCTTCATAACTCAAGTCTGCTCCCCAGAGGTAACCATTATCTGTGGTTTCTTGTGTTTCAGAATTTAAACATTTTAAATCCAATGGTATTATAGTAATAGACTTTGAAACAGTAAATGATATAGAAATAGCTAGAACATAACTTTGGTTGTTGTAAATGTAGATTAGCTGTGCTTAACTAATTGGATTTTCATTTTAAAGTGACTGTGCTGTGTATTGTCTTAGCTTCCATCAATAGAACACAGTTTAGAGGTGTTCTCAAGTAGTGATGCTTTTGTAGTGAGTCAACCAAATTACCAATTGATGTACTTTGTCTTGAAATAGACAGTTGGCCGTTCATATCTGTGGATTCTTCATCTGCAGATTCAACCATTTGCAGATTAAAAGTATTAGGGAAAAATAACAAATTAACTAAAAATAATACAAATAATACAGCATAGCAACTATTTACTTACCACTTGTATTGTGTATTATAAATAATTAGAGAGTAAAGTATGGGGTGTGTATTTAGATTATATGCAAATACTAAACCATTTTATATAAGTGATTTGGGCATCTTTAGATTGTGGTATATAGTGGGATCCTGGAACCAGCCTTCCACACATACCAAATAACAACTGTATAAATGGAGCTCTGAATATAGTTTTTCCAAGCCCTAGTACATTTAATTTATTAACTAAAAAGTGGTCATAAGGGTATCTATTTTGCCAGTATTATTTTTAAGAAGTTTCTTACAGAAGATAAAATTACTCACGTATTGAATTTTTTTATTTGTATAAATTTAAGGGATACAAGTGCAGTTTTGTTACATGAATATATTGTGTAGTGATGAAGTCTGAGCTTTTAGTGTTTACCTATAGAATTTAATAATACTTTTTATTTATTAAGTGACTACAGTGGTCCAGTACTTGTATTTAGAACTTCATTTACAATATTTGTGAATTATCACAATATCTCTAAAAGGTGGCCACTATTATTATTTAGATTTTGTAGACTATTAAAACTGAGTATTTGAAAAGTTAAGTAACTTGCCCAAGGTTCACAGTGTAGGGGTTGGGATCTAACCTGGGTTCCTAAGATACCAAAATCCGCTATCTTTACACAGCCTTTGTGTGTAGATGTGTTGTGTTCACTTTATTTTAGTATAAATCTATTTGTCAAGTAATGCTATTTAGTGAGTGGCCAGTGAGTTCTTGAATTTATTATTTTGTGTGGTTATAATAAAAGTCAATAAGTAGTTGGTCTGTTGCTTATTAAGGAGATAAATATAGTTAAATGTAATGTAATCAAGAAAGACTCTCTTAGGCTGAAAACACTGCATATTTACTGAGCAGCCAACTCTCCTAAACTCCCACATTTGTATGTTTATTTTTTTCTGTAGGGGGATTCCCGAAGTCTTCCGTTTTCTGAGAATGTGAGTGCTGTTCAAAAATTAGACTTTTCAGATACAGTGGTGCAACAGAAATTGGATGATATCAAGGATCGAATTAAGAGAGAAATAAGGAAAGAACTGAAAATCAAAGAAGGAGCTGAAAATCTGAGGAAAGTCACAACAGATAAAAAAAGTTTGGCTTACGTAGACAACATTTTGAAAAAATCAAATAAAAAATTAGAAGAACTTCATCACAAGCTACAGGAATTAAATGCACATATTGTTGTATCAGATCCAGAAGATATTACAGGTATAGTAATGCTTTATTTGATGTTTATATGGTATATTTTAAAAAATGTATCTTTTAGAAAATAGTAAGTTTTGGTACATGAATAGTTTTAGCTTTTCTGAAAGTACACAGACTTTTCTCTTTTGGTTAAGGTCTTATTTATATTCTGTTCAGAAGGGCAGAAGTTGATAGGTATGGAAATTGAAATGTTTAGTTAGAATTTAATAACCCTAATGTATTCTCTCTTACTCTCTGTTGGTAGGACATTACTTAGAATGAGTCTCCAGTATTAATGTTTTGTATTGAGTCAATCACATGCTCTTACCTGATTTATCCTGTAATCAACAGCACAAGTTTGCCAGCTGACTTAAAGTTAAAACTGTGTTCTTTGAACAAGAGATGGTTTTATTCTTTGCAGATGTAATTAATCAGACCTATGGCCTTCATTCTTTGTGCTCTAAGCAACTGAATTAACAACTAAACTACTAGGCATGGTGTTCAAAAAAAAAACACTATATATGTTCACAAAGAAAAACAATAGAAAAAACTGTTACACATTACTTTTATTTTCTTTAAGTATAGAAAATAAAAGGGAAAATATAACCTATGATTTCAATGTAAAACATAATTTTAAACAATAGAATTAATATTTATGTTGGAATTTTTTTAATGGTACAGAAAGTAAAATTAAAAAACCACCTCTTTCTTTCTTAGACTGTCTCCTTAAAGGTAACATTACTTTTTGTTGTATATCCTTCCAGGTAAAAAAAATTCTATGTTTGTGCCAATATTCACCCATCAGTATGTATAGTCTTTCTTTAACTTTTTATACAAAAACTTATGTAAGATACATTTGGTCTTATCCTTGCAATAATAATTGCAAGGATATTTGCATTTGGTTCAAGGTCTCAAGACATTATCAATCTCTATAACTGTCAAATTTTTTGTTTGCAAAGAAAAAGAGTATGAGAGTGTATAGAGTAATATAGCTATAGCATGGTAGAAAATTTAGAAGAACCTGTGTGATTAGCTAATAAATAATAGATGTAAGTAATTTTGATTTTGATTAAGAAAATACATAAATTTGGCTAAGAACCTTAAATATTTACCATCTCAAAAGTTGCAGAAAACGCTACTGATATTTAGTGTTCTTGTTAAAACTTGGTTTTCGACATCACTTTCAACATCTGGGTTTTAGGGCTCTTGTTAGGAGGCTGTCTATGTAGAGATTTCAACCTTGTAAGAATAATTGAAACTTTAAAATTAAAGAAGTAATAGGAAACCCACCTTCTAATTTTAGATTGAAATAATCCCAAAGATGTAAATTAATTTTTTCAGAATCACCAATCTAGTTAAAAAGAACCCTTCAGCTCTTCATCTAGTATCCTTACACACTCAATAATTATGTTAATAAATGGAAATAATGTATTACGAAAATGCTGTTTTTAGTAATATATAAACTTAGAAATAGCCTGTTCCATGGAACTCTGCCAAACTCTACGTTGTTTTTTTTTTTGTTTTTTTGTTTTTTTTTGTTTTTTTTGCCTGTTACATCTTTAAGAGCAGTCTAAAATAAGAAACAGCACTGGAGCTTTAAACTCTGTTTATTTAGAGAAATTTTCCTCCTCACAGAATACTGATAACTACCTTGTGATTCACTGGAATATAGAAGAGTTTTATCAACACGAGGAGCCCATTTGGTTTCCCCATTCCTTTTGTAAAAGTTAACTTTACTGTGGCCGGGCACAGTGGCTCATGCCTGTAATCCTAGCACTTTGGGAAGCCAAGGCAGGCAGATCACTTGAGGCCAGGAGTTCAAGACTAGCCAGGCCAACATGGTGAAACCCTGTCTCTACTAAAAATACAAAAATTAGTTGACGTGGTGGCGTGTGCCTGTAGTTCCAGCTACTCAGGAGGCTGAGGCCTGAAAATTTCTTGAACCCAGGAAGCAGAGGTTGTGTTGAGCCAAGATCGTGCCACTGCACTCCAGCCTGGGCAACAGAGAGCAATTCTGTCTCAAAAAAAAAAAAAAAAGTTTATTGAAGTATAAATTACATATGACAAAATGCACATATTTTAAGTACATGATTTAATGATTTTTAATAAATGTGTGTGTGCACCCAGCTAACCATCTCTACAATCGATCCAGAATATTTTCATCACTTCAGTGGTTCTCATATATTCCTTCCCAGCTAAACCATGATCCCCAACCCTGGCCATAGGAACCCACTGATCCATCTTCTATCACTTTAGATTGAATTTGTCTTTCCTCGTGTTTTATATAAAGAAATTACCTCCTTTAAGTCCTATCAAATTCCTGATCACCCTTAAAAACCAATTTTTAGGTGTTACTATAAAACCTTCCATGACATTTTCTGCTCTGTCTTCTCTGTGCTACTTTATCCATTCATTGTGGCATTGTAACATATTTCTGTACATGTTTTTTTTTTTTTTTTTTTTTTTTTAATTGAGACGGAGTCTCGCTCTGTCGCCCAGGCTGGAGTGCAGTGGCCGGATCTCAGCTCACTGCAAGCTCCGCCTCCTGGGTTTACGCCATTCTCCTGCCTCAGCCTCCCGAGTAGCTGGGACTACAGGCGCCCGCCACCTCGCCCGGCTAGTTTTTTGTATTTTGGTAGAGACGGGGTTTCACCATATTAGCCGGGATGGTCTCGATCTCCTGACCTCGTGATCCGCCCGTCTCGGCCTCCCAAAGTGCTGGGATTACAGGCTTGAGCCACCGCGCCCGGCCTGTACATGTTTATATCACTTACTAAACTGTCTTCTCCTTGAGGGGAGGGACATGTGTTCACTCATCTATTTTAAAGACTTATTACAGAAACTGAAACATAGTAGGTGTTCACTTGTGAATATTATATCTCAAAATAGAAAAACACCCAGCAAATCCACATCTTATATTAGTCTTTAGAATTAGTATCAAAGCCTAATTATTATGACACTTGAAACATTAAATAACTTAGAAAACAAAGACTTAAGCCAGAAACTTATTATACTGACCATTTTTAATACTGACATTTCAGATAATTGGAGGGCAGATGATATATGAAATACAACTTTATACTGTGACTTCTTAATACTTCAGTTTGTTTAGACTTGATGAGTTCGTCAGATTTTTATTTTATTTAAAAAAATTCTGTTTGCAAATGGCACATTTACACAACTTGGTAATAAGTTATTTTTTCTTTTTCCCGCTTTACTAACTTAACAACATAAAAAGCAACAATCACAACATAGAGGATTAAAATTAATGTCATTAATTTTAGGCCAGTTTGCCATAAAATTTTAGATGTTTTACCTTGCACACTAAGGTAAACTTATTTTAGATTAGGTCTGGCAAGAAGATTCAAGGACATTGTGCTTTGCTTTCAGTTCTGAAAGGTATGAGTGGATTTATAACAGAAGTGTTTGACTAATTCCTGTTGTGGGTACATAAGCTTAGTAAGCAGAACAAATGACTGAAGGAAAGAGGGACAGAATTTAAATCTGCATTGTATAAATCATTACTAAGTGGTTAGACTTGTTCTAGTTTTTTCTTTTTTTTTTTTTTTTGTTTTTTTTTTTTTTTTTTTTTTTTTTTTTTTTTAGATGGAGTCTCCCTGTGTCACCAGGCTAGAGTGCAGTGGTGCAATCTCGGCTCACTGCAACCTCCGCCTCCCGCCTTCAAGTGATCCTGCTGCCTCAGCCTCCCAAGTAGCTGGTACTACAGGCTCCACGCCACCACCCCCAGCTAATTTTTGTATTTTTAGTAGAGGCAGGGTTTCATCATGTTGGCCAGGATAGTCTTGATCTCTTGACCTTGTGATTCGCCCACCTTGGCTTCCCAAAGTGCTGGGATTACAGGCGTGAGCCATCCTGCCTGGCCAGGGACTTGTTCTTAATTCACCTCTGTAATAATGATCTCTTTGAATCTTTAGTTTATTGTTTGTAAAATAAGGATTTTTATCAGGTGAACTTTTAAACTATAAAACTCTGAAATATTCCTTATTGTAATGTTAAGGTCTGATTGTTTGAGAAACTTATTTGTATAATAAATGTATTCATTCTTAATAGTAGTAGGTAATGAATTATTTATTTTCTCATCATGCCCATGATACTCTGAGCTTCTTGTTCATCTTCTATATACTTTAAAGATGATCATATGATTTTGCCCATAAGATTATCCCCATAGGAGCAGAAAATCATTTAAGAAAATTCAGCATTGTTTCATGATAAAAAATTCTGTGAACAAATTAGGTATAGAAGAAATGTTTCTCAACACAAGAAAGTCTATATATGACAAGCCCACAATTAACATTGTACTTAGTGGTGAAAAGCTGAAAGCTTTTCTTCTAAGATCAGAACAAGATCAGGATGCCCACTCTCAACACTTCTTTTCAGCATAGTCTCTAACCCCTAGCTAGAGCACTTAGGCAAGAAAAAGAAATAAAAGATATACAAATAGGAAAGGAAGAAGTGAAATTGTCTGTTTGCGAACAACACAATCTTACATATATGTATAAAATTCTAAAGACTCCACCATAAATCTGTTAGAACTAATAAAGGAATTCAGTCAAGTTACAGGATACAAAATCAGCATACAAAAGTCAGTATCATTTCTATATACTAACTATATAATATCAGAACAAAATTAAGAAAACAATCTCATTAATAGCATAAAACATATCTAGTAAATTTAACCAAGAATTGAAAGATCTCTGTATAGAAAACTATAAAACATTGATGAAAGAAATTGAAGATGGTACAAATAAATGGAAAAATCTCCTGTGTTCATGAATTGGAAGAATTAATATTGTTAAAATATCCAGACTACCCAATGTGATCTACAGATTCAAGGTAATTCGTATCAAAATCCCAACATCATTCTTCACAGGACTAGAAAAAAAAATCCTAAAATTTGTATGGAATCAGAAAAGACTCTGCACCGTCTTGAGCAAAAAGAACAAAACTAGAAGCATCACATTACCAAATTGCAAAATATTACAAAGCTATAGTAATCCAAACAACATGATAATGACATAAAAAATAGACTCATTAACCAATGGAATAGAAAAGAGAGCCCAGAAATAAACCCACACAATTCAAGTCAATTGATTTTTGACAAATCTGCCAAGAACACATGGTGGGGACTCGACAGTCTTCAATAAATGGTGTTGGGAAGACTGGATATCCACCTGCAGAAGAATGAAAATGGACCTTTATCTTACCCTTATACATAATACCTTTATATCTTATACCTTTAAACCTTATACCTTTATACCTTATACCTTTATCTTACCTGATACATTTATAAGACTTAAATGTCGGTCATTAAACTATAAAACTGCTAGAAGAAAATATAGAGGGTAAACTCTTTGACATTGATCAAGGCAGTGATTTCTTAAAAGCAGAGGCAACCAAAGCAAAAACAGATAAATGGGTTTGCATCAAACTGGATACTTCTGCACAGCAAAGGAAACAACAGAGTGAAGAGACAACCCAAAGAATAGGAGAAAATATTTATAAATTGTATATTGGATAAGGGGTCAATAAGGAACTCAGACTACTGAATTCAAGGAAAAGAAATAATCTTATTTTAAAAATGGGCAAAGGACCTGAGTAGACATTTATCAAAAGAAGTCATACAAATGGCCAACAGATAATATGAAAAAATGATCAGTATCTGTAGCCATCAGAGAAATGCAAATTAAAACCACCATGAGATACCCCCTCATACCTATTAGATTGGCTATTGTCAAAAAAATTGAAGATAAGTGTTGGCAAGGATATGGAGAAAAGGAAGCCTGGTGCATTGTTGCTGGTATTGTAAAATTAGTATGGCCACTTGGGAAGACAGTGTGGAGGTTTCTGAGAAAACTAAAAATAGGATTATTATGTAATCCAGCAATTCCTCTTCTGGGTATATATTTAAAGAAATTGAAATCAGCATGTCGAAGAGATGTCTGCCCTCCTATGTTCATTCCAGCATTATATAGCCAAGATATCCAAACAACTGAAGTGCCCATCAACAGATAAATGTATTTTTAAGACATGGTATATAAACACAGTGCAATACTATTCAGCCTTAAAGATGTAGGAAATTCTGCCATTTGCAACATGAATGAACTTAGAGGACCTTATGCTAAATGAAATAAACCAGACACAGAAAGACAAATAGCTGATGATCTCACTTATGTGTGAAATCTTAAAAAGACCAACTCATCGAAGTAGAAGAGAATGCTGATTACCAGAGGCTTGAGCTGGGGAGGGGGAGGATGGGTAAATGGGAAAGAGGAAGATGTTGGTCACAGGTTAAAAAGTTTTAGACAGGAGGAATAAGTTGTGGTGATCTATTACACAGCATGGTGTCTATAGTTAATAGCGATGTACTGTATACTTCAAAATAGCTAAAAGAAAGGTTATTAAATCTCACTGTGAATAAATAAATATTTGAGGTGATAGATTCCTTAGCCTAGTTTGATCATTCTACAATGTATAAATGTAATGAAACATCACATTGTACCCCATAAATACGTAATTTGTTGATTAGAAATAAAAATTGTTTAAAGGGGTATTGTTGTCATCATATGTGGAAATTACAGTGATGGTTAGCTGAGGCTAAATGTACCTTATGAAAAAAGATTACTCATCTCTGTAAAATGGAGTGGTAATCTAAGCCTTAGTTGGAACCTAACACTCTTTTGGGAAAGAGCCAGTTTCCTGAATCTTGGTTTCTTTAGGTATATAATCACTGAAGAAGACTATAAGAACATTTTTTTATGTTTTATTAAGTATATATAATAATGTGGGTAGCGTATAGTCTCTGTTTTCATCTCAGTTTTCTTGTGCCATTCTTATATTTTCAAACCCCACCAAGCTTAAATTGGTTTCTACTTATTTGGTTAATGTTTTCTTTAATATTTGAAATATTCAGAAGGGAAATACTAATTTAGTAATATAATATACCTAATATTATATTGGGATTTTGTGGGGTTAATCTTAGCAAATTCTTCTAAAATTCCTAAAATATATCTGTATTGAGGGAACTTTGTTCATGACTAAAGAATAGTTTATGGTCTTGGATGAATAGAAATGAAGATTTAATTTTCTTTTTATCTGTTGCCCTGCCCATTTCAATAGTGTGATCATTAGTAAGTTGCTCTTTTCAACTCCTGGATTTCTTTCCTCATCTTTAAAATCTTGAGATTAAATGTATAGATTCCCTAATACTTGAATTCTTTTTATGATGTATTTTCTAAAACAGTTAATATGTAGTAAAATTGTATATATATTTTTAGTATACCTCTCCATGAATTCTAAGATAAATTCATCTAACTGCCACCACATTCAGAAAAAGGAATACTTCCAATGCCCTATAAATCTCCCTCATGTTCTTTATTTTTTTTTTTTTTTTTTTTTTTTTT
>NW_016803692.1:479081-489844 GCF_001698545.2 Rhinopithecus bieti | reverse complement strand
CTTTTTTTTTTTCTTTGAGACGGAGTCTCGCTCTGTCGCCCAGGCTGGAGTGCAGTGGCCGGATCTCAGCTCACTGCAAGCTCCGCCTCTCAGGTTTATGCCATTCTCCTGCCTCAGCCTCCCGAGTAGCGTGGACTACAGGCGCCCGCCACTTCGCCCGGCTAGTTTTTTGTATTTTTTTAGTAGAGACAGGGTTTCACCATGTTAGCCAGGATGGTCTTGATCTCCTGACCTCGTGATCCGCCCGCCTGGGCCTCCCAAAGTGCTGGGATTACAGGCTTGAGCCACCGCGCCCAGCCATGTTCTTTCTTTATAGTCACACCCTTCCTCACCTCTGTATGCCCTGACAACCACTGATCTGTTCTGTCACTATAGTTCTCTTTTGAAGAATGTCATGTACATAGAATTATAAAGTATATAAGTTTCTGAGACTTCTTTCCCTCCGCATATTGCCTTTGAGACTCCTTCAAGTTGTTGTGTGTATCAGTAGTTCATTTTTTTTTATTCCTGAGCAATAGTTGATTGTATAAATGTACTATAATTTATCCATTTACAAAGAACATTAGGGTGGTTTTCCAATTTTTGGCAATTATCAGTAAAGCTGCTATAAATATTCATGTACAGGTTTTTGTGTGAATAAAGTTTTTGGTTCACTGTAGTAAATACTGAAGAGTAGGATTGCTGAGTCATATGGAAGCCTATGTTTATCATTGTAAGAAGATGGCTGGGCACAGTGGCTCATGTCTAAAATCTCAGCACTTTGGGAGGTGGAGGTGGGGGAATCATTTGAGCTCAGGAGTTTGAGACCAGCCTGGGCAACATAGTGAGACTTCATCTCCACGAAAAATTTAAAAATTAGCCAAGTATGGTGGTGTGCACCTGTAATCCCAGCTACTTGGGAGGCTGAGGTGGGAGGATTACTTGAGCCTGAGAGTTTGAGGCTACATTGAGCCATGATCGTGCCACTGCACTCCAGCCTGGGCAACAGAGCAAGACCTGGTCTTTAAAAAGAAGGAAATAAACTGCCAAATGTATTCTAGAGTAGTGGTATTTTTCATTCCCACCATCAGTGAATGAGAGTTCTAGTTGTTCCACATTCTCTCCAGCACTTGGTATTATTCATATATTTTTAAACCAGTCTAACAAGTATGTAGTAGTTAATATACATTATTGTCATAGAGGAAATTAAGAAAAATAGAGCAGCACCATCTTAAGGAGAATTTATGAAGGAACAGTGCATGCCCTAGGTACAGAGTTATGTACAGAATGAAGAAGTCTCCTCTAATGATAGGTGCAGTTTTCAAACATTAAGATATTGCAGATAGAGGCAGTTCTGTATTTTTTATACCTAGGTTGCTTGTTTTACCTTAAAAATTATTCTAACTCAATCACGTGAACCCAGGAGGCGGAGGTTGCAGTGAGCCAAGATTGAGCCATTGCACTCCAGCCCAGGCGACAGTGCGAGACTCCATCTCAAAAAAAAAAAAAAAAAAAAAAAAATTCTAACTCACAGTGTTACCCCTGCCTATTTTTGTAACATATTAAGAAAGCTTAAACCAGAGGTTGTATTAGTTATAAAATATTTAACCAAAATTAGTTCAGTTGGTGATATATGACAAGGATTATCCCAAGTATATAAAATAGCCAATTAAAATTGAGCATTCATTACAACCTGAGCAGGTTCCAGATGGCTATAAAAGGTAAAGTATCTTTCTTTAAATAAGAAAGTTGGACTTTAGGAGATGTATAAAGTTAACGTAATGGTAACACATGGCAAGATTCTGGAGCAGTTTATTTTTAAAATAGTAACTTAGAGACTTACAGGAGGAAGTATGTTAAGAATATAGATAAATAGTAAGCTAGTGATTTTGTATAATATTGACCTTATTAATTTAGATTTGGCTAAGTTTATTTCAACTATTAATATATTTCCCTTTAATTGTTTAATGCAGTAAACAGTGTTTCATAAGCAGGCATCCTGGCTATACAAGTACCACTTTATGAATATTAGACATAGAGAACCAGCTTGCTATAAAATAAAGACTAAAGGTTATATTATCTGAGATGTCATCTGGCTGCACTGTTAAATTGTTGTGTGGTGTATACCATTTGGAATCTGTCAAGACCTTGGTTTTCTCATTTGTAGAATAAGAGGGACAGACAATATGTACCCTCTCTAGGGTGTTTTGTGAACGCAGTATTTTGATAGCTTGAGGAAAAGCATGAGACATCCAAGGCCATCTAAGTCTGAACATGAAACCCCAGTTGGATGTAAAATAAAGTCTGAGGAGGCTTTCCTGGGTCTGGGAAGTAAAGACTCAAGAATTCAACCATATTCCTAATCTCCAAGACAATCAAGGAATCAGGGTAAGACTAGACCTTAAGTAGTCAGAAGTCCTCTAAGAAGGATCGGGATTGCTCCTGTGTTCTAGAACTCTGTTTCATCTTGTAAGCCAACTGCTCAGTTGTGGTTTTAGAGTATATACGAAAAGCACCAGAAACAGCAATCTATTGCTCTACACATTTGGGGGGAATCTAACAAATTCAGTATTTACTCGTTATTCTGGCATTGGCAAATCTTATCCTTAAGGAAATTTTAATCATATCCTATTTTCTGGTGACTTCCAAAGCTGTATCTCCAGCTAGGCTGTGTTTTCTGGGCTTCATCTGATAGTTTATAGCCGCCCTTTTGGATTATTACCTGTATGTCCTGTTGGCTTTGCCTCTCATCATGTCTAAAATTGAACTCTTCTTTTCTTGGACCGCTATCTCTGAATCTTTCTCTGTGTTTTCTGCCCTGTTAGTGGTGTGACCCAGTAATCTATAACTAAAACCTGATTTTTTAAAACCTTTTTCCCCACCTTCAACCTTCATTGTAAGTTTGTAAGTCACCAAGCCTTATAGATTCTACCTCTGATAACAGGACTGAAATCTGTATCTCCTCTCCATCTTTATTGCCACAGGGTACAAGTTCAGTATTTCTTTAATTCAACATAAACACTGCTGTCAGCATTTTTTAAAATCTAGAATTCAGATTCAGTCCTGTTAGTTACTTGATTTAAACTTTTCAGTGGATCTTCATTTGCTACACAGTACAGTACAAATTTGCAGCATGGTAGAGATGCCTTTCAAATGGTCTGGCATCTGCCTCTATTATTTCAACTTTTTCTGCTACTAATCCCAGCTCTAATTTTTTTCTCCTATCCCTATGTTTTCTCTTTTTTACCTCTTTTTTTACCTCTCTATACTTATGCACATGTGTGTGTGTAGATTAGCAGAATCTAGGTAATGGGTATATGGGTGCTCACTGTAAAATTCAACTTTGCAGTATGTTTGAAAATGTTCATATATACACACATACACTCTGGTATATATAGACACACACATATCCATACAGGTACATAGAAGGTGTCCCTTTTATATACACATACGTTATATTTTTACACACATGTACATAAACACACACACACCTGAATCTAACCTCTTTGAGAAGAGGAATTTTGCCACCTGTACACAGGGTTGTTCTTTGCATAATACTTGGCAACATATGATATAACTAGTTCCCTGTATTAAGTTCCCTCTGTCCAAAATAACTTGCATAGTTTGTTTGTCAACTAGATTCTTCAATGATAAATCACCTTTCTATACTATACAATAAACTTAGAATACTTACATGCTGTTGTTGGCCATGTTCTATTTATATCATTTTAGCTTCAATTCCACAAATTAGATCTAAACATTATTGTTCTATATAGTCATTGTTGATTTATAATTACCCACATGCTGACCATTTTCCTTGTTCATGCTTCTCAGACCTACCTTCTAGAATGATCTTTTCTTGTACTTCCTAAAGTACAGTAGATACTTTAGAAAGACGATTTCACCTTTATATACAATTCTAAGTTGACATTTATTTTCTTTCAGCACTTAGAAACTATTATTTCGTGGTTGTCTGGATTCTACTCTTGTTGAGGAAACAGCTGCCAGTCTCATGGTTGAAGCCATGTAGATCGTCTAGTTTCTATTAAGATATCCTTTGTCTTCAGTGTTCTGGACTTAAAGTATAATGGCGTAGATTTCATTTCATTTGATTTGCTTGGGATTTGTTGGGTTTCCTAAATCTGAGATTTATGTATTTCATCAATTATGGGAAATTGTTAGCCTCTGTCCCTTTGATTGTTGTACCTCCTGTTTTCCTTCTACGTAGTTTTTTGGGAACTTTAGATACATATTAATTTCTTCAAATCTATCTCCATTTCTCTAATAGTTTCTTCACCTGTGTATCAAACTTACTCTTTATCAAATATTTTGTTTCTAATTTTGTTATTACATATTTTTTTAATGCTAGAGGTTCTATTTTGTTAATCTTGGTAATTTTGATAGTCTCTTGTCCCAGTTGATACCCCTTGCATTTAGCTTTACATATTTAACATACTTATTTCACAGTCTATATAGGATAAATACAATAAGTGAAATCTTTACAAGGCTAATCCTGTAATTTTTTTCTCATGGTGAATTATTTTCTGATTGAGCTTTGTGATTTGTAATTATGTGCTGGAACTGTCTGTATTAGTGGAATGCAGATTTGCTATATTTTTTAAAAATTTGCCAGTTATTTATTTTGTTGCCACATAATTGAACACCTACACATTTAGAATTGATGCATATTTCTGGTGAATTGAACCTTCTATTATAATGAAATGACTTATCTGTAATCTTTCTGTCTTGAAGTATTTTTTGCCTTAAAGTATCTTTTGTCTGTTATCAATACAGGTTGTGGGTTGAGGTTAGTGATTGTGTGGAATACCTTTCTTCCATTTCCTTACTTTCAACTTTTCTGTATCATGTTTTAGGTATGTTTCTTAAAATAGCATATAGTTGGATTTATTTTATTCATTTGTTTTTACCTAATCTAATAATCTCTTTTACCTGGATCATTTAGCCTATTTAAATGATTGCTATTGTATTTGGGTTTATATTTAGTATCTTATTTTGTGCCTTTAATGTTTCTTTTTCTTTCTTTTCTTGCCATTTTAGACTATTTTTTAAGAATCAATTATTAAAAGTTCGATTGTTTTAGAAATTGATTCATTTAGATAGTACATCGTGCATACTTATCAAAGGCAGTAGTCTGATTGCTGTTTTTATCTCTCGGACAATTTGAAGGCTTTAGAATGCTTTTATTTACCTACACCCTAGCTTATATTTTACTGTCTTACTAGGTTGGTGCAAAATTAATTGCAGTTTTTGCCATTGTAATTCTATTTTTTAAAAACCCCTTCATGACTTTTTTATTGGTTTATATAGTGGTCCTTTAAAATCATTCACATCTAAGCCACTTTATCTGTTTTGTTCTTTTTTGACCTACCAATTAGAATCACTTTTCTTCTTCCCAGAATACATCCTTTTAGCATTTTAAATTTTAATGAGTCTGTGAAAACTGTTTTCATCTTTGTCTGATAATATTTTTATTTTGTCTTCACTGTTGAAAGATATTTTCATTGGAGATATACAATCTTTATTAGTCCATTCTCACACTGCTGTAAAGAAATACCCAAGACTGGGTAATTTATAAAGAAAAGAGCTTTAATTGGCTTATGGTTGCACAGGCTGTACAGGAAGCATGATGCTGGCATCTGCTAGGCTTCTGGGGAGGCCTCAGAAAACTTTCAATCATGGTGGAAGATGAAAGAGAAGCAAACACGTCTTACATGGTCAGAGCAGGAGCAAGAGAGAGAGTGGGAGGGGCTACACTTTTAAACAACCAGATCTCACTATCGTGAGAACAGCACCAAGGGGATGGTGCTAAACCACCCATTAAAGACCCACACCCATGATCCAGTCATCTCCCACAAGTCCCCACGTTCAATATTGGGGATCCCAGTTTGACATGAGATTGGGGCAGGGACACAGATCCAAACCATAGGTGGTTGTATCCTTTAACATAAAGAAGCTGTCATTTCACCTTCTTCCACCTTTCAGTGTTGTTGCTGAAAACTGCCATAAATTTAACTGTAATTCTTTTGAAGGTACCCTTTCTCTGACGGCTGTGAACACTTTGTCTTTGATGTTCTAAAGTTTCACTGTGATATGTCCAAGTATGAACTTTTTTTCCCCTATATGTTTGTGCTTGGGGTTGATTGGGTATCTTAAATCTATGGATTGGCATTTTTATTAGTTCTTAAAAGGTGATCGTCATTATTTCTTTATATCTTGTCTTCAAGTCACTGTTTTTCTTCCAAAGCACCATAAGATATATTGGAGCTTATTTTTTTTTTTCCTCTGTGTCTCTTTATGTCTCGTTTTTCCTTTCTTTCTCTTTTAAAAAACTTAGCTATTTTCAGTATTAATCTGCTATTTTTCTGTGTCTGGTCTGCTGTTAAACTCAGTCATTAAAATAGCTAAGAACACAGCACTCAAGATGCTTATAGTCTCAGAGGAAAAACAGATGTGAAAACAGATCATTATAATACTGTGTAGTACACATTTCAATGGAGGGACGAAAGTATACTTTGAAGATGTAGTAGACTAGAGAATGATTAGGGAAGGTTTTCTGGAGAAAGTAATGCCTAAACTAACAATAGTATTAAAGAAAGCAATTGCATTTTATTAGAAAGGTTTTGAACACAGAATTTGACAAGGAAAAATAGTAGTGGAGAATTAGCTTGGAGCTAGATAGCCTAAGACCTTTAATGCCTAACCGTGAAGTTGGGACTGTATTTGGTGACATGGCTATTAAAAATATTTTGGTGGAGGAATTAATCTTGTCTACTTTCCATCTTTTTTTTTTTTTTTTTTTTTTTTTTTTTTTTTTTTTTGAGACGGAGTCTCTCTGTGTCGCCCAGGCTGGAGTGCAGTGGCGCGATCTCGGCTCACTGCCAGCTCCGCCTCCCGGGTTCCCGCCATTCTCCCGCCTCAGCCTCCAAGTAGCTGGGACTACAGGCGCCCGCCACCGCGCCCGGCTAGTTTTTTGTATTTTTAGTAGAGACGGGGTTTCACCGTGTTAGCCAGGAGGGTCTCGATCTCCTGACCTCGTGATCCGCCCGCCTCGGCCTCCCAAAGTGCTGGGATTACAGGCTTGAGCCACCGCGCCCGGCCCTACTTTCCATCTTAAAGCACAACAATTTATATTGGCTAAATGTGTGTAAAGGTGTGACTTTATGGGCTTATCTCCAGTGCATTGTCTACTGTAACTTATACATGCCTAAAATCTCTTTGATCTAATATGTAAACATTAAAGCAAGTTTATTGAATTTGTATAACATACATTTTGAATTGTATAATGTTTAGAAGGTTAGAAGCATGCATAATTTCTTATAATACCCCGAGAAAACTTTTCAGTAATATTAGCAATATATGCAGCAAATGGAAATTTGTTTTTTATTGTAATCATGGGGTTTAGTTTCTTTAGCCAGCAAACTATGTATTTAAGAGCAGATTCACCTCTTTTTAAATGTAAAGGCAGTTGTTAAGAGTAGAAAATGATAACCATTTTATAGAGTTTTAAATTTTTTTTTAATGGTGAGAGTATTAATGGGGAGTAGGAAGTTCTAGTTATCCTTGTTTTGCAATATGTTTCACTATGAGAAAAAGTTTAAGAAATATACTGGCAACTATATGTTTTATCATGCTCGAATTTACTATAAAGTACAAGGAAGAAAATTGGAAAGAAGAAAGGTAGTGTGTAGGAAAGCAGGTTCAAGGGGAAAATAGATGAAATCCAAGGGTGACAACAGTGTTTCTCTGATTTCTAAATGGGAAAAATAGTGAACTTTATCAAGTTTACTTCATATAAGACATATTTAAGGTTAAATTTCTGCCTTGGTGTACACTTTTGTGACCTTTGCAAATAAATTCTCTAAGTTTCAGATTTTTTATTTTGTTTTATTTTTTAGGTTTTTGTTTTCTTTTTCTTTGAGACAGAGTCTCGCTCTGTTGCCCAGGCTGGAGTGCAGTGATGCGATCTCGGCTCACTGCAAGCTCCGCCCCCCGGGTTCACGCCATTCTCCTGTCTCAGCCTCCCGTGTAGCTGGGACTACAGGCGCCCGCCACCACGCCCGGCTAATTTTTTTGTGTGTTTTTAGTAGAGACGGGGTTTCACTGTGTTAGCCAGGATGGTCTCGATCTCTTGACCTCATGATCCACCCGTCTTGGCCTCCCAAAGTGCTGGGATTACAGGCGTGAGCCACCGCGCCCGACCCAGATATTTTTATTTGTAAAATGAAGTTATATTGCAAACCTTTATGAGTTCTTGGGAAGATTAAATGAGCAGAAATACTGGCTACTTAGCTGAGCCCTGACTTGTAATATTATTTAGCCCTTATTACATTTTAAGCGTCGACCTAAGCACTATATAGGCTTTGTTTTTACAGTAACCCTCAATTTGTGGCTAAGGAAACCGTAGCACAGAGATGTTAAGTAAGTATATAATCAAGACCATACCAATGAGTAGCAACCACAGGATTTTAACCCAGGCATTCTGACCTCAGAGCCCTGGTTCTTAACCATTTTCTCATTTCTTATATTCCCGTAATCATTATTAAAACTGAGGACATACTTTTCCTTAAGAACAGTGTTATGTACTATTTTTACAAATTCACAGACTATCAGATCAATGGATATATCTTTTTTTTTTTTTTTTTTTTGAGACGGAGTCTTGCTCTGTCACCAGGCTGGAGTACAGTGACGTAATCTCGGCTAACAGTAACCTCTGCCTCCTGGGTTCAAGCGATTTTCCTGCTCAGCTTCCCAAATAGCCGGGACTACAGACGTGCACCACCACGCCCACCTAATTTTTGTATTTTTAGTGGAGACAGGGTTTCAGCATGGATGGGCTTGATCTCTTGACCTCGTGATCCACCTGCCTCGTGATCCACCTGCCTTGGCCTCCCAAAGTTCTGGGATTACAGGCGTAAACCACCGTGCCCAGCTGAATATTTCAATATCTTAGTACAACCTGCTGTAATGTTTAAGAATCTATTATATAGTGTCTCTAACAAATTGTAATCTGTCTTTTGTATAAGTGCTTCCAGAGACGAGACTTTATTACATTTAAAGACAAGCCATTTTATTGTTAGATAACCCAAAACATAAGGAATTTATGTTGTGACAAAAATTTTGCCCTTACTACCTTTTTACTCATTGGTTCTAATTCTCTGTCTTGTGGGGAAATAGTAAGTGGACAGCTTTCATAGACAAATATTTAAATGTTTAGACAGGAATCATTTCTCCTTCCCATCCTAGGCTAAACACACCATCAACTGTTTTACAGACAACACATTTTCATACTCAACTAAGGGCCTTCTATTCTGAATGCATTCCAGTTCTGTAAAAAAAATGTGCTTACTATAAGCTATCTTTATATACCAAATTCTGTGTAATTTCCATTTCTTACAAGATTCTGATATCATTTATACAAAAAGAGAGAAGAAAATTAAAATGTTCCCAGATCTGTTCAATCATTGTTATAATGTGTAGTTCATTTATGGACTCAACAGAGATACTCTTTCTACAGTGGGTACTGCTGGTTAATATTTATTGCGTATTTACTATGTACCACACCTGTTTCTAAGCTCTGTAGATATAATTTATTTAATCTTCACTATAATCCTGTGAGGTACATGCTGTTTTCACCATTTAACGCATGAAGAAAATAAGGCACAGAACTGTGAAGTACCTTACCCTATATTACATGGTTTGTACTGAATCTCAGTATCAAAACTGAGACTCAAACCTGGGCACTCTTAACCACTATACTAGATATATACTAAGTTGCTCTTTTGTGATTTGATTTGAAAACTTACCTACATTTTATATCAGTTTTTTTGGGCAGCCCATTTGTAATTTGGGGAATCCAATTAGAACAGAAACCTTTTCTGAATTAATTGTGTGGCTTTGCTGTTTCCTGATGTATAAAGTATGCATAATATCTGTCTCAAAAGGTTATTTTAAGGATTTATATGCACACATACACGTGTTTGGGCAGATATCATTAAAGCACTATTATTTTACATCCTAGCCTAGTATCTCTATTATTTATTTATTTATTTATCTGTTTATTTTAGAAACAGCATCTGACTTGGTTGCCCAGGCTGGTCTCAGACTCCTGGCCTTAAGTGATTCTGCTGCCTCAGCCTTAATATCTATATTTTTATATTAATTAACAAATTATAATTGCATGTGTTTGAATTAGTGAATTTTTTAAAGAGAATATAAAACTTAATATGAAATACGTTCATTAAAATGGTTAGTCACACCATCTTATATTGTAGAGGAGTGAAGGGAACCTTGAAGCACAAAGGTAAAGTAACTTGCAGCTTAGGCAGTTTTCCAGTGATGACCAAGTTACTTATCATCTAAAACAGGGTAGTACCCTAGTCTTCTAGCTTTTTTAGAAGTAAAGGGACCTAGTGTGGATAAAAATACAAAATACTAAACTTAAAATATGAAGAATTTTGATTGAAGGTAAGTGTTCCAACAGGCCGGGCACGGTGACTCATACCTGTAATCCCAGCACTTTGGGAGGCTGAGGCAGGTGGATAATGAGGTCAGGAGTTCAAGACCAGCCTAGCCAAGATGGTGAAACCCCGTCCCTACTAAAAATACAAAAAATTAGCCGGGCGTAGTAGCAGACACCTGTAATACTAGCTACTCGAAAGGCTGAGGCAGAGAATTGCTTGCATCCAGGAGGCGGAGGTTGCAGTGAGCCGAGATCACACCACTGCACTACAATCTGGGTGACAGAGTAAGACTGTCTCAAAAAA
>NW_016803692.1:455343-477225 GCF_001698545.2 Rhinopithecus bieti | reverse complement strand
AAAAAAAAAAAAAAAGAAGTGTTTCAATAATAATGGATTATCCAGAATAAGATGGTTCCTTTTGAAGTTTTATTTGTTTTTGCAAAATGAAAATTATTTACTTGGAAAATTATAATTTTCAAAATCTGCAGGCATTGATTTTTTATGCATTAATAGTTCCCATTTTTATTTTATTCTAGAACAAATTTATTTCCATGAAGCTCATCTTTAAATGGCACATGTTTTGAATTTTAGGAACTTTACTAACACAGAGATTTTGAAAATATTCCCATTCCTAAAATCATAGAAATCTGTAAAGCAACACATTATGCTTTTTTTTTTTTTTACTTTTATTTTAAGTTTAAGGGTACCCGTGAAGATTTGTTATATAAGTAAGCTTGTGTCTTGGGGGTTTATTATACAGATTATTTTGTCACTCAGGTATTAAGCCTAGTACTCTACAGTTGTTTTTCATGTTCCTCTCCCTCCTCCCACCCTCCACACTCCAATAGGCCTCAGTGTCTGTTGTTCTCCTCTGTGTGTCCATGTGTTCTCATCATTTAGCTCCCACTTATAAGAAAGAACATATGGTATTTGGTTTTGTGTTTCTGCATTAGTTTGCTGAGGATAATGGCCTCCAGCTCCATCCATGTTCCTGCAGAGGACATGATCTCTCTCTCTTTTTTTTTAATGGCTGTATAGTAGTCCATGGGGGGTGTGTGTGTGTGTGTGTGTGTGTGTGTGTGTGTGTGTGTGTGTTTATATATATATACACACACACATTTTCTTTATTCAGTCTGTCATTGCTGGGCATTTAGGTTGATTCCACGTCTTTGCTACAATGAATATACACATGTATGTGTCTTTATGATAGAACAATTTATATTGCTTTGGGTATATACCCACTAACGGGATTGCTGGGTCAAATGGTATTTCTGTTTTTTGGTCTTTGCAGAATCTCCACAGTCTTCCACAATAGTTGAACTAACTTACACTCCCACCAACAGTGTATAAGCATTGCTTTTTCTCTGCATCCTCACTAGCCTGTGTAATTATTTGACTTTTTAATAATAGCCATTCTGAGCCAGGTGCAGTGGCTCACACCTGTAATCCCAGCACTTTGGGAGGCCAAGGTGGGCAGATCACGAGGTCAGGAGTTCGAGAACCTGACCAACATGGTGAAATCCCGCCTATACTAAAAATACAAAAATAAACCTTGGCATGATGGCGTACGCCTGTAATCCCAGCTACTCAGGAGGCTGAGGCAGGAGAATGGCTTGCACCTGGGAGGCAGAGGTTGCAGTGAGCCAAGATGGCGCCATTGCACTCCAGCCTGGGTGACAGAGCAAGACTCCGTCTCAAAAAAAAAAAAAAAAAAAAGCCATTCTGACTGGTGTGAGATAGTATCTCATTGTGATTTTGATTTGCATTTCTCTAATGATCAGTGATGTTGAGCTTTTTTTAATGTGCATGTTGGCCACATGTATGTCTTTTCAAAAGTATCTATTCATATCCTTTGCCCACTTTTCAGTGTACTTATTTTTTCCTTGTTAAGTTCATCATGGATGCTGATGTTAGACCTTTGTCAAATGTGTAGTTTGTACAAATACTTTTTCTCACATTCTGTAGGTTGTCTGTTTACTCTGTTGATAGTTTCTTTTGCTGTGTAGAACCTCTTAAATTTAATTAGATCCCATTTGTCAATTTTTGCTTTTGTTGCAATTGCTTCAGAACACCTCTATGCATATAAACTAGAAAATCTAGAAGAAATGGATGAATTCCTGGACACATACACCCTCCCAAGATTGAGCCAGGAAGAAATAGAACCCTTGAACTGACCAAAAGCAAGTTCCAAAATTGAAGAACCTGCCAACCAAAAAAGCCCAGAACCAGATGGATTCATAGCCAAATTCTACCAGATGTACAAAGAAGAGCTGGTACCATTTCACAGAAACTATCCGAGAAAATTGAGAAGGGACTCCTCCCTAACTTATTCTGCGAAGTTTTATTTTTATTTTTTAAATAGAAGCAACACAGTATCCTTTATGAGAGGCTATGGACTTGAATTTTTCATCCCTCTGTAACCTCCTTCTGCCCTGCATCAATTTGATATTAATGGATCAATATTTTTGAAGCATTAATACACTGTATTTCAGATAACCTTAGTTCTCTTTAAAAAGAATTACCTTAATTGAATTTGTATCATGTTTGAATATGCTTTATTCTCCAGCTAATGAGGTTATAGTAGGAAATTTAGTTTAATTATTGAATAGACTAGTCAAGTTGGTTTAAAAATAATAGTGTTGGAGAAACCATGGACAATCTTCTAACTGAGTTTCAAACTTAATTCACTTTTTATATCTAAGTCGAATCTACCCTGGGAATAGTGTTGCAACTCAAAATTTTACTTTTTTTTTTTTTTTTTTTTTGATGAATTGGTTGAATTCATGGATTATCTATAGAGTATAAGGAAGTTTCATTTAGGGCCCTCTCAAAAGGTTTTTTTTGGAAAAACGCTGTTTATTTGCCCAAAATATTAACTTCCAATTTTAAGCAGCAATTCATTGCTAATAAGTAATTTAAACAATATTTTATTACAGATTCCCCAGGGACTCCAGAGTACTCCAAATAGTGACCTCGTGTTCTATAGCAACAATGATAAAGGCTCTACAAACAACAATTGCGATATAGAACTTAAAGTAAAACAAGTTGCAGAGATATGATACAGATGCTATTCAAAGGATCTTCAAGGTAAAGTGTAGTAAATAAATGTAACTTACTTAGGTCTTATTGCAGATTTCCATAGTTATAATTTACCTACTCAATAAAATTCTATTGTAATCTCAACATCCCATACTTGGGTGGGCATGGCCACTTGCAAGTCTTGAATGTACATGCCTGGGAGGGTTGGGGGGAAATTAAATTATCTGATGCTGCACCTTATTCCCACCTGAGCGGTCGTACAAGGTGATTTGTCGCCTTCAAGCTATGATAAACACAAAAAATTACCTTTTTGAGATCTTGTTTAGGCTGTGTTTGTCACATTTGTGCTCTTAATTCGTAATTTCACTGGGGTGTTAAACAATAGTTATTTGACATCTGAGCATCATTTTGACCCTCAAAATTGAAAGAGCTGAATAACAGAATTGCGAAAATGTTTTGTTTGTGGGGTTTTTTTTTTTTAGGTAACCATTTTAAAAATTGTTTAATTCCTACGAGACCTAGCTAATCAAAAATTTGACCTTTATGGTTAAATGATACACGACTTTCAAATCTGCAAGTTTTCGTAAAAATCTAAAATTTTTAAAAAATTACTTAAAAAATTTAGTTATAATGATTTTTCCACATAAGACCACTCTCCCAAGTTTTGGGAGAGGGCAAATGAAAAGGATGGGACATTTTTGGCGTCATCAATATTCTTTGCTGGACTGTGCAACTGGGAATTTGTATGGCATATAAACCACTTAACTAAAACAGTGTTATGTTGAACAATCTAATAGAACAATGTCCTTGTTATTTTAGGTATAATGCAGAAAAACAAAAAAATTTGAAGCACTGAACCAGATATCCTCAAGGTTCTCTTCACGACCTAACCCGGGCTCATAGTTTCTAAGACTCTCCTCAACATAACCCCCCTAGCATCGCACCTTGATTCCTACTAATATCCTTCCTCAACTAACACTTCCCGCTGCTCCCTACCCTTCAAGTCTCATGTATTGTGCCACAATATTTTATCTCTGCAAACGACTTCCCTTGGCTACTACAGTATATCAGTATGTTTAGAAAATAGACTATCTCATAACCTCAAAGGAGCCTCACCTCTCCTGTACCTCTCTGCCGCTCTTCTCATCACCAACAACCTGACAACGAGAGCGCAGTCATCTCCTGCTCCAGTCATGCTCCAACGCCTCGCCTCCAGGCCCTCGCAAATGAAGAGTTATAGGCAGATGGGGTCACGTCCAGCCGCGGGAGGAACCCTGTTGCTTCCGCCTCCGAGGGCAGCAACTGCTGCGGAGGCTGGGGCTGAGCAGAGGAATCATGGGACTCCAGCACTGGCCGAAGACCCTAGTCCAACAGCACGACAATAGGACGGTCTCAGAAGACAATCCTATCGAGGTGTTTTAGAAGAGAAAAGCAAATATAACTCCTCCCATTCTAAGGAGACCTCGATTATCAAGCAAAGAAAGATCGCGACGATGAACTTTTATAGAGAGGATTGGTAGCGGTTAATTTCGACCACTAGAGGGTTTTATTTCCAAAGGAACTTTTTGTTACTTTTAGAGAAAGGTATTTGTTCCTATTTACTTATGTGATATTTGATAGGATATTATTTCACTAACTTTGAACATTTCTTATTGGATGATAGAGTTATTTTTTGTGCTGTTATTTTTAGCACTGACATTTAGTTTTAGGGATTTTATATTTTTATAAAATGTTATTTTGACCTTTTTTTTTTCCTAAGTAAATACTTTGTTCCTGGAACTGCGATTTTAGCACATTATGCTGAGCATTTTTAAATTAACCCAGCTACTACCTTTGGAGTAAAGTTTTTAAATCTGGGGTGGAGGGATTGGTTTGAGGGGTTTATGAACCCTTTGAAGTTATAGGAAAAGGAAGTGTCTATGTTGATAGTTGTATGGATTAAAGTGCTGTAGGTTACACCTTATTAAAGTGGTCTTTAATCCACAAAAGATTACTAACCACTACTCTAAGTTGAACAGTTTTGTACATATTAAAAGTAAAACAAATAGATAACCTAAAACAACCACAGATTCAAAGTGAACAAGGCTGTGAGCATCCTGTTAAAATAGATATGTCAATTTTGCATAGGTTTTTATTTTTAATTAGATTTATTAATTTGAGAGGGACTCAAATGGATGTCCAAAGCCCATTTGCAACTACTATTGTCTCTGAGATAGGCCTGCCAATTATTTCTGTCTAGATTCCACCTTAACTGTTTTATTTTCATCTTTAAACTTCTCAAAGGGTCAGAGTACATCGTTTTAGATTAGGGAAAATTATAAATTGTAATTATGTGGAATATTAATTTGTTCTTTAAGGATTTAGTTAAAAGTTTGATAGCCATTATGCTAGGCTGTGGGGAATAAGTGTAATAAAGATGGTCCTTATTACATACTAGGTACTTAATAGATAATATCCTGCTTTTAAGAGACCCACTATCTTAAAAGGAGATATATCATGTGTAAATAGTTACAGTGTGTAATAGTGATTTGTTTGACTGACTTTGGAAGCACAATGGAGAATAATCATTTAACTGCCAGAATGAAATCTTTTAAGTTTTAGTATGATATTTGAAAGATGATTTGGCATTTAATGAAAAATTACTTTTTAGGGATGGTGGTGTGGGTGAATGCAGTATATACACAGTAAGGAACTGTGAAATAGCCTGGCTTATTCTAAGGAATGAAAGTGATTTGGTGTGGCTGTAGCACAAGTTCTTAGCATATTTCTTACTTAACATATCTGATGGTAGGTAAAATGTACTTCTAATAGTAAGAATTGTCAACTCTAGCAGTCATTTTCAATTAAAAGCCATAGGGAAACAAATCTGAATCTCCAGAAAGACATTCATTTTGTTTGGGAAAAGTCCTCCAGGTGATTCCATTAGGGCTTCTTTCGCTTCCCCACCAGTGGAGTTTTAAGTGGGTGAGGCATAGTGAGAGATATAACGTAACTGAAAGAAAAGCCAGGTTATATGGTAGTTTGCACAGAATTAAGCAGTTGTGATTATCTTACAAGATAGATGGAGCTGCTGAAAGCAGGGAGCTCCTTTTAGCAGGGAAAATACACAATCAGATTTCAAGTTTAGAAATTTCACATCCATCTGGTCAGGTGTGGTGGCTCACGCCTGTAATCCCAGCACTTTGGGAGGCCAAGGTGGGCGGATCACCTGAGGTTGGGAGTTAGAGACCAGCCTGACTAACATGGATAAAGAAACCCTGTCTCTACTAAAAATACAAAATTAACTGGGCATGGTGTTGCATGCCTGTAATCCCTGCTACTTGGGAGGCTGAGGCAAGAGAATCACTTGAACCTGGGAGGCGGAGGTTGCCGTGAGCCAAGATCACGCCATTGCACTCCAGCCTGGGCAACAACAAAAGGAAAACTCCATCTCAAAAAAAAAAAAAAGTTCACATCCATCCTCCTCAGACTTAAAGAATTAATTAAAGAAGGTCTTATATGCAGGCAGTAAGTTTAAGTAGTGTTTTGCAGTAGTACAGGTTAAATAGCTTCCTTTCTCTTGTAACAGCAGTGAAAACAGTGAAGATAAGAGTCATACTTTTGGTATCTTGGATATGAGGAAGGAGGCAGAGTCAAAGATTATTCTTAGATTCGTTATGTGGATAGACTGATAAATTATGGTGCCCTTCACAATGATAGAGAATTCATGAGGGGGAGCAGATTTAGGGACAGGGATGATTAATTCAGTTTTGCAGTAAAAATTGTCAACGGGACTCTGGTTATTGGATTCTACATGATTAAATTATTACCCTTGTGCATGTTATGATCAGAGCTGTCCTTTTTAAATTTGTCAGATATTTTCACCCTCCTGCTTCAGAACCCTCCAGTGGTTTTCCCTCATACTTAAAATTCAAAATTCTTATTCTGACTCTGAAAACCTATAGCTTCTGATCTCATCTTCTAAAACACCTTCATCTCTCATTACACTCTAGCTACACTAGCTTCTTTTCTATCCCTTTAACATAGCAACCACACTCTTACCTCAGGGCTTTTGCATTTGCTGTATCTTTGCCTAGGTATCTGTTCTCGCAAGTACTTTTGTGGCTTTCTCCCTTCATTAAGTCATCTACTTGGATGCTACCACCTCAGCAAGCTCTTCACTACTTATCCTAAGATAAATAGCAACCTCTGTCTCTTCTTATCCCTTTATTGCATTACCACTACCTTAAATTACAATTTATGTGATCAGTTTCTTTATCATCAGTTTTCAGCATTAGAATATAAATTGCATGCAGGCAGAGACATTATCTTGGTTATTACCATATCTTCAATACCTAAAACAATACTACATTGAAGTAATTTGCTACAAATACTCAATAAGTATCTGTTAAAACAATGGATACCGCTTCACTGCCCATTTATGGCCATTTATCTTCCTCTGGCCCATAATTTACACATTGTTCTTTTTCTTATTTCATATCTGTGTGTACTGTAATTATTTTCATATTATCCCTTTTATGACTAACATGTTTTTATTGTCAGCGCAGGGATCTGAGGAATGGGATGCAGTTATTTTACCCTGTTACATAAATAGTATAGCTTGCCATTTTCTTATTTGGTAGTGTGGCTTTAAGCAGCATCATTGTTTGTTGTTTTTTTTTATCATTTGAAATGATCTCTGGGGGCTTCATGAGACATGTTAAAGACATGCCTGCTGTTTTGTTGTTGTTGTTGTTGTTGTTATTGTTTTGAGACAGAGGCTCGCTCTCTCGCCCAGGCTCAAGTGCAATGGTGCAATCTCGGCTCACTGCTACCTCCCCTTCCCAAATTCAAGTGATTCTCCTCCCTCAGCCTGCCTCCTGTGTACCTGGAATTATAGGCACACACCACTATGCCTGGCTAATTTTTTGTATTGCTAGTAGAGATGGGGTTTCGCCATGTTGGCCAGACTGGTCTCGAACTCCTGACCTCAAGTGATCCCCCACCTGGCCCTCCCAAAGTACTGAGATTACAGTCGTGAGCCGCCGTGCTGGGCCATGTCTCATGTTTATAGAATCACTTGAACCTGGGAGTTTTTGAGACTTCGTCTCAAAAAAAATAATAAATAATAAAAATAAAGACATGTCTCCTGCTCATATATTCAGGCAGTAAACCAAGGTATTTATTAAAATTTGGGGTTCTTACCAGCATCTTGCATTGGTTTTAAGTGTTCCCCAATCCTCCACATATGGATATACCAGACTGTCCATCCAGGTCTCCCCAACCGCCAATCCTCCAGTCTTGTTTGTTTAAGCTTTGAGATCTAATTGATATAGAAAAAAGTTGCAGACATTTAGTTATACATTTTGATTAATTTGGATGTTTCTATACATATGTATGCATATGTGATACCACCATGACAACCAGGTTACTTGCAAAAGTACCCTTGGGTTCTTTAGTGGAAGTTTGTTTTTGTTTTTTTTGTTTTTGTTATTGTCGTTGTAAAAGCACTTAACCTGAGAAAATCTCCAGTCTTGACATATTCCACACTTATTTATTATAATGACTCGGGAAGCCTTTCTGGATTCCCTCAACTACAATTGATTCCATTTTTTTTTTTTTTTTTTTGGAGACAGAGTCTCACTCTGTCGCCCAGGCTGGAGTGCAGTGGGGCAGTCTTGGCTCACTGCAGCCTCCACCTCCCAGGTTCAAGTGATTCTCGTGCCTCAGCCTCCTGAGTAGCTGGGATTACAGGTGGACACTACCATGCCTGGCTAATTTTTTGTATTTTTGCTAGAGGCAGGGTTTCACCATGTTGGCCAGGCTGGTCTTAAACTCCTGACCTCAGATGATCCGCCCACCTCAGCCTCCCAAAGTGCTGGGATTACAGGCATGAGCCACCATCCCTGGCCTGATTCCATGTTTCTTGGGAATTTTCTTCAGCTACTTTTAACTTCCTAGTGCATATAATAATCATTTATGTCTTCTAGCAAATTATAAGCTTCATAGGGTAACATTCTGATTGATTAATATTTATATTTTCACTGGTCTGGCATGTAATTTATGGCTTATTTCCTATATGTTGCTTTAACATAAATGCATGATGAAAAAATAAGAATGATTGGCCTATTTATTACCTAGATGGTACTAATAAGAACAGTGATTGGCTTATTTGAAAGTTTTCTATGTGATGTAATGTGTTGTAATGTCCCACTGTAGCTTGCAAAACAAAATGTTATTTTTTTGTAAAATAAAAAACATATAATTTAAAATAGTATAAATGTTTAGTTATTCTTATAATTGTAAAATATTTATTCCAAATATAATTACCAGCATTATAGAGTGCCAATTACTAATAGTTCATTACTTTAGTCTATTAGGTTGAGCCATATAAAATTGCTGTTTTTTTAGTTCAAAATCAGTCAGACATTGGCATTTTCATGTAGTTCAACCTTATATATGTAAAAACTTTCCCAAAGTTTTTATCAACATAAATCAGATTTCTCCAATATATAAACCAGTTCATATACTCCAGCCTTATCTCTTCCCTTGTACGTATTATGTGCTCAATAAAAATTCCATTGAATGCCTGAAAACATAAAACTGATATGTGATAACTATGTATTGCCTGTGATAGATAATATCCAAAGTCCATTTTAAAAGTTTCATCATATTTTGACATCCTGCAGATCCTCCATAAATTTCTGTGGGAAAATTCACCGATTTTTAAAATAAAATATAAGTGCTGTTTCTTGCTTGTTGGATTGAAATAGTGAAGAAAGGAGTATTTCCAAAGAAGTAAAATGATGGAACTACTGTCATTTTGCATGACAATAAAATAATAAAAGAAGTAGCTTAATTGAAGAGGGTAATATTATATGGTTTACTTAATATTTATACTTTTACATTAGAACTTCAAGACACTTAATCATTATTTTTATTGTCCTAAAGAGAACATTTTAATGCCAATTATGTACTAGGCAAGATAATTTTAGTTTAATAGTAATAAAAGTTTTATATTGAAGAGAATGGTATCACAATTTACATAGTTTATGCAAGAAACCTAAGGCTTTCAGAAAATAGGTAATTTGTCCAAGTTTATGTATAATAAGATTTGGGCTCAAGTCTGTCTGACTGCAAAATACAGTTGTCCCATTAAATTATGGGCTTTGGAATACTTTTACTCTAGTCTGATCTCAAAGAAATTCAGTCATGCATTGCAGTACAACAGGGATACAGTCTGAAAAAAGCATCAATGGGTGATTTCATCATTGTGTGGATATCATAGAGTGTACTTACACAATTCTAGAAGGTACTAGACTATATGGTATAGCCTATTGCACTTAGGCTGTAGTAACAGCATGTAACTATACTGAATACTGTAGGCAATTGTAACACAATGGTAAGTACTTGCATATCTAAATATATCTAAACATAGGTGTATGTATTCCATTGTTGACCTAAATGTCATTATGCAGCAGTCTGGCCAGAAGGTATTTTCTAAATGACTGACTTTGGGAATATGAAAGAAATAGAAGAAAAATTTTTTAATTTCATAAATATGCAATATTTTTTCCTCCATGGTATATTAACCTGAGTTTGGTATTCAGCAGAGTATATCTCAGCTCACTTTTATTCCCCTTATCTCCAGTCTTTTTCTTCTTTATTCAGTGTCAAATAGTGTGTGTTTGATTTATTGAAATAATACTGCCGTCATCAAGCGTGTCTCTTGGGTTCTAAGAGACATGAATCTCCGGGAGGATACAGGTTGATTGTGTGCTATTTTATTTCCAAATTAGTACTGATTGCCTTAGTTATTAAAAATAGAGATGCTTAAATAAAATGCAAAGCTTGTCCTTTCTTATGAGTAAGTACTTTCTAACTTGATGCTTAATCAATTTGTGTGTGTATGTGTGTGTGGATACCAGTCTTTAACAACTGATGCAACTCTAAAAACAGGAGGTAGCATTAACTTCTAATATTTCTTTTTAAAATTTCTTAGTTTTCTATAGTTGCTGTAACAAAGTATCACTAATTTAGTGGTATAAAACAACAGGAATTTATTATGTTATAATTTTATAGTTATTTTGTCTTAAGTGAATCTTACTGAGCTTAAATCAAGGTGTTGGCAGGACTGCATTCCCTTCTGGAGGATGTAGGGCAGAATGTTTCCCTGTTTTTTCCAGCTGCTGGAGGCTACTCACACTTCTTGGCTCCTGGCTTCTTCTAAGCCAGCAATAGCAGGTCCAGTTTTTCTCACATCACATCACTCTGACCTTTTCTTCCTCCCTTTTCTACATTTAAGGACCCTTGTGATTACATTGGGCCTATCTGGATAATCAAGGACAGTCTTTGTATTTTAAGGTCAAATGATTAACAACCTTAATTCCATTTGCTACCTTAAATCTCCTTTGCCATGTAAGCTAACTGAGGCTTAGGACATGAACATCTTTGAGGAGGTCATTATTTGGCATACAGTTCCTTCTGTCACTCACATTCAGTGTTACTGGAACTAAGCAATGGTATGCTATTGCATTGGTTCATTTGTGTTACTGTAAGGGAATATCTGAGACTGAGTAATTTGTAAAGAAAAAGGTTTATTTTTGGCAGGCTGTACAAGAAGGATGGTGCTGGCATGTGCTTCTGTTGAGGGCCTCAGGAAGCTTACAGTCATGATGGAAGATGAAGGGCAGCCAACATGTCACCTGGTGAGAGGGAGCAAGAGAGAAAGGAGGAAGTGCCAGGCTCTTTTGAACAAACAGCTCAACAACCAACGTGAACTCATAGAATGAGAACATACTCATACTGTGAGGGTGGCACCAAGCAATTCATGAGGGATCTGTCCCTGTGACCCCAATACCTCCCAGTAGGCCTCGATTCAGACACTGAGGACTTACATTTCAAAATGAGATTTGGAGGGACAAACACCAAACCGTATCAGGCATTAACGTAATTTCACTTAATTCAGAGCTTTTTTTGAAATCTTAAGAGATGACAGAAGTCTATTCTCCAGCTTTATTAAGAAGGTCTCATTTTTTGACATTAAAGTTTTTCTAGGGACCTTTCTGATTGTCACCAGGGTTGACAAATGCTGTTTTCTACCTCTCTTAGCATAATTAATTGGAACACAAATGCTATCTGATTAGGTTTCTATTTTAGGTTTAATCATGGAGGCATTCATTTCATACTGTGTTTCTGAATCTTAGAGTTATTGATCATAGTAAAGAAAAATTCTGTATTTTTTGTGTATAGCAAAAATAAGAAAATTACAAATGTGAATTTGGATTTTGATTTTCTAAAAAATAGTAACAAGATTCAAACCTACAGTATCTGTTAGCAGATAAATGGATTGTGCTGTATGTGTGTATATATATTTGTATATACATAATGAAATATTGTTCAGCCTTAAAAAAGGGAATACTGCCATATATGACAACATGGGTGAGCCCAGAGGACATTATGCAAAGTGAAATAAGCCAGACACAGGAAGAAAAATACTGTATGATCTCACTTCCCTGTGGAATCCAAAGAAAAGAACTGAATAAATAGAAACACAGTAGAATACAGTTACCAGCAATAGGGAGGAAGAAGAAATGGGGAGAAGTAGGTCAAAAGGTACATATTTAGAGTTAGGTAGGATGAATAAGTCCAGAGATCTAATATATAGCATGAACTACAGTTAATATTATATACCGAAAATATGCTAAGAGAGTAGATTTTAGGTACACGTAATACATATACACCTGAAAGGGGTAACTGTAGAAGGTGATGGATCAGTAAATTTGTTTGACTGTAATAATCATTTCACTGTATGTATGCATACCAAAACATCATGTACACTGCAAGTATATACAATAAAAAATAAATTTTAAAAACACAGCCATAATAAGATTTACTTCTCTCCCAAACTGTCTTAACTAATGGAGTTGTTTTTCACAATTATCACCTTGTAAGTTTGATGGCTCTTTTTTTGTAAATGTATCAGTAAGATATATTATAGCACTAACAGCATTCTTTTAACTGTTTTTCACTTGCTGATATATCACTTGATCTGTTTAGAAGATATGAAAATGTTTCATTTTCCCCTTTATTTGCTTAATTTTGCAAACTTTTTTTTTAATAGGATCGGAAACTCCATGGTACAGCTCAGCAACTGCTCCAGGATAGCAAGACAAAAATAGAAGTCATACGAATGCAGATTCTTCAGGCAGTCCAGACTAATGAATTGGCTTTTGATAATGGTGATGGAATAAATTGTCCTCCTTCTTATGAGCATAATGGTGCTAAATAATCTTATGTAGGAACAGGGCAGTGGTTCAAAGTTAAGGGGGAGGAAGCATTATTATTACTGTCTTTTTTTTTTTAATCTTGAGTTTTAGACTCTTCACTTAGATAGATGCTTTTAGATATTTGGCCCTTATATTTCAAGAAGATATTGATCTAGAATGTATCTCTTCATTTAAATAGATTATCAAATACTTACAATCAGTCTGTATTTTTAAAACAATCTGTTACCTGTTTAAGAGTATGACTTTGTTTTCTTTTGTTTTTTTTTTTGTTTTGTTTTGTTTTATTTATTTATTTTTAATTCCAGAAGAAATCTTTACAGCTAGTTGCTAAGAGGAGTAGAAACTTGCAGTCTCCCAGTGTTACAATATTTGGATATCTTTCACCTCTAAAATCTTTTTTTCAGATTTGTAATTTAGATGTATAATGACAAAAATGAAAGACTGAATTTCAATATCATATCAAATACTTTTATTTCAGTGTTTATTGATGTAAGGACTAAATTATTGTAATGTTACGGGAATTCATTTCTTTTCATGATTTTAATCACTGCAAATTGGAAAGTCAAATAAATAGTGCAATTAAAAAATTTTTTTTCCCTTCTAGCGAAACCTGTGATAAGTCCTCTTGAACTTCGGATGGAAGAATTAAGGCATCATTTTAAGATAGAGTTTGCAGTAGCAGAAGGTGCAAAGAATGTAATGAAATTACTTGGCTCAGGAAAAGTAACAGACAGAAAAGCACTTTCAGAAGTAATTCTAAATAAAATTTTTATTTGGTTTAATAAATACATTATTCAAAGTACGTGATTATTTAAGTGACAACAATTGTCTTTTCCCTGTGCAAGGCTCAAGCAAGATTTAACGAATCAAGTCAGAAGTTGGACCTTTTAAAGTATTCATTAGAGCAGAGATTAAATGAACTCCCCAAGAATCATCCCAAAAGCAGTATTATTATTGAAGAACTTTCACTTGTTGCATCACCAACACTAAGTCCACGTCAAAGTATGATATCTACACAAAATCAATATAGTACACTATCCAAACCAGCAGCATTAACAGGTATGTAGTGTATATCCGTTGTTTTTTGTGTGTATTTTTGTCTATAACTGGTTCTGATTTAATAATTGAAAAACTTGTGCATAGATTTTGTTCAATTATGATAAGATACACATAGAATAAAACTTGTTGTATTAACCATTTTAATGTTATTCAATTTGGAAACATTTAGTATATTCGCAATATTGTGTGACCATCACCACTACCTAGTTTCAAAGCATTTGCATCATTCCAAAAGGAAACGCATACCCGTTAAGCAGTCACTCCTCATTCCCCCTTCCTCCCAGCTGCCAGCAACTACTAATTGTCTGTCTCTACAGATTTGTTTATTCTAGATATTTCAATGATAGAAATTATATAATTTGTGACCTTTTTTGCCTGGCTTCTTTTACTTAGCATATTGTTTTGAAGGTGCATTCATGTTATGTATGAGTACTTCACTTACTTTTAATGTCTGAATAGTATTCCACTTGTGGGAATATTCCAAAATTCAAAACTTTTTGTGCACCCAACATGATGCTCAAAGGTCATGTCCAAGGAAATTCTCATTGGAGCATTTTGGATTTGGGATTTCAGATTTCCAGATTAGGGATGCTTAATCGGTAAGTATAATATAATATAAACATTCCAAAATCTGAGATACTTCTGGTCCCAAGCATTTCAGATATGGAATACTCAACCTGTATACCATATTTGATTGACCTGTTTGTCAGAGCATATGGGTTCTTTCTACCTTTTGACTGTTGTGAGTAGTGCTGCTATGAACATTTATGTGCAGGTTTTTGCTTGAACATCTGTTTTCAATTTGGGGGTTCCTAGGAGTATAATTGCTAGGTCATATGGTAGCTATATCTAAGATTTTGAGGAACTGTCAAACTGTTCTTCACAACATTTACATTATTTTATACTTCTAACAGTAATGTATAAAGTGGGTTTCAGTATCTCCAGACCCTCACCAATAGTTATTTTTCTTTCCTTCTTCTTTGATCATGTTCTAATAGGTCCATTATTGGAAGTATGGTAATATGTCTAACTGTTTCTGTAGAACCGTCTCTGTTTCTCCCTTCAGTTATGTAAATTTTTGTTTCCTATATTTGTGGGCTCTGTTGCTAGGTCATGTATGTTTATAATTTTTATATCTTCTAGATGGATTGACTCCTTTACCTTTACCTTAACTCCTTTATAATGTCCTTCTTTCTCTCCTGTAATAATATTTAATTTAAAGTCTGTTTTGTCTGATTTTAGAACAACTACCCCTACTTTGTTTTGGTTTTGTCTTTGGGTTCAAATGAGTCTCTTTTAGATTATATATTATTGTGTCCTGTTTTATAAGATCCATTCTGTCAGTCTGTGCTTTTTTTTTTTTTTTTTTAATTCATTTTTATTGAGACAGTCTCACTCTGTCGTTATAGCCTCCCACTCCCAGGTTCAAGCAATTCTTGTGCCTCAGCCTCCCGAGTAGCTGGGATTACAGGCATGTGCTACTGCACCTGGCTAGTTTTTGTATTTTTAGTAGAGATGGGATTTCACCATGATGGCCACACTGGTCTCAAACTCCTGGCCTCAAGTGATCTGCCTGTCTTGGCATCCCAAAGTGCTGGGATTACTGGTGTGAGCCACCACATCTGACCAGTGTCTGCTGTTTAATTTAATAGTTTAAGACAATTATCCAGGTGAGGTTGCATGCACCTGTAGTTCCAGCTTCTTGGGAGGCAGAAGCAGGAGAATTACATGAGCCCAGAAGTTTGAGGCTACAGTGAATTGTGATTCTACCACTGCACTCCAGCCTGGGTGACCGAGCAAAACTCCATCTCTAAGAAAGAAAGAGAGAAACATTTAAAGTAATTACCAATAGGATGTAATAATCCTGGTGGTAATTACTGAGCGGTAGGTTAAATTTAATAGGTTTATAACACAGTCCCCCACAAACTGCCATCACTTCATAAGCAAGCAGCAAACTTAGAGTTTCCAAGGCCACGTGCACTCCTGACCAACTGTCTACAGATTCCAGAATTTCTACTAGCATCTCAGCTCAGTAATTTGCTGGAACAAATCATAGAACTCAGGGAAACACTATACTTAGGATTACATTTTTATTATAAAGGATACAAATTAGGATCTTCATGGCTCACTGCATCGAAAAGAAAATAAACATAAAGGGGAAGATCTTAGAGGATCTCAAACACAAACCTTATGCGTCCTTAGGATATATCACCCTCCTAACACATCAGTGTCTGTCACTGATCAGGAAGTTCACTTGAGCATTGGGTGTGCAGAATTTTCACTGGGGCTTTGTTACATAGGTGTGATTGAGTGAATCATTGGCCACATGATTGAATTCAGTCTCCAGCGTTGTGCCCCTCCCTAGGTCAGGAGGTCAGGCTGATTGATATGTGGCTCAAAGCCTCCACCTCCTAAAGATATGATCATTCTTTCTGGCATGGCCAGCCCCCCATCCTGAAACTGTCTACAGGCCAACCATGAGTCACCTTATCAGGTGTGGTCTGAGGTATCCACTATGAATAACAAAGGCACTCCTATCACTGGGGGAAATTCCAGAGGTTTAGACTTAGAGGCTGTCTTCCAGAAACCAGGGACAAAAACCAGCCAAATTATTATACAACAAAAGGGCTTCTGGCATTTTGCAGGTTTTTTGTTTTTTGTTTTTGTTTTTGTTTTTTTTGCAAGTGTTTATCTTTTTTTCTCTGAGTTCTAGTACTACCTTCTTTTGGTTTTAATTGAATTTTTCTACTCCATTTTTATTTATTTATTTTCGAGACAGGATCTCTGTCAGTGGTGTGATCATAGCTCACTATAACCTCAAACATCTGGGCTCAAGCAGTCCTCCTGCCTCAACCTCCTGAGTAGCTAGGAGTACAGGAACATGCCACCACACCTAGCTAATTTTTAATTTTTTGCTAGGAGTAGGGTCTCACCGTGTTGCTCAGGCTAGTCTCAAACTCCCAACCTCAAGCAATCTTCCCACCTCAGACTCCCAAAGTGTTGGGATTACAGGCGTGAGTCACTATGCCCAGCTTCTACTCTACTTTTCTTATTCTCTTCTTGCTCCCTTTTCTGAGATAAATATATATATTTTTTCTCCTACCTCAGCCTCCCTAGTAACTGGGAGTACAGGTGCACACCACCACACTCAGTTTATTTTTTTTGTAGAGACGGGGTTTCTCTGTGTTGCCCAGGCTGGTCTTCAACTCCTGGGCTCAAGCAATCTGTCCGCCTTGGCCTCCCAAAGTACTGGGATTACAGGCATGAGCTACTATGCCTGGTTTATCACTAAATCTTTAACTCCTCACAACCACTCACCTTACTGCCTCTGTAGTTTTTGCCTTTTCCAGAATGGTCATATAGTTGGAATCTTACAGTATGTAGCCTTTTCGCATTGGTTTCTTTCACTTAGTAATATGCATTTAAGTTTCCTCCATGTCTTTCCATGGTTTGATAGCTCATTTTTGGTTTTGTGCTGAATAATATTCTATTGTGTGTATGTGCCATAATTTATTCTTTCATTTACTGAAGGACTTCTTGGTTGCTTCTAGGTTTTGGCAGTTATGTATAAAGCTGTTATAAACATCTGTGTGCAGGTTTATTATTTTCTTAGTGATTACCCCAGTGATTATAACTAATGTCCTAAATTTATTATAATCTTATCTTTAGTAGCCTACAAAACTCCTTCACTGTGCCCTTGTTATATATTGTCACAAACTGTCTTTATGCACCATATACCCATTAACATAGGCTATAAATATTGTTTTATGCATTAGTCTTTTAAATCATAAAGGAAACAAAAAGAAGAGTTACTTAAAATATAGAAATACTGGCTTCTGGCCGGATGCGGTGGCTCACATCTGTAATCCCAGCACTTTGGGAGGCCAAGGCGGGCAGATCATGAGGTCAGGAGATCGAGACCATCCTGGTTAACACGGTGAAACCCCATCTCTACTAAAAATACAAAAAAAGAAAAATTAGCCAGGCATGGTGGCGGGCGCCTATAGTCCTAGCTACTCCGGAGGCTGAGGCAGGAGAATGGCGTGAACCCAGGAGACGGAGCTTGCAGTAAGTCAACATCGCGCCACTGCACTCCAGCCTGGGCGGCAGAGCAAGACTCCATCTCAAAAAAAAAAAAAAAAAAATACTGGCTTCTATATTTACTTATGTAGTTAATTTTACCTGCATTTGTCTTCCTTTCTTCCTTTCTCCCTCCCTTTTTCCCCTCCATCCCTCCTTCCCTCCCTGCCTCCCTTCCCTCCCTCCCCTTCCTGACCCCTGCCTTCGCCTCCCACATCCTTCATTTCAATAAAGGCTTTTTTAGCATTTCTTATGGGCGGGTCTCCTAGTGTCTACCTCCCTTAGCTTTTGTTACCTAGGAACCTTTTTATTTTTTTTCTTTTTTGAATGATAGTTTGCTATATATATAGAATTCTTGGCTGGCAATTTTGGTTTTTTTCCAGCACTTAAAAAAATGTCCAACTGGGCACAGTGGCTCAACACCTATAATCCCAGCACTTTGGGAGGCCGAGACCGGTGGATCACTTGAGGTCAGGAGTTTGAGACTAGCCTGGCCAGCATGGTGAAACTCCATCTATAGTAAGAATGCAAAAATTAGCCAGGCATAATGGCGTATGCCTGTAATCCCAGCTACACAGGAGGCTGAGGGAGGAGAATCGTTTGAACTCGGGAGGTGGAGGTTGCAGTGAGCCGGGTCGTGCCACTGCATTCCAGCCTGGGTGACAGAGTGAGACTCCGTCTCAAACAAAAAAAGTCCTCCTGCTCCCTCCAGGCCTTTATGCTTTGTGATGAGAAATCAACCGTTAATGTTACTGAGGATCCCTTGTAAGTGATGAATTATTTTTGTGTTGTTGCTTTCAAGATTTTGTTTTTTCACAGTTTAATTATAATGTGTCTTAAAGTGGATGTTTTTGAATTCTGCTTAGATTCTTTGAGCTTGATGTGTGGGTTCGTGTCTGTCTTCAGATTTGGGAAGTTTCCAATCATTTCTTCAAATATTCTTTCTTCTCCTTCTGAGATTTTGATTTTTGCCTACATTGGTGTGCTTTATGGTATTTCTCTTAGACTCTGATTTTCTTCATTATTTTTTCTTTCTGCTCTTAAGACTAGACAAGTTCAATTGATCTGCCTTGAAGTTGGCTCACTTTTTCTTCTGCCTGCTCAAATCTTGTATGGAACCTCTCTAGTAAATTTTTTCATTTTTGTTATTATACTTTTCAATTCCAGAATTTCTGTTTGGTTCTTTTTTATAATTTTTTTTTCTGTATTGATGTTCTCTTACTTGTTGACACATCACTTTTCTTGTTTCCCCTAGCATTTGTCCGTGATTTCTTTTAGATTTTTGAACAACTTAATTTAGTAAGTCCAACATCTTGGCTTCCCCAGGGACAGTTTCTGTTAATTTCTTTTTTCTGTGAACTGACCATATTCTGTTACTGTGCTTGCTTCATAATTCAAGTACTTCCTTTCCCTGGTATACTTACTCACAAATCAGATTCTACTCCCAAAGATTTCGTTTTTCTGCTATATGTTGAATGTACTTGTTTGCTTAGCAACTTTTATAGTCTGTTTTGTAGAGACTGTATTCTTTCTCATGTATTATCCCTGAGGTGTCTATTTCATTAATACATTGTAAACCAAAATAAAATTCTAAGCCACCCAACCGAACGCATAGACCCCTTCTCTCAGCCAAAGGCATTCTAAAGTAAACCTGAAACATTAGTTCAGGTCATGCTGGGAATGGGTGGTTGGACATGCCTCATTATGCCTTCCTCCCTTTGGAATTCAGGCATAGCAGACCAGCATTAACATCAAAACAGAGACCTTAAGACTGACAGAACAGACTTTTTCAGTAGATAAGAAACATTTACAGTCTCTTCTTTCTGAAGCCTGCTGTCTGGAGGTTTCATCTACAAAATGAGAGCCTGGGTCTCCACAACCCCTTATCTTAACGACACTCTTGCAATACTCCCTTGTATTGATTCCAGGTCTTTAGATAAAGTCTTTCTATCAATTGCCAATCAGAAAATCTTTGAGTCCACCTGTGACCTGAAAATCCCCACTTTGAGTTGTCCGTCTTTTCTGGACCCAGCTAATGTACATTTTACATGTATTGATAGATGCCTTATGTCTCCCTAAAATGTATAAAACCAAGCTGTAACCCGACCACCTTGGGCACGTGTTGTCAGGACCTACTGAGACTGTGTCATGTATGTCCTCAATCTTGGCAAAATAAACTTCTAAATTGAGACCTGTCTCAGATACTTTTTGGCTTACTGTGTAGTGGTCATCAGGTGTTTCAACAGACATTTCCTTTAATTCCTGCAGAAGAAAAGATTGCCCAGTCTTTGCAGCTGGGCCCTGTGCTTGAGCACTCACTCAGACACTGTACAACTCTGCATTTGCTTTGTGCAGAGCTTGAGAGTGAATCATAGGTAAGAGCTTAGGGTGTTCTCAGATCTCTTCCGAGGATGCCTCTTGCTTGCACCTAGCCTTCTAGTTTCCCAATAATATGTACAAGCATTGCAAAGTCTTTTATTCTCCAAAGCATTTCCTCTGCTAGCTGTTGCTCCCAGATTCTTTGGCTTTTCTATTGTTTACCCCAACTGATCTTTTTTCCTTAGTTTGCAGAGACTGGTTCATTTGCCTTCCATTGTTTTTGACAAATGCCCTCCACTTAGCTGTTAGTCTGCCTTCAAAGATTTTCTTTCTTTTTTTATTGAGACAAAGTCTCGCTCTGCTGCCCAGGCTGGAGTGCAGTGGCACGATCTCAGCTCACTGCAAGCTCCGCCTCCCGGGTTCACGCCATTCTCCTACCTCAGCCTCCACAGTAGCTGAGACTACAGGTGCCCACCACCATGCCTGGCTAATTTTTTGTATTTTTAGTAGAGATGGGGTTTCACCTTGTTAGCCAGGATGGTCTCGATCTCCTGACCTCGTGATCCACCCGCCTCGGCCCCCTGAAGTGCTGGGATTACAGGCATGAGCCACCACGCCCAGCCAATGATTTTCTAGTTATGTGAAATAATGGCAAGCTGTTGGTGTTAGTATCTTAAGGAGCCCTCAGACAAGTCAAAGCAGGTGACCACAATTATTTGAGAAAAAGATCTCTGCTCCCTCCTTACAGCAGGCTGCCATCTTCAATACTGCCCCCAAGCTATTGGGAGTTAAGAGAGGGATGAGGCAAAGGTAAGTGAAAACTCCACAGAGCTCTCCGGAGTGTCCCTTGCTTTTTGGATTTTGATTAAACATGTGCTTATTTGTGGTAAACCTTTGAATGTTTTCCAGAGTTCTGATAAACTCAATTCTGAAAGTTTCTGTCAGTTTCTTTTTCTATTTCTGTAAAGAGACTGTCTTTGTACTTTTTTTTTTTAGGATTCATTACATATATCTTTTTAAAAAACAATTTCACAAGGCCAGATTTATTAAAGGAATATACTTTATTCTGCAATTATGTCCATCTTAAATACTAGATGCTATGTGATCTGATCTGTACCACATGAGGACTTTCTTACTCCATCATTTTCTCTGACATCACCCACAAAGGCTTCTTTTTTTTTTTTTTTTTTTTGGTGACGGAGTCTCGCTCTGTCGCCCAGGCTGGAGTGCAGTGGCCGGATCTCAGCTCACTGCAAGCTCCGCTTCCCGGGCTCACGCCATTCTCCTGCCTCAGCCTCCCGAGTAGCTGGGACTACAGGCGCCCGCCACCTCGCCCGGCTAGTTTTTTGTAGTTTTAGTAGAGACAGGGTTTCACCGTGTTAGCCAGGATGGTCTTGATCTCCTGACCTTGTGATCCGCCCGCCTCGGCCTCCCAAAGTGCTGGGATTACAGGCTTGAGCCACCGCGCCCGGCC
>NW_016803692.1:450340-453191 GCF_001698545.2 Rhinopithecus bieti | reverse complement strand
CACGTTTTGAGAAATTCACTAGTTTTTATAAGAGGATATTTCTACAGAATTTTTAAAAAGTTGCCTAATCATACCATGATGAAATACTAAATTAGTGAAATAGGTATAAAATAGTTTTCCAGAAAGCTGAAAGAAAAATGTTAAAGCATTTACTTGTTCTAATGCAATTCATAGTTATTACTTCTGAATACCAACATTTACTTCTTGGATTTGCTTGTTTTAAAAATTTCATATTGTGCTTTATGAATGTAGTTTTAAACTATTTCTAATGTGTGTATATGCAATTTGTCACCTCATAAAGAAACTTCTAGATGTTTAATAAAGATCTCCCTCTAGATTTTTTTTCCTAAATGAAAGCAGGTGTTGAGCATTGTCATGTTCTGATATATTGAAATTACTAAAATATTTAATAAGCTACCATAGTTTGAAGTAGTAGCCAGATGTTTTCAGTTTCCCCAGGATGCATTTTACAGCTGAGCATTTGCAGTGGAAATTAGCTAAATTTGCCAGTTTAACAACAACAAAACAAGAAACACAACAAATTTTTTGAACTCAAAATGATATTCTACTTAATGTGTTATCACTATAGAATAAGATAAGATTTCCACAGTCTAACAAAACACTATTGACACTCCACCTCCCAATGTTAATAGCCTTATTGAGATATAGTTTACATACCATAGAATTCACTCATTTTAAATATACAAAGTATTTTTTTATAGTAAATATATATGCCTATTTCACCATCATCAGTATCCAGTTTATAGGGCAGTTTTATTGAGGAATAATTGACATACAGAAACTATACATGTGTTAAGTGTATGGTCTTGCTTTCATTGTTTTGCATAAGAGATCTCCTGCCATCTTAATCTTTGTTCCTCTCTATGTAACATGATTTTTTCTGGCTACTTTCAGTGTTTTTTGTTCACGACTGGTTTGGAGAAATTGGATTATGGTGTGCTTTAGTATGGCTTGCTTCTGTTTCTTTTGTTTAGTGTTCACTGAACTTCTTAGATACTTCTTGGGTTTATAGTTTTCATCAAATGTGGAGAATTCATGGCCTTTTTTTTTTTCTTCTAATACATTTTGTGTCTCCAATTCTTTCTGCTCTCTCTTCATGAGAAATTTCAATTACATATATATGGCCACTTGAAATTAAACTCACAGTTAATATACGCTCTGTTCTTTTTTTATTCCCATCTTTCCTTAGTGTCTTCTATTTTTGGTCATTTCTTTGCTATGTCTTCAAGAACAATACTTTTTCTTTTGCAATGTTTAATCTGCCTGCAGTCCCATCCAGTGTATTTTTTTTTAATCTCAGATATTGCCATTTTTTAATCACTAGAAATTTGGTTTAGGTCTTTTTCATTTCTTCCATGTGTCTGTGCCACATTTTCAGTGGATTGACTGTTTTGATGTCCTTGCCTTTTAATCCTAACATTTATGTCAGTTAAGCCACTAAGCTTGTAATAATTTGTAGCGCAACCATAGAAAACAAATACAGCTGGTAATCTTTTAGTAAATGGCAGACATTTTGAATTTTGCCTTGTTAGATGCTGAATATTTTTGTATTTCTATAAATATTCTTGAGCTTTGTACTAGGACACAGTTACTTGGAAACAATATGGCCCTTTTGGGTACTGCTTTAAAGATTTGTTATGTGAAATCATTTAGTTTAGGGGTAATTATTCTCTACTGCTGGGGCAAGACTCTTTTGGAGATTTTCTTCAGTACCTCATGAGTTGAGATTTTCAAGCCTGGTTGGTGGTAGCAAACACTATTCCTGCCTTTATGCACTGAGTATTGTTCTTTCTAACTTTTTCAGTTGGTTCTTTACCCTGCCTCAGATATTTTCTTCATAGGCAGGTGCTGATTAGTACTTTTTTTTTTTTGAGACGGAGTCTCGCTTTGTCGCCCAGGCTGGAGTGCAGTGGCGCATCTCGGCTCACTGCAAGCTCCGCCTCCCGGGTTCACACCATTCTCCTGCCTCAGCCTCCAAGTAGCTGGGACTACAGGCACACACCACCACACCCAGCTAATATTTTGTGTTTTTAGTAGAGACAGAGTTTCACCGTGTTAGCCAGGACGGTCTCGATCTCCTGACCTCATGATCCGCCCACCTCAGCCTCCCAAAGTGCTGGGATTACAGGCATGAGCCACCGCGCCCGGCCAACTGATTAGTACTTTGATGAATACTTGAAAACCCTCTGACCATCTCAGGAGTTCTTTCTATGAACAGCTCTCTCCTTTATTCTGCCTTGTGGACTCTAGCTGCTTTGGTTTCCTTGTACTCTCATTTCTGTTTCTTCAACTTGGCTCCCCTGAGTTTCCCCCCTCTCTGCGCTGTGTCCTAGAAACTTAAGACAGTAAGCTGGAGCAATCTTAGGGCTTATCTCATTTGTTTCCTGTCTCTCAGGGATCACTATTCTTCATTGCCTGATGTCCAGTGTCTTTAACCCTTTTTTTCATATATTTTGTCTGATTTTTTTTTTTTTTTTTTGGTATTTTGGATTGGGAAGCTTTGTTACTTACCTGGACAGAAATATATAAGTACTTCAGTATTATTAAAAACAATTTAAAACTTTAAGTAAAATTAAGTAGTTATTTAAATTAATGGAACAACTTTTACCAGAAATACTCCTCCTAAAATGTTATTTAGTGTACAGTATCTAAAATGTTAATACTGAAGCATTATTTAAATTCTAGTATATTGTGTCTAGCCCAAATAATGACAAAGCCATATATCCAGAGGACCTAACATAGTTCTGTGTTTTCATTTTGAACATCTTTAGTATTTTTTTGCCTAGTAGATTGAAGTTTTTTTTTTTTTTTTTTTTTTTTTTTTTTTTTT
>NW_016803692.1:443828-449935 GCF_001698545.2 Rhinopithecus bieti | reverse complement strand
CCGCCCGTCTCGGCCTCCCAAAGTGCTGGGATTACAGGCTTGAGCCACCACGCCCGGCCGATTGAAGTTATTTTATGCTTAATTACAACCCATAATTTTTTGGCTAATTAAACTAACAAAATGGAAAGATAATGTCATTTTACATCAAATAGAACACAAATTTATTTAGTTAATCAAAAACCTTGTAAAGTTCTTTTCTGTGTTAACTATGTTAACTATTAAACGTAGTTCCTTTTCACATAGTGAGACTTCCTTATTTCCAGTTTTCATGTGCCATTTTAATGGCATATTATTTAGCTTTATGTTTCTCCTCCCATACCTCTACCAACATAGTTTATGTAACTTGTTTTGTTTTATGCCCTACAGACAGACAGCTTTTTGGGGATTCGTTTTTCTTTTTTTTTTTTTTTTTTTTTTTGGAGAGAGAGTCTTGGTGGAATACAGTGGCGCAATCTCGGCTCACTGCAACCTCTGCCTCCTGGGTTCAAACACTTCTCGTGCCTCAGCCTTCCGGGTAGCTGGGACTACAGGCGCACACTGCCGCATCCAGCTATTTTTTGTATTTTTAGTAGAGACAGAGTCTTAACCATGTTGCCCAGGCTGGTCTCAAACTCCTAAATTCAGGCAGTCCACCCACTTCGGCCTCCCGAAGTGCTAGGATTATAGGCAAGAGAGCTACTGTGCACAGCCAGAAGGTGCTGTTCTTTTCTATAAAATTTCTTCTAATTGTCTAAGGAATTTGTAATGGTTTCTCTAATTAAAATAGGAAAGATGATAACTACCTCACAAATCCTCTGGGACCTCACAAATCCTCTGGGAGAAGAGTTTTTGTTACCAGATTTTTTTTTTTTTCTTTTTTTGAATAGGTAACAGATTTAGATTAAGCATTCCATGGATTAAGGATTGATGTTCTTATTTGATATTTATGTATGCTAACAGGTACTTTGGAAGTTCGTCTTATGGGCTGCCAAGATATCCTAGAGAATGTCCCTGGACGGTCAAAAGCAGCATCAGTTGCACTGCCTGGTTGGAGTCCAAGTGAAACCAGATCATCTTTCATGAGCAGAACGAGTAAAAGTAAAAGCGGAAGTAGTCGAAATCTTCTAAAAACCGATGACTTGTCCAGTTCAGTAACCAGATTTTTAAAAATCGTGTAACAAACTAAAGTGCTTATAGAAGGGATTTCTGAATGGAGATAGAGAAGAATATGAAGTGTTCAAGTTGGACAAAACACTTTAAAATTATGGTTTTTATAATTTAATTTTAAAATATTAAAACCTTTGATGACAGGAAGCAAAAAGGCAACAAATTCTATTTTGTTAAAAATACATTAGAAAACTGAATGACAAATAACATCAGTTCTTTTGGAAGAATGAACTACTGAGCATCACTCTTATGCCAAACTGAAGGTGTACAGAAGCTATGAGACTGGTCCTTCTTGTAGAATCATATCTTGATTCCTTTATTTTTCTTTATTTTTTGATACAGCGTTTTGCTGTTGCCCAGGCTAGGTGCAGTGATACAGTCATGTCTCACTGCAGCCTCAACGTCCTGGGCTTAAGTGATCCTCCTACCTCAGCATCCTAAGTAGCTGGGACTATAGACACGTGCCACCATGCCTGGCTATTTTTTTGTTTTAGAGACAGGGTCTCACTATGTTTCCCAGGCTGGTCTCAAACTCAGGGACTCTAGCTTTCCTTCTCCCTCAGCCTCCCAAAGTGCTGGGATTATAGGTGTGAGCCACCATCTCCAGCCTTGATTCTTTTAATGGTTTAGTGACACCTTAATAGTAACATTGAAATTTTGGTAATCTAACTGCTGATCCAGATGTGTTTACTGAGATAATAGCCTGGTAGTCCACTGAGATGGGGGATGGTAGGGGTGTCATTCGAGGAGAGTAAAACGCAAGAGATTTGGAAAGCACTGGGGAGAAATTCTGAAGTATAAGCATAAACTACATATAGATATATAACAGGGGAAAAGCATGTGACAGTTCAACCTACCGTAGAATACAAAAGTGAATTTGCCTGTGCTTTCCTGTGTATAGAGAGAGGCTTTAAGAAAAATGTGAAAATAAAGAATTGTTTAAGGCAGCAAGCTCTGTAAATATCAGATAGAGAAAGAAAAACTGATTGATATTCACACAAACACAGTGTGGCAAACAACTATTTATCTGTTCTTTCAGTCACATGCCAATGTAAACAAAAGAGATAGCAGTCACTATTTGTGTTTTTGTCAAACACAAACAATTTGAGAGTGTCTAGTAGGAGTGTAGGTATATATAAAACTAGCCATTTAAGATTCAAACATTTTAATATTGATTATGAAAAACTTTATTTTCAAAGGGTCTTAAGACTTTTATGCCTAATTAAACAGCAGTACTTCTGTTTTTTATAAAGGTTTTAAGTTTTTAAGCAAGTTTGTAAATTTTAATTACAGATGATGTCTGTGCTGTTTTGAAGCTTGATAATACTGTGGTTGGCCAAACTAGCTGGAAGCCAATTTCCAATCAGTCATGGGACCAGAAGTTTACACTGGAACTAGACAGGGTAAGAGGATTAACATTTTTACTTGAATATTAATTATATTATAATTCATTTTAAATGTGAGTTATATTTTTTAGAAGGTTTCAACAAGTTGTATTCTTAACAAGAATAAAAATGGAACTTAAGTTGTTTTTTATATTTCTTATTCAATGAGTTATAAAGTCTACCTTAATATAGAGATGAATATCAGCTGTAGGATCTTTCATTTGTGTAGTAATTTGAAAATGTTTCATTCATAGCAACCTGAAAGATCAGTAAGGTGTAATATTGAAGCATATAGGTGATCTTAATAATGCGCTGTCTAACAACTAAGGCGATTCTTCTGGCTCACCATGTGTAGGATATCTTACTCAAGCTATATTTGAAATGAGCTATTAGGCTTGGTCACCCAGCCTTCTATGTGTTTCAGTGTCTTTCAAGAATAATTTGAATAACTAGAATTCAGTCTGTGGCCATAGAACCCAACAGAGGTTAACTTGGTCCACAGTAGATTTAAATGCATAGTGATAACTTTTAAATTCAAATCCATTCATTGGATTGTGAGAGGAAAATTACGTAATCGTAATTTTATCTAAAAACTAAATAAAAGATACTAAACTTTTTTATTATTTGGTATTTAGGTTGATGGTATATGTTATTCTAAAAATTAATTATGTTAATGAAAGCAAATTTACAATGCTTAACGATGTATGCTGTGAAAATGTTTGGGGAAAATGTTTACTATTCTAAGGCTCTACTTTTAAAACTGGGAAAGCATTAAATTTTAATTATTTCCCAATTTTAAAAGTAGTGGCTAGAACAGTAATCCCCAAAACATTTTAAAAGCATTCAATGTTTTACCAACTCTAAAGTGGAGTTAAGAATGTAATAATACTCACAGAACTGTTACAATGAAAAACCAGGGTACTGTATGTAAAATACCTTGCATTGCCTGGTACATTTAAGCCATTCAGGGGTATTCTTTCTTTTAGCCTAGGGTTTGAAGTATGGCTGTGAATTTGAATATAATGAAAGGGGATTTGAGAATGGAGAACTAACTGGTTGAACTAACTAACTAATGTCATTTTCTTTCATTTCAGAGCCTATTTAAGGTAATTATCGAGTAATATAAAAAGGAAACTTAAAGAATTGTTATTAGAAGGAAAATGACTAGGAGATTTTTCTTATGAAAAGGTTATTGTTAATAAAGTTTTATATTGAAAAGATAAATTACAAGTAATTCAGAATCTTACCATTATTTTGTAGTTGAGGAAACCAAGATCCAGGTTAGTTACATACCAATAAATTTCAGGACTGGTACTAGACCTTCAGTGTCTTAACTTTTAAATGGTTGCTCTTTTTCTGTCTGATGATTTGAATGAGATAGAAAGATAACAGTAGCACAGAGGAGGAGACAGCAGAAGATGATGAGTGCCTGGAATAGATAATATGGTTTTAAATTCCTAAACTACAAGCTTAGAACAATAAAAGACTGTGATAACTATTGTTTGTTCTTTACCTACCATTGTATTGTTCACCTAAAAATGTTTTTTGCCTCAATGGCATCAGGCATTTTTCTCACTTTGGAGTAATGCTCCTTTTAAAACTTGGAAGACACTGTGCATGTTAAGCAGATCCTCTAGGTTCTTGATAGGCTGTTTCTTACCCCTAATTTGATTATAAACTTTTCCTTGGCAGAGACCACATTCCCTATTAAAATAGCTCCTTCTGTTTACATAGGATATTTTACATTTTCATGTGCTTTCTATTCTTTTATCCCTTATATTTATAGACTATTTATAGAAAATGTTTATAAAAACATGTACCAATAGAAACATTTCAAGCGGCCGTAGTAAAAAAAGAAGAAAAAATTTATAGGAAATATTGCTTTAAACTGACATGTTTGTTTCCAGCATTTTGTCTCATATGTCAACTTTGTCTTCTATGGCATTCCAGAACTAAGTTGTCTGTAATGTTTCGAGATAAAAAATTCGTAGTTTTTTTTAGACTTGTAGGATAGTTCTAGAAATGATCTAGATCTAGAATGATCTAGAAAAATTCAAATTATGTTCTGTGGAGCTTCAGTGTTCTGCAGAGTTGTCTCAAGAGGCAACACAGTCTTTTTTGTTGTTGTTTTGGGGTTTTATGTAAAATATCATTTGGATTTTGCTATTAGAAAAAACATTTTTAAATTGTTGGTATAATTTAGCTCCATTTTACAAACTAAGGAAATTTTGGCCCTCAGGCTAAATAACTAGTCCAGGGTATAATCCAGGATTTTTTTTTTTTTCCTCATTGTAGAAATGGAGTTTTGCTCTTGTTGCCCAGGCTGGAGTGCAATGACGCAATCTCGGCTCATCTCTACCTCTGCCTCCCAGGTTCAAGCGCTTCTCCTGCCTCAGCCTCCCGAGTAGCTGGGATTACAGGCATGCACCACTCCTGTCTAATTTTGTATTTTTAGGAGAAATGGGGTTTCTCCATGTTGGTCGGGTTGGTCTTGGAACTCCTGACCTCAGGTGATCTGCCCACTTTGGCCTCCCAAAGTGCTGGGATTACACTCTTGAGCCTGGCCTAATCCAATTACACTCTTGAGACCGTGCCTGGCCTAATCCAGGATTTTTAATGAAGTCTACTGACTACCAGCTCTGTGCTCTTTCTATTCTGTCGGGTTACTCTTTTATATTTTCTTGTAGCTATGCAATTTTTCATTTTCCCTGAATTCCCTCAGCCTTCCTGTTATAAAAAGCTTAAACTCCCATGAGAGATTGAAATAAAAGACAAAATGTTACTTAACTTTTTGCACCTTTCCTTTAGAGTAACTTTACTAACATAATAGTAAAAGTTCTTTATCAATATTAGAAACAGAGAAGAGCCCTGTCCTTAGAAACAAAACTTAGAACAATTTTAACAGATTTCAGTGTCGTTAAGAGCAGAGCTATAGAAAATGTTGACGAATCACTGGGAAAGGAGGGAAGAGAGTATCAAAGCAGTTAGGACAAGTGAAAAGGTGGTAGGATTCATGGATTGGGACTAACAGTGGGATTGTTGTATCAGTGGATGTTGAGGTATTAGAGTGAACTAGAATGTTAGGAGATAATGTTCAGAGAGAAGTATGCAGACAGTTGAGATTGTGAAAGGATTATAGTTTCTGGTATGACAGTATGATGACAGGAGTGAAAGGGCAAGGTGAGGTAAATAACAAGATTTTAAGAAGTTAGCTGTGTGCAGTAGCTCATGCCTGTAATCCCAGCACTTTGGGGAGGCCGAGGCAAGCGGGTCACCTGAACTCAGGAGTTCAAGACCAGCCTGACCAACATAGTGAAACCCTATCTCTATTAAAATACAAAATTAGCTGGGTGCGGTGGCAGATGCCTGTAATCCCAGCTACTTCGGAGACTGAGGCTGAGGCTCTGCTTGAACCCCAGAGGCGGAGGTTGCAGTGAGCCGAGATCACACCGCTGCACTCCAGCCTGGGTGACAGAGCAAGACTCCATCTCAAAATAATAATAATAATAACAGGCCGGGCGCGGTGGCTCAAGCCTGTAATCCCAGCACTTTGGGAGGCCGAGACGGGCGGATCAC
>NW_016803692.1:420608-443350 GCF_001698545.2 Rhinopithecus bieti | reverse complement strand
AAAAAAAAAAAAAATAATAATAATAATAATAATAACAACAAAATAAGATTATAAGAACCCAAGAGACTTTTCATTTATTGGTTTCTAATTTTCAGAAATTTTTGACTCACTACATGAAAGAAGGTTGGAATTTAACTTTTAAACCACCACACTCCTATTCTCATTCTCCCAAATAATTATGTTAAATCAATAATCTAGTGTTTATTATAACTATAAAGATTGTCCATAGATGAACCATGTTCTGTACTGTGATTATATTTCCTTTTTAATACCTTTCCTCCCCTTAGGGCCACTAAATACCTCTTTGTTTTGTTTTGCTTAGTTTTCTGCATACCTATTATTTATCCCCAAAAGCTCCAGAAGGACTCTAAAACAACTGTGTAAGCAGGTATGCTTGGTTATCTGTTAGTCCACATTTCTTCCCCATTAGAAACATCCTTTCTAGGGCCTTACATCTTTCTGCTCCAATTTAAATACTTGCTACACAGCTTTCATCTTGAGACTTTGTTTTACTGTCGTCTTGAGAACTCTCTTCTACATTGGATCACTTAAGTCTTAGATCACTCTATCTTCTTGCTTTACTTCCTCGTGTTGGTGAATCATATCCTCCATTTTCATGCTGAGAAAAGGGTGAATGAAATAAAGTTTTAGAGATGATATATGTCTGAAAATATGTATATTCTACTATCATACCTGGGGTATAGAATTCTATTAGGTTGCTGCAAAAGTAATAGTGGTTTTGCTATTACTTTCTATTGCAAAAACCACGATAACTTTTGCACCAACCTAATAGGTTGCAAATTACTTTCATTAATTTTGAATTGTGTAATTATTATTTAGCCTCAGTATTACTGTCAAGAATTCTGTGTCTCCCTTGATTTTTAGTATTTGATCATGATCTGTTAGATCTGCTAGATCTCTAAAAACTTTTAAGATTTTATCTTTTTTTCCCTGGTATTCTGAAATTTCACAGTAGTGTATCTTACTAGGGTATCTTTCATTCTTTTTGGTGGATATTGTTTGGCACTTTCAGTTTGAAAGCTTATTTGTTTCAGATCCAATAAATTTCCTTGACTTATTTATTTGATAATTTTCTCATCTCCATTTTTAGTGTTTTCTCTTGGTAATTAAACCTCTTAGATTAATCCTGTGATTTTTTTTTGTCTGTGGTTTCCCTGTCTTTTTTTCCACTTTCTAGGAAATTTTACAACTGAAAATTTACATTTGATGTCATATTTTAATTTTAAAAGTTCATTTTGTTCTTTAGTTTTGCAAAACACCCTGTTTTCTCTCATGGAGATAATATCGTCTCTTAAAACTGAGAATATGTTTTAAATTTTTTTCTTGAATTGTCTATACTACTTCTGAGATCTCTTTTAAGATCTCTGTTTGTCATATTGTATATTTGGGCAAATGTGTGGCCATCCATGGCTTTCTTAAGAATGAGACACTAAAGTAACCAATTTAAAGCTGCATGTGGGCCGGTTGTGGTGGCTCATGCGTGTAAACCCAGCACTTTGGGAGGCCGAAGTGGGCAGATCACTAGATCAGGTGTTTGAGACTAGCCTGGGCAACACAGCGAGACCTTATCTCTATTCTATAAATAAATGCAAACAAAAAAGAAAACAATTTTAAAAAATAATGAAATTTTAAGAAAAATGTTTAAAAAGAAATGCAAAAGAATGCAAAAGCGCCAGAGGTATTCCTTGCATAAAGGACCCCAAGGCCTGGTAGGTTAAAAATAAATTGTTTGAGACAAAATAAAAAACTGTTACATTGTATTTCAGAAGCTTAGGGAATAATAATTCTACCAACATGAGCTTGCATCCAAAATTTTAAAATATATGAGGATATAGCCACCATGACCAAGCAGAAGCAGATATTGGGATTATTAAATGTATAATATAAAATATTTTAAAGTTTGTGTTTAAATATTTAAATGATTATAGTATTTAAAGAATAGAAGAATTTGAAAACATGAGCAAAGGATGGGTGATGAGCCAAAAAGACTAAGCAGAGTTTTAAAATAAATAAATAAAATGAAATTATAGATGTCTGAAATTTGCTTCAAATAATTATGGGGGAAAGGTGGAAATGAAACATTATTGACCATTATTGTTAGATTGTTGATGCTGATGACAAAGAGAACCAAGTAGAACTAAAAAAATAGGAAATAAAACTTCTGAAATGGAAAACTAAGAGCATAGTTAAAGAAAAGAAGAGAGAGTTAGTGGCCTGAAAGAGCTAAAGAAGGCCGGGCGCGGTGGCTCAAGCCTGTAATCCCAGCACTTTGGGAGGCCGAGACGGGTGGATCGCGAGGTCAGGAGATCGAGACCAACCTAGCTAACACGGCGAAACCCCGTCTCTACTAAAAAATACAAAAAACTAGCCGGGCGAGTTGGCGGGCGCCTGTAGTCCCAGCTACTTGGGAGGCTGAGGCAGGAGAATGGCGTAAACCCGGGAGGCGGAGCTTGCAGTGAGCTGAGATCCGGCCACTGCACTCCAGCCTGGGCGACAGAGCGAGACTCCGTCTCAAAAAAAAAAAAAAGAGCTAAAGAAGTTGCCCAGAATACAACACAAAAAGACAAAGAGATGAAAAATATGAAAGAAAGATTAAGAAACATGAAGGATAAACTAAGAATGACTAACACGTGGAGTGGAGTTCCAGAAGTAGGGATTAGAAGGAATGGGGCAGAGGCCATGTCTGAAGGAATAATAGCCAGTAATTTCCAGAATGATGACAACCATGAGTCCTCAGATTTGAAAACATAAGTTCCTACAAGGATACATAAAAAGATAGCTGCATCTAAAAAACCTTGGGGGAAAAATGTGGGCTGGATTTAAAGGATGCCTTTGTAGAAGAGATGGATGTTTAACTTGCCCTTGAGGAGAAGAGAAAATTTGGACTGGTATGGGGGAAAGAATAGTAGGAAAATCTTATATAACAATATATGTTTGAGTTGGAGAATAAGATATAAGATTAGAAATAGAAACTATATATGTAAAGACATGGAGGCAGAAAAGTATACAATAGGTTTGGAATAATTAGGAGTTTTTGGAACTTGTTATATGATGTGGATTGACATAGGAAGCAGTTGTGCATAGTTGATACAGCATAGTAGTTTCTATCATAGTTATTTGTGTCTTTCCTATAAAAGGAGCAGAGGCAGTAACCCACATCTATAGCAGGCCGACTTTTCCTGGCAAGATCATGGCCTTATATTCTCCATTATCTCTGTCTCCTACTCTTCTCTCTGTATTTCTCATCCTCCCAAATGATCCCAAAGTTTCCCTCTTTTTGTCACATTTGTTCCAGCTGGAGAATCACTGTCATTGGACTGCTGAACTGAAAACATGTATTATTGTTTCTTGAGGTGGTGGTTTTCTCTTTTTCCCCGGTGGATTCCAGTCTCCTTCCTTCGCTTCCTACCCTGTTTGTGGGCTGATGACTACAAAGTTTACTCAAATTACTTGGCTATGACTTAGAATGAGAGACACTGTTAGGACATGCAAGAGCAGGAGGAAAGGAAAGTCGCAGTGTGTATTTCCCTTTCTCCTTCCTTGCCTTGCCTTGCTTTTCACAACAGCATTCATCTATGGCCACAACTCCTGTTGGATAGTTCCTTTTTTAAAATTTAGTCTAAATCAGATTCTGGCAACAATTAATAATTCCTCTTGCCCCTTCAGGCTAAGAGTGATAATGGATTTCTACTGTTGCTTGTCCTCAGATTCTTTTCATTCCTTGTTGGTTTAACTTTTATCACATCTCCATAAGTAGCCAATTTTTAAAACTCTTTGCTTAAACTCTTTCAGTGTACTATCTGCATGCTGCTAGGACCCTAACTGATAAATTTCCAAAGCCTATGTTGTCCTCAGAAGCACATTGAAGACCAGTGAGTATCATCTCTCGTGTACACGTTTGCAGAAATCTCACCTTTCTTCAGCTCTTGAATTTTCCAGGCATTGAGTTTATTCTCTTTTTAAGTGGCAACAGAAAGCTTTTTTGAGCTTTCTTTTCTTTTTGGCAGTGGAGCCTGGTTCACATTTTCTTCTTTTGCCCTTTTCATTTCAGTAGTAGAGCCCAGGTCTCCATTACTTCTATCAAAGTTCCTAAACTTTCTCAGTTCAGTGTCCTCAGTGTCCTTGTAATGTTTCTGCAGTGTGTCCCTAGACCTAAAGAAATACCCAACAGTTCCATGTATTAAGAAGTGCTTACTAGTTAGTATTTAAGTCTTAAAACAGATGTTTTTGAAAAATACAAATACTGAGTGAAAACAGTATTTTTATTCCATTAGTACATACTTAAAATTAACTAATGGGACATGTCTACCTGTTCTCACTATGTAACTTCCCAAACCTTGGGATCATAAGGATAACTGCACTCTCATCTCTTCTTCCACAATGATTCCTCTTAGGAAGTTGCTTTTTATTATTGTTGAAAACCCACCTTAGCAAAGATATGACATCACCGGAAGAAATATGGAGTATTCTAATGTTGAAACTATGAACTGCCTTGTGCTAGTAGTTCTCACAGTGTCCCATAGATGTTGCTGTGTTTCCTATGAAAAGTGAAAATACTCTCTGGCACCCCAGGGCTCCTCAGCGAACAATTTGGGAACCTCAGCATTCTTTGTGCTAATTCTTTTGTGATAGATGTATACTGTTCTTTTTTCAGTTGCAACACATGTTTTAATTTGTTGCTTTCCACCACACATAAGGCTGATGCAGTGTGTCTCTTACCTTTTTTGTTTACTTTCAGATCTTAGACTTCAGATAAGACACGCAGATTCCTTAAGTCTACACCAAGCAGTTTTCTTTTTGATCCTAGATTCAATTCATAATAAGACAAAATGAAACACAAGTTGGGACAGTACCTGTCTCAACTCATACTGCTCAGCTTTTTTTGGTGGTAGTTTCACTCCGTCTAGAATATTGTTGCTCCTAGACTTTGGAATTAACTAACAGCACGCCCTTGCCTTATAGAACTGACCTGCTTCATCTAGAAAATTGCCACCATACCAGCAATCACACTTGCGTTTTAAATTCTAAACATTGGGCCGGGCACAGTGGCTCACACCTGTAATCCCAGCACTTTGGGAGGCCAAGGCGGGTGGATCACCTGAGGTCAGGAGTTTGAGACCAGCCTAGCCTACATGGTGAAACCCAATCTCTACTAAAAATACAAAAATTAGCCATGTGTGGTGGCGGGTGCCTGTAATCTCAGCTACTTGGGAGGCTGAGGCAGGAGAATCACTTGAACCTGGGAGGCAGAGATTGCAGTGAGCTGAGATTGCATCATTACACTCTAGCCTGGGCAGCGAATGAAACAAAAAACAAAAAATAATAAAAAGTAAGTTGTAAACATTAGTGACATCTTATGTAGAAGCTTCAGTCTATCTATATGGTACCTTGTTTTTCAGATACCATGTGACTGGTTTACTTATTCAAACCATGCTGGATGTTAGGATTTAAAGTGGGATTGGACACAAGTGATGGAGTACTGACATAAAATATCTCTAGATCACAGCCACTCTCCCACTTAAGTTTTGAAGAAAGTAACACTCACTGGGAACAGTGTAAAGTAACAAAAAGTGAAGAGCTTTATATGTAAAATGTTAGAAACAGATAATCGGTGCCATGAAGAAAACTCAGTACGGAGACAAAGGATCTCTCAGCAAGGCAATCTTTACTTTCTGCAGAAAGAGTGCCCCTCGCAGACGGGACAATGGCGAGAGCACACCAGAACAAAGGAAAAGCAGACATATATATATATCCCTTATGCATTTGAGTCGTCCTCACTGCTGTGTCCTGCATCCGTTGGCTGGAGCTGGACCTCACAGTCTTAAACTGATTACCGATTTGCTAATAACCTAAAACTTTCCTAAATAGGTAAGTGCAAAGGAGAACAAAGAGGAAGAGGAAGTTGCTTATGAAAGGTTTAAGGAAGCAACAACATTTTCAAATAAGGAAGGGGCATAAGCTATGAGCTAAGACTTGCCTGGGCCTGCCCAGACATGCCTGAGTAAGCCAAAGCAACTAACTGGGCTAAAGCGTAAGAACTAATAGTTGATAGGAGGCTTTAGAGTAAGGAGCAATTATTCCTAGTGTCTTTTATTTTTAACCCAAGATGAGCTTTGAAGAGGAACTTTTCTACTTTCTACATAAAACTTCAATGTATAATCCTAGGAAAGCTAGCTTAAGGTCTATGAGGTGACTTATCCTAAATCTCAGATCATTTTAATTTTTATTTTTCTGAGACAGGATCTCGCTGTGTTGCCCAGGCTGGAGTGTAGTGGCATGATCTTGACTCACTGCAACCTCTGCCTCCCGGGTTTAAGTGATTCTCATGCCTTAGCCTCCCAAGAGGCTGGGACCACAGGCACATGCACCACACCTGGCTAGCTTTTGTATTTTTAGTAGAAATGGGGTCTCACCATGTTGGCCAGGCTAGTCTCGAACTCCTGACCTCAAGTAATTCACCCACCTCAGCCTCCCAAAGTGCTGGGATTACAGGCATAAGCCACCTTGCCCAGCCTGAAATGTACTTTAGTTTGAAGCATGGAAGGAAGATACAGAGGAAAGAGAAATTAGTCAATATGTTAGTTTTACCAGAGTGTCTGTAATAAATAGCAAATGAGGTGATTGGATCTTCTCTTATTCACAGTAAGACAAAATCTTACCATTTCAGCCAGTGTAAAAGTGTAATAAGAACTTTTAACAAGTACTAATTCTGTCTCTAGCATATGTGCATCTTGCATCTTCCTGATTCACAACGAGTCTTCCTTGCAACAGTGGAAGAAGGCAGGAGAAAGTAGACCTCTCTTCCTCCAATCTAAAAAAATTGAGTCTAAATTACCAATCCTGACATGATTCTTCCAGTTTATTTCCCAAAATAGCTGCTTCCAAAATACTTACACTTCTAACTTGAATAGAATATTACAGCCTTACTACCCCATCCCTTCTGTATGCCATTTGCTAGTCTTAAAATAATTATATTCTCCTCATACTTCTTTCACGACAATTCTCTCCCATATTAATTATGAGTCAGAGAGAAGAAATGAGGTGGGAGTCCCTGAGATCACATTCTCACTGCCATAGATGTATTTTTCTAATTGGTTTCCTGTTTGGCTATAAAACCCTTTGGCACATTGTGTTTTGATTCATTTCTTTTCATGTTGCATTTTTTATAGGTGTTTTTTGTGTTCATTAGCATCAACTAGATTTATAATTTAAGGTCAATAGATTTTTTTTACTGTATATACCAAGACTTTACATAATAAGATGCATAAGTTTATAAATTGAAATTTGTTATATAAAGTAAGTAATTTACTGCTTTGTAGAGCCTTAAAAGGAGAAACATTTATCTGTTTTTGTGGATGGTGTACATAAGCCTAAAAAACAAAATAATAGAAAAGTCCAGTACTTTATGATTAAAATATATATTCATTAAAACATATAGGTAGTGGTCAGTATATGAATTGACCCCAGCTTAGGAACTATGTTCTACAGGTGCATTTAAACACTGATTATTAAAACCTTAAATGTATTTCCCCACATGAGCATTTTCAATGTCTACTGTGTATTCTCTCATATAGCTTTGGTATAATTGACTTGTCCCTGGTTTTTGAACATTCAAATTCTTGCTAATTTGCTTTTTAAATTATGTTTTATTGTTATAATAAGCAAATATCTTTCTGTATAAAGCTTGGTCTGAATTTCCCCTTTCTGCCCTACATACGCAAAATGGGTCTTGCTACCCAGTGCTATTCTTTTGAAAATTAAATGACCTAATATTCTTAAAGTGCTTATTAGCACAATATGTGGCACATTGTGAGTACAGAATAAATGCTATTTGCAGAACTTTTTCTGACTCAGCAATGAGACAAAGAAATAAAAAGGTTTCAAATGAGTTCTTTGAAGCAAGCAAGCATTGGGGTAGTAACATAGCACATGATCACAAACAGAGGAGGGAAATCCAAAAGATTGAAGCTGTAAGAGAAGGAGTTTTGGTGGTTATTCATCTGTACTGGTTATTCCCAGTTGTGTATTCTTTAAGTATACTTTAGGAATACCTTAGCTGGAAAATGTCACAATGTAAGTTTTGTTCCTTTGAATTAAAATGTGTAAGTTTGATAAAGTAATATACAGTTGAGAAACATTACAAACCTCTTTAAAACAGTGTGACCTTTGTGTGTGTAATTTTTGTTTATTGTATTTGTATTTCATATTTTTGTGATATTTTATTCAAGTGTGTGTCCAATGATGTCTTTTCTGTTTTCTTTATTATTTCTTTTAATTATCCTAGTCACGTGAACTGGAAATTTCAGTTTATTGGCGTGATTGGCGGTCTCTGTGTGCTGTAAAATTTCTGAGGTTAGAAGATTTTTTAGACAACCAACGGCATGGCATGTGTCTCTATTTGGAACCACAGGGTACTTTATTTGCAGAGGTAATAAATGTATTTTATTAATGTGCATAACTGCAATTGAAATTACGTATGTAGGCAGCATAATATAGAAATGGAAAGAGTGTTAGGCTGAGAGACAGATGACTTGAGTTTTGGCTGAGCTATGCCACTGAATAGGTATGTGACCTTGAGACAAACCAATTATTCTTCCTATGTCTCTTTTGTCATCTAGAAAATGAGGGGCTGGACTAAACTATAACTAAGATTCTCTTAAGCTTTCAAATTTTATAAGTTTAGTGGATTTCATGAACCATAAATCCAATGCTATTTTCATGTCAACTTGAATTTTCTTCACTGCAGGTTACCTTTTTTAATCCAGTTATTGAAAGAAGACCAAAACTTCAAAGACAAAAGAAAATTTTTTCAAAGCAGCAAGGTAATTACTAACAATCAAATACATAGCATTTTGATATTTTCTTAAACATCTAATTACCATTTAAAAAGCAGTAGCCATCTGTGTTTTTTTTGTTGTTGTTTATTCATTTATTTCTAATTTCTTATTAAGGAATATTTTAAATGTATCCACAAGTGAAGAGACTAGTGGAATGTACAATCATCCAGCTTCAACAATAGTCAACTCATTTTATTATATCCATATGCCATCCTCTCACTACTTTCTCAAATTTGAAGCAAACCCAGACATCCTACTGATTTATTCATAAATATTATAGTTTATATCTGTAAAAGATAAGATTTATTTTTAAAACCTTAACCACATATTACTTCTAGACTTAAAGAGAAAAAAAAATTTCTTACCTATTTATTTTATTAAGTAGTTTTTAAAACTACTTAATGCTATTTTGCACCAGCCTTTACTAGCAAATAGTAAAAAACTAGTTTTTTTAAGTGACAAATTTTGTTTGTTCTTCATAGATTATAAACTAATGAGTAAGAATTTTTAAATTATGACTTTGGGTTATACATAAATTATTTGTTCTATTTTTGTTATTTTCAATATCTACAGGCAAAACATTTCTCAGAGCTCCTCAAATGAATATTAATATTGCCACTTGGGGAAGGCTAGTAAGAAGAGCTATTCCTACAGTAAATCATTCTGGCACCTTCAGCCCTCAAGCTCCTGTGCCTACTGCAGTGCCAGTGGTTGATGTACGCATCCCTGAACTAGCACCTCAAGCTAGGTATGTGTCTGAGATTTTAAGCATATCTTATGCAAAGTTATTGGGACATTCTTACATACTGATTATAGCAGGTGTACTGAGTCTTGTTTTTTTCCCCAAGTAGTATTTTGAAAGCAGTGTTCTGTGTACTTAAAAAGTAAATTGTTTGCTTTAATTTTAAAGTGGTTTAAAGTACAGACTTTCTATTACTGTTTTGGTGAGTTACTTTATCTTCTATAAGTGATTCTACAGTAACCAAATTGGACTTTGATCTTGAGCCTGAACCTCCTCCAGCCCCACCACGAGCTTCGTCCCTTGGAGAAATAGATGAATCTTCTGAATTAAGAGTTTTGGATACACCAGGACAGGCAAGCCATTTTAAACCTTGCATAATTCCTTTTCACCGAATGAATTAGCAGTGAAAGCATCATAGCGAATAAGGCGTGTCTTTCCATTTAAAATTGCCACTGTGAATGTATGAATTTGTGTTTGTTTGTTTTTTGTTTTTGTTTTTTGAGACGGAGTTTCATCCTTGTTGCTCAGGCTGGAATGCAATGGCATGATCTTGGCTTACTGCAGCCTCTGCCTCCCGGGTTCAAGGGATCCTCCTGCAAGCGATTCTCCTATCACAGCCTCCCAAGTAACTGGGGTTACAGGCACATGCCACCATGACCGGCTAATTTTTGTATTTTTAGTAGAGGTGGGGTTTCATCATATTGGTCAGGCTGGTCCTGACCTCGGGTGATCTGCCCGCCTCTGCCTTCCAAAGTGCTGGGATTACAGTCATGAGCCACTGCACCCAGCCGAATTTGTGTTTCTTATGGTCTAGTCTCAGCTAAATTAGACTGAGTTGACAGGAGATAACCAACTTCTTAATGTTGGCATGAAATTGTTGTTAGCCTCTGGATGCTCATGGTCCAGAAGAGATAGAATAGGCTGCTTAAGCTAGAGGTAACATAGGAGTGTGGTTGATACTACACGACATACTGCCTGAAATACTATTCTTCTTCTAACTTGATTAACATACATAATAATGTGTTAGTTTTTTGTTGTTTTGGTTTTGTTTTGTTTTGGTTTTAAGATGGAGTTTTGCTCTTGTTGCCCAGGCTGGAGTGCAATGGCACGATCTTGGCTCACTGCAACCTCTACCTCCTGGGTTCAAGTGATTCCCCTGCCTCAGCCTCCCGAGTAGCTGGGATTACAGGCATGCACCACCACGCCGGCCAGTTTTGTATTTTTAGTTGAGACGGGGTTTCTCCATGTTGGTGAGGCTGGTCACGAACTCCTGACCTCAGGTGAGCCGCCCGCCTTGGCCTCCCAAAGTGCTAGGATTACAGGCATGAGCCACCGCGCCCAGCCCAGTTTTTTGAATTTTTTAGATAAGTTTAATATAAAAGTAATGGCTCCAGCTACTTGGGAGGCTGAGGTAGGAGGATTGCTTGAGGCCAGGAATTCAAGAGGTCTCTAGGGAAACATAGTGAGACCCACCTCTAAAAAAAGAAAAAAGAAATTTTAAAGAATGAATATCTGAATTTTACTTTTCACTCCAACATTTATATTGACTTTTGAAATGTTTTTCCTTAATTTTATCATTACCAAATAAGTTGTTTTCTGGGTGTTTCTATGGTTTAATGTGTATTTAATATTTTACAGGATTCAGAGACTGTTTTTGATATTGAGAATGACAGAAATAGTATACTTCCAAAATCTCAATCTGAATACAAGCCTGATACTCCTCAGTCAGGCCTAGAATATAGTGGTATTCAAGAACTTGAGGATAAAAGGTAAAGAATATATACCAAGTTTTGCTACTACATGTTTGGTACCATACTCGATTGTCTTATTATTAATTGACGTTTCTCTTTTCAGATCTCAGCAAAGGTTTCAGTTTAATCTACAAGATTTCAGGTGTTGTGCTGTCTTGGGAAGAGGACATTTTGGAAAGGTAATCTTTTTGGAATTTTTTGAAATATCTACAACATTAATAACTCAAGTGGAAAATAATAATTTTATTTTTATTTCAGGTGCTTTTAGCTGAATATAAACACACAAATGAAATGTTTGCTATAAAAGCCTTAAAGAAAGGTGATATTGTGGCTCGAGATGAAGTAGACAGGTTAGTTTTAAAATGAAATTGTTTATTATTCTGAATTTGTAAGTTAAAAGAAATGATGTATATATTACAACAGCAAAATTATCACGATTTTACAGTAATATGTGAAGAAATTAATGTATCTATATTTGACATAAGGTAGGCATTAGTTTTCTTTTGCCCCTTCCTTTTACCCTTCCTGTGACAATTAACTGGTTAATGGATACCAAAAAAAGATAGTGAAATGTTTAAACTAATTCTGTTAAGTTTTTTATATATGAAAATGTTAAAGTGTTTATATGGAATAGAAACTGTTATTCATCTGTTGTTTGGTGGGGCTATATTTCATTCTATCTTAATGGAAATGATAAAAGTCATTTACAAATAATCTACAGTTAATGGAATGGTTTAAAGTATTTTACAAAGCAGAATGTGTTATTTTTTTCCCTCTATTTTCTTAAAACATGTTTTTTGACCCTAACATCTGGGTCTAATTAAGTTGTGGATACATCTTTTGTACAATTTTTTTATTATTATTTATTTATTNCAATTAACTGGTTAATGGATACCAAAAAAAGATAGTGAAATGTTTAAACTAATTCTGTTAAGTTTTTTATATATGAAAATGTTAAAGTGTTTATATGGAATAGAAACTGTTATTCATCTGTTGTTTGGTGGGGCTATATTTCATTCTATCTTAATGGAAATGATAAAAAGTCATTTACAAATAATCTACAGTTAATGGAATGGTTTAAAGTATTTTACAAAGCAGAATGTGTTATTTTTTTCCCTCTATTTTTCTTAAAAACATGTTTTTTGACCCTAACATCTGGGTCTAATTAAGTTGTGGATACATCTTTTTGTACAATTTTTTTATTATTATTTATTTATTTTATTTATTTATTTATTTATTTATTTATTTATTTATTTGAGACAGAGTCTCACTGTCTCCCAGGCTGCAGTGCAGTGGTGCCATCTTGGCTCACTGCAACCTCTACCTCCCGGGTTCAGGCACTTCCCCTGCCTCAGTCTCCCGAGTAGCTGGGACTACAGGCGCGTGCCACCACGCCCGGCTACTTTTTTGTGTTTTTGTTGTTGTTGTTTGTTTGTTTGTTTGTTTGTTTGTTTGTTTTTGAGACGGAGTCTCGCTCTGTCGCCCAGGCTGGAGTGCAGTGGCCGGATCTCAGCTCACTGCAAGCTCCGCCTCCCGGGTTTACACCATTCTCCTGCCTCAGCCTCCCGAGTAGCTGGGACTACAGGTGCCCCACCTCACCCGGCTAGTTTTTTGTATTTTTTTTTAGTAGAGACGGAGTTTCACCATGTTAGCCAGGATGGTCTCGATCTCCTGACCTCGTGATCCGCCCATCTCGGCCTCCCAAAGTGCTGGGATTACAGGCTTGAGCCACCGCGCCCGGCCTGTTTTTTTGTATTTTTAGTAGAGATGGAGTTTCACCGTGTTAGCCAGAATGGTCTCAATCTCCTGACCTCATGATCTGCCAGCCTCGGCCTCCCAAAGTGCTGGGATTACAGGCATGAGCCACTGCGTCCGGCCCCATAATTATTAAAATGCAAGGATTTAGGGGGTTAAGATTGTAATTCACTTAGAGAATATACTTTAAGAAATGACTGTCTTAATACAGAATAATTAAATATGGACATTATTGTATAAAAATGGCATATTTATCACAGAAAAAGGCTTTCATTGGACATTTTCTTACACCACTAGGAAGCATATATTAATATTACTGGTAGACAGCCCTGCACAATGAAGAGAGCCCTGGGCTATGACTGAGAAGGCTGACGCTTCTAGTCCTCATTGCTCCTCTTTAGTAAGGATTTGACCCTAAGGCATTTCACTGAACATCTTTAAGCCCCAGTTAACTCATATATTTAAAAATATATTTGGTTTGGTAATACTTGCCTTACTGAGTTGTACTGATACATAGAGATGCCAAATTGCAACTTTTAATATTTTTTTCCACCATATGGGTAGTTCTTAGAATAAGGAAAGGCCTCAAAAGATTGAGATTTGTTTTTTTATGTTAAATAAACTTTTCCTTTTGGATTTTCCTATTTTTCACCTTTGTTTCTTTTCACTGTTTCTCATAGACCTCAATCACATCAAAATCAATGCTTTCTTGATATCTAATACTAAAGAGCTTGCTGGATATTTATAAAATATTCCGAGCACCATATTACATGTTTAGAATTATTTTTATGTTATACAAGCAGATAATTAAAGCAAGTCTGTGATCCCACCAAAGCAAGTCTTTGATTCTAAGTCTGTTTATAATTGGAATAATAGAAGGGTCAAATGTTTTCCTTTCCTGAAGGAATATTTGCTTTTCTCCAGATTCTTAAATGGTAAATTCATTTATTTTCTAAAATAATAGGAAACTGTTTACTACTTCTATTAATCTTGATTTATGTGGCTTTTCTGCTACCTTGTTACAACTTTGTGCTAAATCTTTGTAGGAGAAATGCTTTCTAATTAAATCTACAGAAAGTTCGGATCACAAGATGGTGCTGTAGCCAGAATCTAGGCCATTAGTAATCTCAACTGAAAATTAATCTAGTCTTGTGTAGAGACAGGGTCTCACTGTGTCACCCACACTGGAGTGCAGTGGCATGATCCTAGTTCACTGCAGCCTTGAGTTCCTGGGCTCAAGCCATCCTCCTGCCTCAGCTTCCCGTTGGGACCACAGGTGCATACAACTGATCCATCTACATTTCTTTCCCCCATAGAGTCAGGGTCTCGCTATGTTGTCCAGGCTGGTCTCAAACTCCTGGCTTCAAGCGGTCCTCCTTGGCCTCCCAAAGTGTGGGATTATAGGTGTAAACCACCACACCCATTCTTAACTTAAATCTCTACTTTTCAGTAACATGAAAATTTAAAATCTCAAGTAGAACTGGTATAAAAGAGAGAAAAGAAAATCTAAGAGTGAGAAATAAAACACACTCTTAGAGAAATTTGAGGAATGAAGATATGAAAAGGAGTACTTTTAAATTTCTAGCATATCTGAAAGAAGGCGAGAAAAAAAATTATAAGTTTTTTTTTTTAAGAGTAGCTTATTTTTTATTTTTTATTTTTATTTTTTTGAGATGGAGATTTGCTCTTGTTGCCCAAGCTGAAGTGCAATGGCGCGATCTCGGCTCACTGCAACCGCTGCCTATCAGGTTCAAGCGATTCTTCTGCCTCAGCCTCCTCAGTAGCTGGGATCACAGGCGTGCACCACTATGCCCTGCTAATTTTTTGTATTTTTAGTAGAAATGGGGTTTCACCATGTTAGCCAGGCTGGTCTCAAACATCTGCCCACCTCCAGCCTCCCAAGGTGCTGGGATTACAGGCGTGAGCCACCGTACCTGGCCAAGACTAGCATATTTTTAAAAGTAATATATTTCATTACTTGCAAGTATAAATGGTAAATAACTTAAACTAAACTTATTATAACTGAGCAGAATTTTAAATATTTACTTTCCACTTCCTAGCTTATCTTTTTAAGCCATAGAATTTAGTGTTATTGTTTATTTTTTAATAGATGTTCCTAGAATACTTTATATATATATTTTTTGAGACAGAGTCTCACTCTGTTGTCCAGGCTGGAGTGCAGTGGAGTGATCTCGGCTCACTACAGCTTACACCTCCCAGGTTCAGGCGATTCTCCTTCCTCAGCCTCCCCTGTAGCCAGGATTACAGGAGTGCACCACCACGCCCAGTTCATTTTTGTATTTTCAGTACAGACAGGGTTTCACCATGTTGACCAGGTTGTTCTCCAACTCCTGACCTCCAGTGATCCACCTCCCTCAGCCTACCAAAGTGCTGGGATTACAGGCATGAGCCACTGTGCCTGGCCTACTTTATGATTCTTAATGACAGTTCTCATAGTCTAAATTTATTCTTTCTATAGTCTGTATTATATTATTTTACTTTGAAATTATAAATCATAGAAAATTTCAAATCAGCCTCTTTTTAAGTGAACACAAATTATGGATTTTAAAATAAAGTGTTAGATAATTTATGAACAAAGATCATATTCTGTGTACCTACCATTAGTAAAACACTCTAAGTCCCGTCTGCCCTTCAATTGCTGAGTAAGGATATTAAGTTTATGTTATTGGAATGCCTCCTCACTCAGCTTCCTTTTCTTACCAATTTATATTTCAACACAACAGAATAGGGTTGGAAGTATATTTTTGTGTTTGTAGAAGAAAGCACAGCTAACCAGCTTATGTAGGATTCAATTCTAAGACCTTGGTTTTATTAATGATGTTTTCCCCTGACTAAAATGACTATTTATATAAGTTTTCAGGTTTCTAACTTATCTAAAAATGTAATGAACTTTGAAGGAAGTACACAAAACATGTTAGGAACTAGTAACTTAGGGAAACAAGACATAAATACATTATGTAATAAAGGTGACTAGATAGAGTCGAGGTTAAAATAAGCAATACAAACAATAGCAGTTCTTAGGAGGAAATCAGTGTACTGGTGCACTACTACACCATAGTATATATAGTGTACTGCTCCCTGGGCGTGCTACTCTTCTAGTCTTCCCTATTTTATTAAACAGCAATACCAGTTGCTCAAGCCAGACACAGTCATTCTTGATGCTCTTTTCCCCTTACCTACAACACTCAAACTATTAGCAAGTCCAGTCAACTTCACCTCTAGAATTTATCCCAAATCATAGAAAGCATAAAACCAATAGTAAATCTCTGTTGTATTTACTCTTAAATTTTTATTCCACATCTATAATCTGATGAAACAGCAACTGACATTTGTGTTGCACTTTTCACTTTGACACCTTTATTTGATTCTTGTCATCATTATTAGAAATATTTAGAGCAAGATTTAGGTAGAGTCTTATAAAAGAGGTTGGATTTTTGCTGGGTTTTGGTAGACAAGTTATTTGGGAATAAGGAGAGAAGAGTGATGACAATTTAGAGGGAAATATTCTGAACAGGATGAATAAGGTTTAAAGTTTTACATAAAGTTGGACTGTTGCATGGACTTTTAGGGACAATACACAATTTAGATAATGTGACACAAGTTGAAGATTTGTATGCAATAGCTTTTTTGTGTGCTATAAAATGCATAAAATTAAAATTATTGTGTCAATTTGGATCTATAAAGAGCCTTGCTCCTTTATCTCATTGTTCAAAGACATCTATGCAGATGTATCATCATTATTGTAATTCAAATAATTCCTGTGAATCACATTAAAATAATTTCAAGGGGTAGTCCAGCCAGTGAGTCTCAAATGTTTTATACCATTTATATGTTCCACCCAGTTCTAACACCTGTTCAGTTGAGAACAGTTGTTTCATTCATAAGTTCACCCATAATGAATTAGTGAGTCACCCATAAATAAAAACTAGGGACAGGGCCTGGCATGGTGGTTCATACCTGTAATCTCAGTACTTTGGGAGGCCAAGGCAGGAGGATTGCTTGAGACCGGAAGTTCAAGACAAGCCTGGGCAACATAGTGAGACCCTGTCCCTATCAAAAAATAAAAGCCAGGCATGGTAGTATGTGCCTGTAGTACCAGCTACTCAGGAAGCTGAGGCAGGAAGTTCACTTGAGCCCAGGAGTTCAAGGTTACAGTGAGCCATGATTATGTCACTGCACTCCAGCTCCTGAAAGACAGAGCAAGATCCTGTCTCAAAAAAACACACAACTATAGATAATGAAGAGAACATACTTGTCATCTACTTAAGCCCAAAACATCTTAGTTTTGTCTTATTTCATCTGATTAGTTTATCTACATTTAGCCAAAATTCAGATTGGCTTAATAAAGCAGATGTATTAGAATACGTCTTACAGATCTTGTCCAAGGCAATTTTTAAGTACATTATTTTCTAGTAAATTTAAATGATGACAAAATAAAACTATTAACTTTTAATCTTCTGAGTTTATTTATAATAGTGCCTTAATTTGTAGTAACATTTAGACACTTTGTCATGTATTGTCTTTATTTTCTAGTCTTTTAAATTAAAATTTTATGCAGCATATCTGTACCTCTCAACTTCATATCAATTTTATGATAAAAAAATTAAATACTATAGCTTGTGAATTATAGATACTGTCCTTGAAATTACCTTCACCACAAACTTTAAATTTTTCATAGTATGCTTTAAATTGCTAAATTCTCTGACCAATTCCTGAATAATTTTCATAATTCACCCTTAAGCCTTTTTAAAAATTAACTATAACCACTAACCATATATGTGCTATAGACTATCAATGTGAACACTATAATCTTTTAAAGTTTCTATTAATATATTTCAACCAAAGTTATGTATTTTAGGTAGATCAGTTTTCATAGCACATATAGCAAAACTAAGACACATGTTAGGATTTTTAAGTTATAGCTAAAATTTTGCTTATTTTAAGTTTAGTAATTTATAAAGAATGTTATTTCCAACTAGAATTATTTTTTATCTGCTTATTTTAAATATTTTCTTTTACAGCTTGATGTGTGAAAAAAGAATTTTGAAACTGTGAATAGTGTAAGGCATCCCTTTTGGTGAACCTTTTGCATGTTTCCAAACCAAAGAGCATGTTTGCTTTGTAATGGAATATGCTGCCGGTGGGGACCTAATGATGCACATTCATACTGATGTCTTTTCAGAACCAAGAGCTGTGTGAGTATGCTTTAGACATTTGTCTGAGTTTTTCCATGACTGATTTCATGTGGGAAGGAAAAGAGATTCTTTGAATTTTAGATTTTTTTCTAACAGAAAATAGATCTCTGCAAGAAATATTAGAACTTAGAACTCCTTACTTACTTTTTTACCATATACTTTTTGTATGTATTCTGTTGTCTGTGTTGAAAATGTCATGGATTATCCTAAACCACAATTAATTCTTTAGATAAACAATGTAGATTCATTTTAGTAAAATTTCTTTTTGTGCTACTAGATTTTCTCACTAGAGAATGCCATCCAGAATTACAGCTTTAAAGACAGATTATACTCAAAATGCACTGTTAAGTTTTTGAAAAGAAAGTACAGAAGAGTCTGTATCATATATTTATATAAAATATTTGTATTTGCCTTTCTAAAGAGTAATTTAAAAGAATATCAAGTATTTGCATCCTTGTGCTTAAAATATCTCTGAACAAATGTAAAAGAAACTGATTATGTGTGTTGCCTCCAGACAAAGGGATAAAGTGCAGACTTTTCATTGTAAACTCTTTTGTAGTTTTGAAGTCAAGGTTTGGCTTATTCAAATACGTAAGAATAATAGTAAACACTTGAAATTATATATGCATGTATGTATATTTTCCCTGTTAGTATCTTAATTTTATAGCTGTTAAATGGTGGAGCTAAGATTTGAACCTAGGAAAGTGCTATTAATACCTGCACCCTGCATGCTGGTGTTTACCAAATTTGTGTTTCCAGCCCCATCCTCTTACCTAAACTTCCAACTCTAATAATATTCAGTGGTCAGCTAGTTTTCCATTTGCGTGGCTAAGTGTCTTATTTAACAACTTAAACTGAACTGATTTTTTCCATTTTTCTATCTACCTCATCTACTACACTCCAGGCCTGCTACTCTTAATCTTCCCTATTTTATTAACCAGATTCAAGCCAGAACACAAGAAGTCATTCTTGATGCTCTTTTTCCCTTAACTTCAACACTCAAACTATTAGCAAGTCCAGTGAACTCCACCTGTAGAATATATCCCAAATCATAGGAAGCATAAATCTAGTAGTAAATCTCTATTGTATTTACTCTTTAGTTTTCATCCCACGTCTATAATCTGATGAAATAGCAACTGACAGCCATGTTGTACTTTCACTTTGATTCCTCCATTTGATTCTTGTCATAACCATTAGAGGTATTTAAAGCAGATAATTGTAATTCTGTCATAACCTTGAAGTTTCAGATGAGGGAAACGGGTTAATTCAAATGGGTACTGAAGCATTTTAAAAGGAGGCAAAAGCCAGAAAGTAGTAGAAGGCTTCGAATAATTCATTCCCTCAATAAGGCAGAGCATTACGATTAAGCCTAGCCCATGCTGCCATGGGAATTTGTTTGCTTTTATTTTTTATGCTTGTTTTTGTTTTTAAAATGATATATAAATGTAGTTTGCCTTAAGAAGCTGTTATTTTTGCTGAGAATATAAATTATATACAAATAAAACTATAAAATCCAGTGAAAATACAAGAATACAATGCTACGTTACGGAACTCCAAATCTGAAGTACCTCCCTTTATCATTCATTTCTCAGAGCAAAGGTCATTTCTTTAAAGGTAATTTTCTGAGAACCCTAGCTAAAATATCACATCACTAACCAATTCAATTCGCTCTATTTTCTGTATTATCTTTTTCATATCATTTTATTTCTACATGAAATAATCTGATTTATTTTTAAAATTTTTATTGTCGGTCTTATTTCACTTAAAAGAGAGGAGCAAGGACCATATCTGTCCTGTTTATTAGTGAAACACCTAAAAGAATGCCTGGAACATATTAGGCAATCAGTGAATTTTTATTGATTGAAACCATAGAATCAAAATAGCTTGATTTCTAGCTTTGTTGTTTTGTAGTCTAACTTTAGACAAATTACGTTTTCTGAGCTTCATTATCTGCTTCTGTAAAGTATTTATCTTAAGGCTTGATTGAAGATTAATTAAGCTAATAAATGAAAATAACTGACACAATACCTGACAAACAGGAGCATTCAATAACATATGTATTTTACATAGTATACCCAATTAATCAAGGCAGTCTGTTTACAAAGAAAGAAATCAGTGGGGAGCCATGGCTCACGCCTATAATCCCAGCACTTTGGGAGGCAGAGGCGGGCAGATCACTTAGCAAATCACTTAAGCTCAGGAGCTCTAGACCAGCCTGGCCAACGTGGTGAAACTCTGTCTATACTAAAAATACAAAAATTAGCTGGGCATGGTGGCAGGCGCCTATAATCCCAGCTATTGCGGGAAACTGAGGCAGAAGACTCACTTGAACCCCAGAGGCAGAGGTTGCAGTGAGCCAAGGTCACATCACTGCACTCCATCCTGAGCGACAGAGTGAGACCCCCCAAATTAAAAAAAAAAAAAAGAGAGAGAGAAATCAATGTATTTTTATAATTGTTACAGTATTGTTTTGCCACTAAAATAAGTTTGCTAAGAAAATTATGTTTAACGATCTTAAGCAATTTTTTTTTTTTTTTGAGGCGGTCTTGCTCTGTCGCCCAGGCTGGAGTGCAGTGGCACGATCTTGGCTCACTGCAACCTCTGCCACCCATGTTCAAGAGATTATCCTGCCTCAGCCTCCCAAATAGCTGGGACTACAGGCGTGTGCCACCACGTCCGTCTAATTTTTGTATTTTTAGTAGAGACGGGGTTTCACTGTGTTGGCCAGGCTGGTCTCATACTCCTGACCTCAGGTGATCTGCCTGCCTCAGCCTTCCAAAGTGCTGGGATTACAGGCGTGAGCCACCATGCCTGGCCATCTTAAGCAATTTTAAGCTCACATTTATTTTAATAAACTTCAGTAGATCCTTTAAACTTCTGGTAAGTTATATAATTTTTAATGTACAATCAAGTAAGTATTTCTAAGTAGTTGCATTTTATTTTTGTTTTTGTTTTTTATTTCTGTGTTGGGGAGTCTAAGCCCTGATGAAACTGCCTGGTGGACCCTGACCACCACACCCCTCCCCCACCCAAGCCCCACGTTTAAAAATTATAGACCCGTGCTCTCTTCAGCAGCGCATATACTAAAATTGGAACGATATAGAGAAGATTAGCATGGCCCCTGCATAAGGATGACATGCAAATTCATGAGGCATTCCATATTTTTCTGAAATTGAGGCAGTAATTAATAGCCTACCAACAAAAAAAGCCCAGGACCAGATGGATTCACAGCCAGATTCTACCACAGGTACAAAGAGGAACTGATACCATTCCTTCTGAAACTATTTCAAACAATAGAAAAAGAGGGAATCATCCCGAACTCATTTTATGAGGCCAGCATCATCCTGATACCAAAACCTGGCAGAGACACGACAACAACAACAAAATTTCAGGCCAGTATCCCTGATGAACATTGATGCAAAAATCCTCAATAAAATACTGGCAAACCAAATCCAGCAGCACATCAAAAAGCTTACCCACCACGATCACGTCAGCTTCCTCCCTGGGATGCAAGGCTGGTTCAGCACATGCAAATCAATAAACGTAATCCGTCACATAAACAGAACCAATGACAAAAACCACATGATTATCTCAATAGATGTAAAAAAAGGCCTTCGATAGGCAGGGGGTGGCAGTGAGCAGAGATCTCGCCACTGCACTCCAGCCTGGCGATAGAACAAGACTGTCTCAAAAAAAAAAAAAAAAAGGCCGGGTGCAGTGGCTCACGCCTATAATCCCAGCACTTCAGGAGGCCGAGGCGGGCAGATCACCAGGTTGGGATATCGAGACCAGCCTGACTAACATGGCGAAATCCCGTCTCTACTAAAAACACAAAAAAATTAGCTGGGTGTAGTGGCGCACGCCTGCAGTGTCAGCTGCTTGGGAGGCAGGAGAATCGCTTGAACCATGGAGGCGGAGGTTGCAATGAGCCGAGATCCGCCACTGCACTCCAGCCTAGGCAACAAAGCGAGACTCCTTCTCAAAAAAAAAAAAAAAAAAAAAGAAAAGGCCTTAGATAAAATTCAACAACCCTTCATGTTAAAATTCAATAAACTAGGTGTTGATGGGACGTATCTCAAAATAATAAGAGCTATTTATGACAGACCCACAGCCAGTGTCATACTAAATTAGGTGAAAGCTGGAAGCATTCCCTTTGAAAACTGGCAGAAGACAAGGATGCCCTCTCTCACCACTCCTATTCAACATAGTATTGGAAGTTCTTGCCAGAGCAGTCAGGCAAGAGAAAGAAAGAAAGTTTATTAAAACAGGAAGAAAGGAAGTCACATTGTCTCTGTTTGGAGATGACATGATTGTATATTTAGAAAACCCCATTGTCGCAGCCCAAAATCTCCTTAAGCTGATAAGCAACTTCAGCAAAGTCTCAGGATACAAAATTAATGTGCAAAAATCACAAGCATTC
>NW_016803692.1:376770-416998 GCF_001698545.2 Rhinopithecus bieti | reverse complement strand
AAAAAAAAAAAAAAAAAAGAGAAAAGGCCTTAGATAAAATTCAACAACCCTTCATGTTAAAAATTCAATAAACTAGGTGTTGATGGGACGTATCTCAAAATAATAAGAGCTATTTATGACAGACCCACAGCCAGTGTCATACTAAATTAGGTGAAAGCTGGAAGCATTCCCTTTGAAAACTGGCAGAAGACAAGGATGCCCTCTCTCACCACTCCTATTCAACATAGTATTGGAAGTTCTTGCCAGAGCAGTCAGGCAAGAGAAAGAAAGAAAGTTTATTAAAACAGGAAGAAAGGAAGTCACATTGTCTCTGTTTGGAGATGACATGATTGTATATTTAGAAAACCCCATTGTCGCAGCCCAAAATCTCCTTAAGCTGATAAGCAACTTCAGCAAAGTCTCAGGATACAAAATCAATGTGCAAAAATCACAAGCATCCCTAAACACCAATAATAGAGAGCTGAATCATGAATAAACTCCCATTCACAGTTGCTACAAAGAGAATAAAATACCTAGGAATACAACTTACAAGGCATGTGAAGGACCTCTTCAAGGAGAACTACAAACCACTGCCCAAGGAAATAAGAGAGGACACAAACAAATGGAAAAACATTCCATGCTCATGGATAGGAAGAATCAATATCGTGAAAATGGCCACACTGCCCAAAGTAATTTATAGATTCAATCCCCATTAACCTACCATTGACTTTCTTCCCAGAATTAGAAAAAACTACTTTAGGCTGGGTGTGGTGGCTCACACCTGTAATCCCAGTACTTTGGGAGGTTGAGGCGGATGGATCACTTGAGGTCAGGAGTTTGAGAGTAGCCTGACCAACATGGTGAAACTCCGTCTCTACTAAAAATACGAAAATTAGGGGTGGTGGTACACGCCTGTAATCCCAGCTACTCGGGAGTCTGAGTCAGGAGAATTGCTCTAACCTGGGAGGTGGAGGTTGCAGTGAGCAAAGATCGCACCACTGCACTCCAGCCTGGGCGACAGAGTGAGACTCCATCTCAAAAAAAAGGAAAAAAAAAAACTACTTTAAATTTCATATGGAACCAAAAAAGAGCCCGTATAGCCAAGACAATGCTAAGCAAAAAAGAGCAAAGTTGGAGGCATCACGCTACCTGACTTCAAACTGTACTACAAGACTGCAGTAACCAAAATACCATGGTACTGGTACCAAAACAGATATATAGACCAATGGAACAAAACCGAGGCCTCAGAAATAATGCCACACATCTACAACCATCTCATCTTTGAGAAACCTAACAAAAACAAGTAACAGGGAAAGGATTCCCTATTTAATAAATGGTGTTGGAAAAACTAGCCATATGTGGCCATATGTAGCCATATGTGGGGAACTGAAACTGGACCCCTTCCTTACACATACAAAAGTTAACCGAAGATGGATTAAAGACTTAAACATAAGACTCAAAACCATAAAAGCCCTAGAAGAAAACCTAGGCAGTACCATTCAGGACATAGGCACGGGCAAAGACTTCATGACTAAAACACCAAAAGCATTGGCAACAGCCAAAATTGACAAATGTGATCTGATTAAACTAAAGAGCTTCTGCACAGCAAAAGAAACTGTCATCAGAGTGAACAGGCAGCCTACAGAATGGGAAAAAAATTTTGCAATCTATCCATCTGACAAAGGGCTAATATCCAGAATCTGCAAGGAACTTAAACAAATTTACAAGAGAAAAAACAACCCTATCAAAAAGTAGGTGAAAGATATGAACAGACACTTCTCAAGACATTTATCCAAAAAACATGAAAAAAAGCTCATCATCACTGGTCATTAGAGAAATGCAAATCAAAACCACAATGAGATGCCATCTCACACCAGTTAGAATGGCAATCATTAAAAGTCAGGAAACAACAGATGCTGAAGAGGATGTGGAGAAATAGGAACACTTTTACACTGTTGGTGGGAGCGTAAATTAGTTCAACCATTGTGGAATACAGTGTGGTAATTCCTCAAGAATCTAGAACTAAAAATACCATTTGACCCAGCCATCCCATTACTTGGTATATACCCAAAGGATTATAAATCATTCTGTAGAGACACATGCACATGTATGTTTATTGGAACACTGTTCACAATAGCAAGGACTTGGAACCAACCCAAAGGCCCATCAATGATACACTGCATAAAGAAAATGTGTCACATATATACCATGAAATACTATGCAGCAATAAAAAACGATGAGTTCATATCCTTTTCAGGACAATTGGTATGTAAGCTGGAAACCATCATTCTCGTCATAATTCCTAACACAGAAAACACACACCAACATGATTCTCACTTCATTAGTGGATTCTGAACTAATGAGACACACATGGACATTCAGGGAGGGGGAACATTTATCACACCGGGGCCTATCGGAGTTCGGTGGGGGATATCTGGGAAGGGATAGCATTAGGAGAAAGTTGCTATGCAGATGACAGGTTGATGGGTGTCAGCAAACCACCATGGCAGTGTAATACCCTATGTAACCAAACCTGCACGTTCTGTCCACATGTATCCCCAGAACTTAAAGTATAATTTAAAAGTAAATAAACAAATCTTTTCAGAAACCAAAAAATATATATATATATGTATGTATGTGTGTATATATATACATATATATATATATGTATATATATAAATAGAAAAAAATAAAAATGCCAGGCACGGTGGCTCACTCCTGTAATCACAGCACTTTGGGAGGCCGAGGTGGGCGGATCACCTGAGGTCAGAAGTTCGAGACCAGCCTGACCACGTGGAGAAGCCCCGTCTCTACTAAAAATACAAAATTAACCGGGCATGCTGGCACATGCCTATATTCCCAGGTACTCGGGAGGCTGAGGCAAGAGAGTCGCTTGAACTTGGGAGGCGGAGGTTGCGGTGAACTGAGATCGCACCATTGCACTCCGGCCTGGGCAACAAGAGCAAAATTCCATCTCAAGAAACAAAATTAAATAAATAAATAAAACTTACCCATTTTTAATAAAAATAGGTAAATATAAAACATAGCTATATTATCTACATGTGAATGTAAATATATTCTGAAAGTTTGGAATAATGTTAGTAACAAGAATTATTATCTGTATGAACGGCAGTGGAATGAGGTGAGATGGAGATAGATGGATGAAATAGTGTACTTTGGAGAGAAGCGTATTATATGTTTTATAGAGAAAATATTCATGTTATTACTTTTATAATTAAAAACTAATTGTCCTAAGTGTCTGTTTATAGGCTATTCTACACTGAAGACATTTGCATTTTTAAATCTATTCATTTATTTCCTCCTTGTTCAATAAGCCTATCATGTATATCAGGCATTATGCTATGAACTTAGGATAAAAACTGAAAAAGACAAACATGGTCCTGTGCCTCAAGAATTATTATTCTCTCTCGGCCCAGGGTTTCTGAGGTCCAAACCCATATACCCAGCTTTTACATATCATCACCTGCTCCACAGACGAAGTCAACCTGTCAAATGCCAAACTTAGTTTTGTCACAAAACCTTGGCTACCTCTATGTTTTTTTTATCCATTCATTCTACTAAGATGGAAACCTTGCAAGTTACCTGTAGCTCTTCCCACTTCCTTATCCTGTAATGGGATACCATCTTCTGTCATGCTAATTTTTAAGTTCTTGTGAATCTGTATCTCTGTTGCCACTACAGGAGATATTATTATGATCTTTTCATCTAAACTAGGATAAAAGCCTTATCTGTTCTTTTTTCCTCTGGATCTCTGCCTACTTCTCCATCCTTCGCATTGCTACCAGAAAACAAATGCCATCATTCTCCTCTGATTAAAATGGTTTGATTCTCTGTCACTAAGAGAAAAGATTTCAATATCCATAATATGACATTCAAGGTCCTTCACCCAGGTTATCTTTCCAGCCTAATCTCCTACTTCTTCCCCAGATACACCCATCCTTTACTTCAGCCACACCAGACTTACTTGTTATCAAACGTGTTAACGCCTTTTGCACCTCTATTTCTTTTTTCTCTCAGGTAAGTATTTTTCCCCCACAAAACTTCTGCCTGTCACACTGTCCTTTGTCCTTATGGTATATTGTAATTCCTCCTGCAAAACCAGATCAAATGTCCCCTCTGAGGTTCTCAGTGACTCCACTAGGCAGTGTTAATGACTTTAATTGTCAAAACTGTACTTTTCTCATTTTTAAATTTTACCCCTAATATCTAGCACAATGTGTGATACATAGTGGGGACTAAAAAAAAAAATTTGTGAAATAAATTAATGATAGGTCTGCTTTGAAGTATAAACATATAAGCTGGGATTCAAGAGCAATAAAATTTATTAAACTCCTATTGATTTAATTCTTCAAACAGATTTTATGCTGCTTGTGTAGTTCTTGGGTTGCAGTATTTACATGAACACAAAATTGTTTATAGGTAAGTTAATTTTTAATTTTTTCTAATGCTTGCTTTGGTGTGATTTAGAATTAAAGATAGTGTTTTGTTTTTCTTAAACATTTTATGTTTAACTAGCTTCTTAGTTTTCTCCTTCATCTGATAAGTCAAACCCCAATTTTGAAAGACATGTGGTTAGCACTATGATTATATGATGAACTTTTTGTTTCCTAATCCATAGCACATTTTCTAATTAAAATAGTCAAATTATGAGTTGGTCTATGATAGTGCATTTCTCAACAATATTCATCCTAGTGAATATTTAGCATTCAAACGACTCATTGCAAAAAACCTCCATAGACCAATACTGCCAAAAACGTGTCCATGATGAGACAAGTAGCTTGTGTTAGAGTGTAAAACATCACACTGCTTCCCTCATTACGAAGCCTTATTGTGTATTGATGATGTAGCTGATCTCTGTAATTCGTGGCCCAGCAGCTAGTCTGTGAACCACACTTTGACTAGCACTCACTGCCCAAAACCAAGCAGATATGAGAAGACTAGTCAGAATTAGAAGACTATAAACATTGGATTATTTAAGTTGGTTTTTTTTTTTCTTCTTTTTTTTTTTTGAGACATTCACTCTTGTCGCCCAGGCTGGAGAGCAATGCACGATCTCGGCTCATGGCAACCTCTGCCTCCCGGGTTCAAGCAATTCTCCTTCCTCAGCCTCCTGAGTACCTGGAATTACAGGTGCCCACCACCATGCCCAGCTAACTTTTGTATTTTTAGTATAGACAGAGTTTCACCATGTTGGCCAGGCTGGTCTTGAAACTCCTGACCTCAGGTGACTACCCGCCTCGGCCTCCCAAAGTGCTAAGATTACGGTTGTGAGCTGCGCACCCAGTCGGGTAAGGTTCTAATGATGTTTTCACGATAAAGTTCTGTTTTACCTAACGGATAAAATATTTCCTGGGCTCAGTGGCTCAAACGTGTAACCCCAGCATTTGGGGAGGGAGGCCAAGGTGGAAGGACTGCTTCAGTCTAGGAGTTTGAGACCAGCCTGGGCAACATAGTGGTATTCTATCTCTACAAAAAATCTAAAAATCAGCCAGGAGTGATGATATCTGCCTGTATCTGGGCTACTCAGGAGGCTGAGGTGGGGAAATTGCTTGAGCCTGGGAGGTCAAGGCTGCAGTGAGCCATGATTATGCTACTGCACCCCACTTAGACAACAGAGTGAGTACCTTGTATCACAAAAATAAAAAATAAATTGAACAAAATGGATAAAATATTGTCAATTTGCCTAATTTGTAATCAATTAGTATGGATGGATAGCTTTCTCTTATTCTTTCAGAAGATGAAACCTGCCCTCTGATGCCTTATTAATACTGTTAGCTTTACAATTCTTTCTTATGGATGGTATATAAGCAAACTTTAAAACTAGATTGAGTTGGCCAGGCGCAGTGGCTCACGCCTGTAATCCCAGCACTTTTGAAGGCTGAGGCAGGTGGATCACCTGAGGTCAGGAGTTCGAGACCAGCCTGGCCAACATGGTGAAAACCCATCTCTACTACAAGAATTGCTTGAACGTGGAAAGTGTAGGTTGCAGTGAGCAGAGATCACGCCAATGCACACCAGCCTGGGTGACAGAGTGAGACTCTTGTCTTTAAAAAAAGAAAAAAAAAGGGCTGGGTGTGGTGTCTCATGCCTGTAATCCCAGCACTTGGGGAGGCCAAGGCCAGCGGATCACAAGGTCAGGAGTTCAAGACCAGCCTGGCCAACATAGTGAAACCCCCTCTCTAATAAAAATACAAAAGTTAGCCGGATGTGGTGGCACATGCCTGTAGTCCCAGCTACTTGGAAGGCTGAGGTAGGAGAATCGCTTGTACCTGGGAGGCGGAGGTTGCAATGAGCCAAGACCATGCCATTGCACTCCAGCCTGGGTGACAAAGTGAGACTCAGTCTCAAAAGAAAAAAAAAAAAGTGGATTAAGTTAGATTATCACAAATAACAAATTAAATACATTCTTCCTTTTTTTATGTAACAGGAGAATAATTTCTCATAAGCTACCTTATATAGAGCAATAAGCTTACTAAAAGGAAGAAAACAACGTGATATAGTATTTAAATCTCAAATCATAACTTGGAAATCCCATTTTTAATAAAGAGAAAGTACAGTTCCAGTTGAAATTATTTTTTTAACTGTATAACCTACTGATTTCTTTTTTTTTTTTTTCATGCTGTTTTTTTTAATCCTGAAAAGGGATTTGAAATAGGATAACTAATTGCTAGATACAGAGGGCTTTGTGAAAATTGCTGATTTTGGTCTTTGCAAAGAAGGTAATCGAATGTTTTTAAGTTTCTTTTCTGATAAATTACTGTTTCTTTGTGCATCAGTAGTTTTCAAGTTTGTCTATGGAAAACAAACTGTACTTTTAACTTTATTCTTCATTAAGACATTGTAGATATAATGAAGACATTGCTTATATAACCTAATTATCACATTAAGAATTTGTTCTGTGAATACAAATAAGATTAGATGTATAGAAATCATAGCTTCTCTGCATGATTAATAATTTTGTCACTACTTTAAGGAAGTATTGCTTAAGCACCAAAATCGTTTATTCCGGTGAGACTGTACACAGTGAATTTCATAGGCCTGATAATTTACTTCCAGCTTCTTAAAACTGGAAACATTTAAAAATAGAAAATAAATAGAGATAGGTATCTCAAGTATGTTTTTTGTATATTCAAAAGTAAATAAGTAAATTGGGGAAATTTGAATCAGGTAACATAAGAAAGGATAAAGATCATGGGCTTAGGAACCAAAGAGTTTTAGGTTTGAATCGTGGCTTTGCCACTATTTGCTGTTTGTCTTTGGAAAACTTAGTTTTGATCTCTTTGAGTCTTCTCCAACTATAAAAAAAAAGGACATAGTTCTTTCTGTTTACTAGTACTAACATTGCCTATCTCCCTCTGCACTGCTGGCTTCTGTTTGCTGTTTAGCTTTGTTTCCATAGTACATAAAAGTGTTTGATTAATAAGTAGCTGGACGAATAAATGAGTGAACTCTGTAGATATATGCCCATCACATACCCACTGACATAATTGCTGAATCAAGTCAGTTTTTTTCTTTAACTGGGCTTCTTTTTATTGGACACTGTTGATCTAAATGCTTTTGTTTCTCAACATCTCTCCTTAGCCAGCTGCTCTTCACTGCAGTTTTTTGACTAGCAGCTATATCCTAATGACTCTTAAATCTATTATTTCCTTTCATATGGATTCCAAAGATATGTATTCAACTATCTACTAGACAGCTCTGCCTGAACAGTGAAGAGACACCTCAAACACTACCCAAACAAAAATCACTTATTTTCCTCAGGTAGTCTGGTTGTTGGTACCACAGTCCCCTCAGTCTTCAATCTGAAAGCAAGGAATTATCTTGCGTTCTATCCTGTTCTCTACTTTTCATATGTAGTTATTCAAAAAATTCTGCTGCCACTTAACCTCCTGAATATTTCTGAAATCTATCATTTCCAATCAACTCCTACTAGCCATCATCTTGTTTTGACAAGACAGGTATAATAATCTCCTAATTGTTCCTATTTCTAGTCTTTTTCTATCCCAAATCAATCTGCCATGTAATTGCTGAATTGTTTAAGGAGTCCATATAAATACAGATCGGACCATGGCACACACCTGCTGAAAACTCTTCAGTGGCTAGGATAAGGTGACATAGAGTGCCCTTCCTCATCTGCCTGCCTTCCTTCCTCTCTGGCCTCATCTCTTGCTGCTCTCTGTTTAGTACTTTTTGCTCCAGCAACAATGAATTGCTTATAGTCTGTGTCTCTCTAGCACTGCCACCCATCCCAACTCTATTTGCTGACTAAGATCTGCACATCCTTCTCATTCAACTCAAGTGTAACCTCTACAGGCAAATTACCAGAGATTCCCTTTTACTACCCTAACTCCCAACTCTGCTTTAGGAGCCCTTCTTCACTATTCTACATTATCTTGCTCTTCCCTTGTTATTATAAAATTATCAATAAATATCCATTTTCCTCCAGTCTCCTGTAAACCCCTTAAAGAACCGTGTCTAACTCTCATTTTTGTGTTCCTGCTACTTGACACAGGTGCCTAGAACATAAAAGGTACAGAAAATATGTGTGTTGAATAACCAGACTTCTTAATGCATTATCATAAAAACATATTTAGTAGATTATAATAATATAGCTAACAACTTTTGAGTGCTTACCATATGCCAAGAATTTTGCCAAATGCTTCATATACATATCTCCTGTAATTCATAACAATCATATGAAGGTAGATAGTTTTTTTGAAGGAAATATTTTATTTTTTTTATTTTTATTTGTATAAATTTATGGGGTACAAGTGCAATTTTGTTACATGCGTAAATTGCATAGTGGTGAAATCAGGGCTTTTAGGATACTCATCACCCAAATAACATACACCGTACCCTTTAAGTAATTTCTTATCATCCACCCCGCTCCCACCTCCTTACCCTTCTGAGTCTTCCTTGTCTTATCATTCCACACTGGTAGATGGTATTATTAACCCTCATATACAGATGAAGAAACCTAGGCTTTGATGTTAGACAACTTTCCCAACCTCTCACAGTTAACAAATGACAGAACTGGAACTTAAACCAGGTATTTATTAATCTAGAGCCTGATATTAACCACTTCCATGGAGCTTTACCAGTCTGTAAGAAACATGAGTTCTATTTCTTTGTTAATTAACTTTTTCCTAGTTTTGGCCAAGTTACTAAAAGGCTGGTGCAGAACTCATATAAATATTAATACTATATCGCTGTTTTTTAAAATAATATTTTATTGAAGAAAATAAAAATCATTATGATAGTGTTAAAGAAATTTTGCCAAAAAAAATTTCTCCACTCCAGTGTGCTAATGTATCTAATTGTGCCCTTCAAGTCTTGGTTCATAGACATACAAATTCATTTCTATTTTGTAGTCTCTATATATGCATACCTAATTATTCTTAATTTAGAATTGAGAGCTTTTCTTTAAAATTCTTAACACTTGTAATCCCAGCACTTTGGGAGGCCGAGGCAGGCGGATCACGAGGTCAGGATATCGAGACCATCCTGGCTAATATGGTGAAACCCCATCTCAACTGAAAATATAAAAAATTAGCCGGGTGTGGTGTCAGGCACCTACTCGGGAGGCTGAGGCAGGAGAATGGCGTGAACCCGGGAGGCGGAGCTTGCAGTGGGCTGAGATCCGGCCACTGCACTCCAGCCTGGGCAACGGAGTGAGACTCCATCTCAAAGAAAAAAAGATGACACTTACGACAAGTTTTTAACGCTTTGGAATACATGGAGACAGCATCTTCAATATGTAGACTATATATTTAACATATTAATAAATTATGAGGAACATACATTTCAAAACTAGTTAGCTAAAATGTTAATACAGGCTGAGTATCCCTTATCCAAAATGCTTAGAATGAGAAGTGTTTTGAATTTCGGATTTATTTGGATTTTGGAATATTTGCATATATACATAATGACATATCTTGAGGCTAAGACCCAAGTCTAAACACAAAATTTATGTATGTTTCATATATACCTTATATATAGCCTGTAGGTAAATTTATATTTATACAATATAAATATTAATTCATATTATTTTTAATAATTTTGTGCATGAAACTAATCTTGTGTTAAGTACATGTGGAATTCTCTATGGCATCATGTTGGTGCCCAAAAAGTTTCAGATTTTGAAGCATTTTAGATTTTGGATTTTTGGATTAGGGTTGTTCAACCTGTACTCACCCTCCCTTCCCTTTCCTTCTTTCCTTCTTTTCCTTTCTTTTTTCTTTCCCTCCCTCCCTCCCTCCCTTCCTTTCTCCATATATATATAGATAGATATAGATATAATATAGATAGATATTTTTTGTTTTTTGAGACAGAGTTTTGCTCTTGTCACCTAGGCTGGAGTGCAATGGCACAATCTCAGCTCACTGCAACCTCCGCCTCCCAGGTTCAAGCGGTTCTCCTGCCTCAGCCTCCCAAGTAGCTGAGATTACAGGCGGGAGCCACCATGCCCGGCTAATTTTTGTTTGTTTATTTGTTTGTTTGTTTGTTTTGTAGAGATGGGTTTCACCATGTAGGCCAGGCTGGTCTTGAACTCCTGACCTCAGGTGATCCACCCACCTCAGCCTCCCAAAGTGCTGTGATTACAAGCATGAGCCACCACTCACGGCCCTATCTCTCTGTATTATATGACACATTTGGTCAGCTCCTGATTATCCAAGGGTTTGCTTTTTGGTATTTTCCAAACTGTTATTTTTTTATAATTTTTTTATAGTGAAGTAAATAAACTTATTTAAGATTGAATTGGAAAGATGATAGAACTTCACAATCAGTTCATTTTGTTGTAATTTCTTAGCTCCCTTGTAATGACAAGAAGAAAAAGTAACTGAAAAGAAACATGGATATCTTATTTGTATTTACCCATTAATTAGATAGTATAGTTGCTATTGCAGTTTTTGCTATACTAGTCCTTATTGTTTTCTTGAAATGTCTTAAATATGTCTGAATTTTTTCGCCATGCACAAATGTGCAACTTTAATTTTGCCTCCCAACGATAGCTTTGATTTTTTTTATATACTGGATTTGTTTTCTTTGCTAACAAATGTTTAAATTTTATCTTTTCCAGGAATGGGATATGGAGATAGAACAAGCACATTTTGTGGCACTCCTGAATTTCTTGCCCCAGAAGTACTAACAGAAACTTCTTATACAAGGGCTGTAGATTGGTGGGGCCTTGGCGTACTTATATATGAAATGCTTGTTGGTGAGGTAAGCAGTGTGAAATAGGTAAGAGAAAAGAGGAAGGATGATTGAAATAATAAAGCATGTCATTTATAAAACCACCTAATACTGTCTTCAGTTTGAGTGGAATTTAAGTTTTATAAATATTTATGGTATACTAGTAGTCAGCTATCTTTCTGTAATACCTTCAATAAAGATTTTTATGTGGTTTGCGGAATGCATTATCAGTGCTTTGAAAATAGTTCCTTCTGTTTCAGTGTTGTGCTTTGGTTATGTTTTCTGATTTTAAGACATAGTCATTTTATAGGGAATGGAATAACAGAAAGACTAATAAAAAGAATGTACTCTGTACCTGTAAAGAAAAGCCCACTATAGATTGGTCAGAAATAAATGTTACCTTCGACTTCCTCCAGACGGAAGTGAGCAACACACACTGCATCCTTGCTTCACCAGGAAACGACTGAAGTTCCTGGGGAAGCAAAGTAGAATTTCATAGGAACAAAATGAATGGAGAGGAGAAAAGCTATGGTGGCTGTGAAGGCCCTGATGCCATGTATGTCAAATTGATATCATCCGATGGCCGTGAATTTGTTGTAAAAACAGTACGTGCATTAACATCAGGCATGATAAAAGCCATGTTGAGTGGCCCAGGTCAGTTTGCTGAGAATGAAACCAATGAGGTCAATTTTAGAGAGATACCTTCACATGTGCTATCAAAAATATGCATGTATTTTATGTACAAGGTTCCCTACACTAACAGCTCCACTGAGATTCCTGAATTCCCAGTTGCACCTGAAGTTGCAATAGAACTACTATTGGCTGTGAACTTCCTAGATTGTTAAATAAAATATAATTTTAAAAAATGAAAGAAATGTTACTTTCAAAAATGGTAGAGTTGAAAAGATTAGCATTTTTTCCTACTGTTTTCTGTCGATTAAGTTAAATTTCTGAGGATAATTGAGTTGTACACAGAAATTATTACCATTAGGAAACAGTGAGTTATGTTAAATAAGGCAATAATAGGACTCTAATAATATGTTATAAATTGTTAGAAATGTTGAATTGGGGTGAAATTGGGAAAGAGTAAATCTTTTAATAAGTAATTAAAGATTACTTGAAGGGACTTGAACTGGAGATGCAAGAAAAATTATTTTAAGGGATTGGTTCATTATTCTGCAGTTTCCCCATGCCAGCAACCTCCCTTGTACACTTACAAGTTTGAAGAAGTTAGTGGCTAAATGAATGAATTATCAAATTGAGTATCAGAAATTTCTAAAGTTTTGTTCTATACTGGTCATTTATTGGCACTTACCCCAAACAAACAAATGGTTTTAGTTTCTCCGGATGGATAGCCCCTTTTGGTGTGTCAATTTGAAGTGGATTCTTTGGAAAAGGAGGAGAAGTATGGCTAATTAAAATAAAATTTATCATGTCCTAAGCTAAGCACTGTTCTGTGTGCCTTAAATATTCGTTCATTTAATTTTGTAACAGCCTTTGATAAGCTCCGTACTGATCTTATGCCCATTTTCAGAGGTGTAAATAGAGACACAAAGAGATTAATGACTTGCTTAAGGTCACATAGCTCTCATATGGTGGAGCTGGACATTTTAACCTTGTCACTCTGGCTCCAGAACATATCTCTAAAGCATTATGCTTTGCTGCTCCAGGATAGGATCTTCAATTCATCCAGCCTTGTTTCTGTTCTTAAGACTAGTGGTCCAGATCTGAATTTTTCACCTCTATTTAGAAAAGCTGTTGTGCAGTGTTTAGGTTGGAAAGATTTATTTTAGCTCCAGTCCACAGTGGCTTTTACTCTCTGAGAGTGCCAGAAGTTCTCATAAAATAGTTAATCTTCTGTAAGCTCTGGCATACTTGAACTCCTCCCCACCCCCTTCCTTTATTTTAAAAGTAACATTTTGGGTTTTTGTTTTGTTTTGTTTTGTTTAGTGTAATAAGTAAGTATGAGGTTTATGAGATTGAATTATGTGCTTGCTTAAAATTTACTCTCCATATTAGAGATGACATGTGCAAAATATGAGTTTATTACAAAATACTGTAGAATTAATCGCCAGCTGAATCTACTCCCTCCCATTATAAAGCCACTGGAGGGTTTGACAGAAAACAAGGAAGCTCCTGTTTCATATTTTTTAAGAGAGCTAATTGATCGAGCTCTTAATTACCTAGAAGATAAAAGACAGTGGATCTGGCTATTTCTTAGTTGTTTCTTGCAATTTCTTATTATCTCCACAAGAGGGTAGCTGGGAAAAGAACTAAACTTAAAACTCATCAGTCTACTTCATAATTTTATAGCATTAATGAAACGCTAGTGATAACTCCTTTTTAACTATGATTAAAGTAAGGTGTGGCTAAAGTTTATGTCAGATTTCTCTATTATTACAAATAATTGTAAACTTGCTGGATATATCATACATGTTCAAATTTGTATACTTCTACTAGTTTTGATTACTGGAAAGACTCCAGGAATAAACAAATATCCCAAGTCCCCTTTTTCCTGTCTCAGATGGGAGTGAAGATAACAGAGAGATTGAATGTAATGCTGGACATGGTTTTAGATACTATCACTGTTGATATCTGAACAGACTATTGGTTTCTTTTAAATGTGCTTAAAACACATTTGTTAGCTTTCTGTTGTTAGCCCTGTTTGCTTACAATCTATTTGAGAAAAAAAGATACTACACATTTTAACAAATGTATAGATACTTCTTTGCTATTCAGACTTGGAGAGTGAGTTTTCAAGTAAAAATTGTTCAAGCAGAAGACAAAAGTGCTCTCTTTGCATTATCCATTGAAATTCCCATTGAGAATCCTAGTAAAATAAAATTTTCTCCTGCCTTATTGTTTCAGTCCCCAAAAGAAATTAGATTGTTCATGTAGTACATTTGATTTATGTATTTTGAGTGTACTACATTGTCCCATGTAGTATATTTGATTTATGTATTTTGAGTGAGTGAATGAACAAACTAAGGTTTTGGTAACTGAAAGCTTTGAAATTTTCTTAACTATGAGCAAGATTAGAAGCTCAGCCTTAAGAAGCTGGATTCTGAATTTATTTTCACAGATTCCTTAAAGATTGCTCACTTTCCATGGATATTGCTTTCTGCTTATTATTCTTTAAAACTTAATTGGAAGCAAGCAGCCAAATCAAATCTAACGAGGCTAAGTGAGCCTATATTTCAATAGCCAGTGAGAAAATAAGGTTAAAGATACTGATTCATTTCAGTGATTTTAAGGAATTAAATGATATTTAGACATTCGTGTCCTGATTTTTAAAATGACTGAGTGATGTTTAAGCCATCTGAAATTCCGAGGCAAGCAGTCACATCTGATAGACACGTTTTCAGCGTAGTTGAAAGTTTATCTCTTTGTGAATCAAATTGTCATACTGAATATAATGTAACTACTTTTTTATGTCTCAGGGTCATTATGAAAAATGATTTTAATACTGTGCTTATTGAAATGCCCTACAACTTTTGTGTTTAGAGCATTAAAAATGCCTGTCAATGTGTGCTTTTTGGGTTCCTTTCAGTCTAATTTTGTTGGCAGCTGCTTAGTACGGTCATTATGCCTACTAATCTCTAATTGTGTTTTACCACCATTAATTGACTGACTTTAAAATCCAAAGCACATTTATATCTGATGATTTCTGCAGATTGCTTTCCTTTATTATAACATTTATTACCATATTAACCTTATCCATTTTCTTCTGTCTTTCCACAAGATTGAGGTTCTTCAGGATTCTATTATCTAAATATTCCCTACTTTCTGTTAGACACTCTAAAAATTGACTGGCCAAATAGGTGATTGGGTGAATGAAATAAAATGGACTGGAGTGGAATGAAATGAAATGAAAAGCCATATCATATATGAGATAGACAAGTTTTTTGTAATGGTCTATAAAATTTAAAGATTTCAGAAAGAGTATATGGTATATTCCCTCTGTAATAGATACATACCTATTGTCACTTCTTATAGTTCTTTTGTTGTTGTTGTTTTGGTAGGCATGGGTTTGTTGTTTGTTTTTTTCTTTTTCACTGCCTGGATCTTGGTTGTACTTTGAATAGGTGATAAGATTTTACTGCCTTAAAACTTGCTTTAACTTACTTAAAGGTATTTCTTCTAGTCTCCCTTTCCTGGTGATGATGAAGAGGAAGTTTTTGACAGTATTGTAAATGATGAAGTAAGATATCCAAGGTTCTTATCTACAGAAGCCATTTCTATAATGAGAAGGGTAAGAATTAAATTAAGGATAAGAATTTTTTTAAGACTACTTTAATTTTTTATGTTAAAGAAAATTTCCCGGTAGAACTTTAGAAGTTGTTTTGCAGTTCATAAATGTTGCATGGCTTAGACAAAACAGACAAAATATATCTGAGTTTTAAAATAATAATCCTTATCAGTGAATTTTATTCTATTGATTTTATTTTAACTTTTTTATTTTACATTGTGCTAGCTGTTAAGAAGAAATCCTGAGCGGCGCCTTGGGGCTAGCGAGAAAGATGCAGAGGATGTAAAAAAGCACCCATTTTTCCGGGTAAGTGTGACTATTTAAAATTTTTTATTAAACTAGAGCGATTAGATGTAACAAACTAAACTAGTCATTTTGTATTTTATGATCCAGCTAATTGATTGGAGCGCTCTGATGGACAAAAAAGTAAAGCCACCGTTTATACCTACCATAAGAGGACGAGAAGATGTTAGTAATTTTGATGATGAATTTACCTCAGAAGCACCTATTCTGACTCCACCTCGAGAACCTAGGATACTTTCGGAAGAGGAGCAGGAAATGTTCAGAGATTTTGACTACATTGCTGATTGGTGTTAAGTTCCTAGACACTGCGAAATCAAGCTGACTGACTTACAAGAAGACCTCTTAAAAATAGCAACCCTTCATTTGCTCTCTGTGCCACCAATAGCTTCTGAGTATGTTTTTTTTTAAATTGAAACACGTGAAGATTTGTTTAAAAGTACCATTCTAATACTTCTTGAAAAGTGGCTTCTCATTGTACTTCAGCATAAATATGAGCACTGGAAACAGTTTCATGGAGTTTGAGTGAACATCGGCTATGAAAATCCATCACAAATACTTTTGGATCAATAGTCTATTTTAAAAGAAAGAAAAAAGAAACCACTTTTTTTATAGTCCCTAGCTTTGCCATATGCCCGCCTTAAGTGGAAGGAAAATTAATCACTTAACTATGTTTTACAAAAAGAAAAAAAGGGCTTGGAATGCTATTACTGTTCACACAAAGTATGATTCTGTTTGAATAAGACAAATGCTCTTTTTTTTAAAGACATTACTGTAATATCAAAAAATGTGGCAGTTTGTATACAATTTGGGGCTTGATCTTTTAAAAAAACAGAATGAATTCATGTCTTATTTTATAAATGTTCTATATTTATTAGGAGAAAACTTTATATTGCCTTACTTTTATCAACCATGTAACAGAGGCTTATAGCTTTCCAGCGGAGCTGCTTGCCAAACAATTTTTTTTTTATTAAACAGTGCTGAAACAAACAAGATCAGCATTTACTTAAGATGTTAAGAATGAGGACTTTTAATCAGCTGAACCAAGATATTGTTACCTGTATGCATTCCCAAAGTCTAGATGCTCACTATGTTCAGTCATATCTTTCAGAATCAGTGAACCGATTACCCCTTTTTTGATACTCACTCTACATCTGCCAACCTAGTTCACCTTGGTTTTGTGTCTGCTGTAGAAGGGAACTATACCTTGGTTAAACCGTAGAGATTATCATTGTATACATGCTGTGAACATGTATATGTGCAAGTTTTAATGTATTCTATGTTGTAGGCTTATTATTTAATTTTACCACTTCATCACTTTTGTACAGTGGCCAAGCAGACACCTCAAACTCCAGCATTTACATTAAGTGCATTTGTATATTTTAGGCCACTGGATCCAGATTTTATATTGGCAGTTACTGAGGGCAAAAGCAATATATTGTAACAGAATGTATAAATATTTTTGATAAAACAGTCTATATTTTATAAAAAAAATTAATTATAACACTAAAGCTGTACCTCAAAAGTCTCAAAATAATTTGATCAAATATTTTATACAACTCTTCAAAGGATCCGTCTGTGGCTTTTTATACTCTTCTAGGATTGTCTTTTTGCAAACCATGACTTTCCACTTGCCTGTAGTTTCTTGTTTGTTTTGGTTTGGTTTGATTTTATATTTTTTTCTCCTAATCTATGACTTTATTGTTTTTTCTTAGTTTAGTAATAGCATCTTTGATCCTGTGCTTAGCATGTTAGGGTCATTATACCTCAGGAATAGCAAGCTCTGTTAAGTAACCATACTGAATTAACTATTTAATCACAGTGAGCTCATCTCTTAAAAATTGTTCAGGTGTAAATCTTATGAGAAACATGAAAAAGCACACTGATTTATGGAGAGTTGAGCTAAAAACATTTATAAATATTTGCTGGGATGTTTTAGCATCTTTTCGTTGTACTCTGAGAACAATTAAAATTGTCCAGAGATCATTTATATTACCTTCCAAATTGTTAATTACCCAAGATCCTTTGGGAGAAAATCTTAATAAAAAGGGGGAACAATATGTGGTTTAAAGTTATTGTTAAATGCCAGTTAACTTCCTTGGCAAAGGACAGTAGAGGAACTTAGCTTAATTGTCTGGCTTTAATTTAAACAGTGTTAATACAACATTAAAATAAAACACTAAATACTTTTGAGGTACAGTCTGCTCACTTTTTTGGTTCTCAAATAGCAAAGAAAGTAATGTCTAAAATAGGCTTTTAGCATTAAAAACTGACATAGCATTTTGTAACTACACAGTGTACAGAATTTTTTTTTAATTGAAGTCAATCACTAAAAAAATTAGAGGGCAGGGTCTATTTACACAATTAAGCTGAAGAAAGCACTAATTTTTTGTAGTTTAAAAAATATATATATTTTAGTCAGATTTAAAATTTTAAGCTTTATAGAGTGTAAATATATTTTGCTATTACTGTATGTGTATGTGACTGCTCAAGCACTTTGTAAAGAAATTAGGATATTTTAGAATGGTACACTATGCATTCAAATGAAATGTGCCTTTCACTATGTCATTCTAAGAAAACAAGTGTTTTGCAGTCATAAATTATCACAAATGCACAAATTAAAGTCTATATAGATTGAAATTTGTAACTTTGGTTTTAAGTATTCTTTCTTTTTAGAAACTTCCTAATGACTAAAATATACTTTAACTTTTCTGTGTTCAAAATCTCAAAGACTAATTAACTTGATTAAACGTTCTTGCAAGTACTTTTTGTCCTAGGGAAGACTTAAAACCATGAACATTCAGAGCAAATTGTCCACTTCACTGGGAATAATGGGAAAAGTTTGTATTCTGCTCCTGTAAGGTCAGTAGCATCTTTTATTTGAAACATATTTATGGACTGCTTACTGTGTATAGATACTGAGAATAGGAAGGTTTTTTTTTAAAGCAACAAAATGTTGATGAATGAAGAACAACAGCCTGCTTTAATATTAAGATGCAAGCACCAGTATTGTATATACTTTTCTCTTGTTTGAGGTTAACTTATTTTAATTTAGGACCTGGCTTCTCAGAAAAGCAAATGAATAAAACAGAATACTAGTCATTTTATAGTAATCTTATTTAAAAATTACAAATGGAATATTTTAGAAATATAAAATGATGCATGCTCTCCCTGTAACACAAATTGAGGACATAATGGAAATTGCAATCATATACTGACTTGGTAAATCTGCCACATAGATTAAAGTCTAACACGATTTTTGCAAGTACTACCAGTATTCCCAAAGCCACTGGAGTAAATATGAAAAATCCAAATAAGCAAATACTAATCCACAGATCATAATCTTAATTTAAATTTAGAATTCTTACTTACCTTCCAGCCATCTTTTGAGGTCTAGGGTTTTTCTGAGATACTGGCTTTATACATTAGTATGATGGGTAGAGGCTTTAAAGTTATTAAAAATAATATGTAGGCCGGGCGCGGTGGCTCAAGCCTGTAATCCCAGCACTTTGGGAGGCCGAGACGGGCGGATCACGAGGTCAGGAGATCGAGACCATCCTGGCTAACACGGTGAAACCCCGTCTCTACTAAAAAATACAGAAAACTAGCCGGGCGAGGTGGCGGCGCCTGTAGTCCCAGCTACTCGGGAGGCTGAGGCAGGAGAATGGCGTGAACCCGGGAGGCGGAGCTTGTAGTGAGCTGAGATCCGGCCACTGCACTCCAGCCTGGGCGACAGAGCGAGACTCCGTCTCAAAAAAAAATAAAAAATAAAAAATAAAAAATAATATGTATACATACGCGTATAAAATTAGTGGAAGACCATCAATAAGATATGTAATTTGAGGTTTTGCCGATCTCATTAAAGGTAAGAGTGGTCTGTGGCAACCCTTCACCCCAAAACAAGCAAATAAACTTGAGCAGAGTCTGGACAAGTTAGGGCTTCAGCACCTAAGAGTTAGAGTGGGAGTGCTCAAGCACAAAAGTAGGAATATTGAGAGAACTGGAAGCTGAGTCTACAGAGTATGGCAGAGCAGCAAGAAGTTGGAAAAGACAGGAGTTACAATGGCAAGGAGCTGGTTTTGAAAATGCAGGCACCCAAGAGAAGTGGGGTTACCAAGGACAGATTTCTCTAGCAACACAATTTTGAGGATAACAAACCTTGCAATAGCATCAGGACTTACGTTCTGTGCTTAAATCCTGTAGACGAGTTCAAATTTTAGTTTGCATGTCACTCTTTCCCTGACAGTGGAAGGAAATATTCTGTGGATGTAAGCTCCTCCAGGATGGGACCATCAGATTTCCACAGATTAAGATCAAGTAATTCACTGTCAGAAATCCCTAAACATTTGTGAGAGACAGCAAGTTACTTTGAATAAGAACCAACAGAAATTTTACATTTAGATATCCCTGTTAGAGATTTCATACATTAGAATTATCAGCCAGGCACAATGGCTCATGCCTACAATTCCAACACTTTGGGAGGCGAAGGCAGGAAGATTGCTTGAGGTTAGGAGTTTGAGACTAGCCTGGGTAACACAGCGAGACCCCATCTCTACAAAAAAAAAAAAAAAAACAGCACCTAAAAATTAGCCAGGTATGGTGGTGTGCACCTGTAGTCCCAGCTACTTTGGAGACTGAAGTCAGAGGATTGCTCGAGCCCAGGAGGTCAAGGCTACAATGAGCTGTTATGCCACTGCATTGTATTTAGCCTGGGCGACAGAGCAAGTCCCTGTCTTAAAAAAAAAAAGAAGAATGGCTGGGCGCGGTGGCTCAAGCCTGTAATCCCAGCACTTTGGGAGGCCGAGACGGGCGGATCACGAGGTCAGGAAATCGAGACCATCCTGGCTAACACGGTGAAACCCCGTCTCTACTAAAAATACAAAAAACTAGCCGGGCGAGGTGGCGGGCGCCTGTAGTCCCAGCTACTCGGTGGCTGAGGCAGGAGAATGGCGTAAACCCAGGAGGCGGAGCTTGCAGTGAGCTGAGAACCGGCCACTGCACTCCAGCCCGGGCGACAGAGCGAGACTCCGTCTCAAAAAAAAAAAAAAGAATTACCAGATATAAGTTATAGAATAGCTATATATATTTACATACCTAAAACTATCGGTATAAACATGTAAAATGAATATTTTAACATAATTAAACATTTTTAAAATCCAAAATGAAAAATGTAGTTGTTCTAATATGAAATTCAGTGGAAAGATGAAACAGCAGATTAGACATTTGAAGAAAACTGAAGATTGGAAACTGAAAAATCAATCCCAAATGAAGATGGAAAATATAAAAGGGAGATTAAGAGATACAGAAGATGGAATGGAGACTCAAGAGGAAACAATGAGAGGCAATATTTAAAGACATAATGGCTGCAAGTTTCTTGGAGATGAAAAATATCCAAGCTGTACAGTATTTCCCAAACGGGATAAATATAAATGTATATGTAGAACCATTGTGAAATGGCAGATCACCAAAGACAACATCTTGATACTATCCAGAGAAAAGGGACTAAATATCTATAAAGGAAAGACTAACAGCTGACCTCTCAATTGCAACAATGGAAGTAGTGGAATATGACCTTCAGAGTGTTGGGGGGAAAAAGGTTAACCTAGAATTACATAAAAATAAAATTATTTTCATAAGAATTACGGCATATAACATTTTTTAAAAGGGGAATGCTTGCTGCTCTAATGGACATTCTGAAGAATGTGCTTGAAGAAGAAGAAGAATGATCCCAGAAGGGTGACACAAGATAAAAAAAGGTTTGTGATACATAAAATGGCAAACACCTAGGTAAATCTAAAGAAACCAAAGAGATAAAAGAAGGAATTGTTGGATTTTGAGTTTTTTTGTTTTTTCTGAGCACAAATTCTAGATAGCAGTGGCAGGAAAGTCAGGATAGTGAAGACCAGAGCTACACAGTATTGTGTAGTCTTTTTATTGTTGGAATGTTAAGGTATTAACTTGAGATTTTAGGTTCACTGTAAAATGCCAAGGCTATTCACTGTATAGTGAGTATAAATTCTAAACCAAAAGACAAGATGGTAGAAATGAATCCAAAGCACAATTAATATAAATGGAGCAAACTCACTAGCTAAAAGCAGGATTTATAATATTAGATTTTAAAGAGAGAAATCTGGTTGTATAATGTTTACAAAAAGATACATCTGAAATAGAAGTACATGGAGAAACTGACAGTAAAAATATGAGGAAAAATATGTGTTGCAAAATCCACTCAAGCTAAAGCTATGATAGCTTCACCTAATATCAAAGTAGATTTTAGACACACCATGTAAACCTAAATGTCAACAAGAGTAGAGAGAGTTTCTGTTTCATATCCACCTATGCACATAGCCTAAAGGTAACTTTATAAAATATTTTAAATAATTTTCTATATGAAACAAGTTTGTGTACATTGAACCTTCAGAAGGCAAAGGTGTCATTATCACAGCCACTCATGTAGACAGTCTCTGGTTGTTTAACATCATTGTCATTCCCGACTTTGAATTTATGCGCTGTCGATAAGTAATCATTGTTTTATGTTCATTTACACATAAATACTTATCAGTAAAAAATAGAACATACCATTAATACAGTGAAAAAATGTGTTTGGGATAACTAAGCCGCACAAGTAGCATCACCAGAATACCTGGATCATCTGTTAACAGCAACAACAAACAATGGCAGGCTTTCAGTTCATTTTTGATGCTGGTTTTTTTTGTTTTGTTTTGTTTTGTTTTTCTTGAGACAGGGTCACCCAGGCTGGAGTGCAATGGTGTAATTATAGCTCACTGCAGCCTTGACTTCCAAGGTTCAAGCGATCCTCCCACCTCAGCCTCCTGAGTAGCTGAGACTACAGACGTGCCACAACTGGTCTCGAACTCCTGTGTTCAAGTAATCCTCCCACCTTAACCTCCCAAAGTGCTGAGATTGCAAGTGTGAGCCACTGTGCCCAGCCCTGTGTTTTCATTAAAAGGTTACTGCGTGTGGGGCACAGTGGCTCAAACCTGTAATCCCAGCACTTTGGGAGGCCACAGCGGGCAGATCACCTGAGGTCGGGAGTTCGAGACCAGCCTGACCAACATGAAGAAACCCTGTCTCTACTAAAAATAAAAAAATTGACCAAACATGGTGGCACATGCCTTTAATCCCGGCTACTCAGGAGACTGAGGCAGGAGAATCACTTGAACCTGGGAGGCAGAGGTTGCAGTGAGCCGAGATTGTGCCATTGCACTCCAACCTGGGCAACAAGAGCGAAATTCCACCTCAAAAAAAAAAATAAAAGCTTAGTGTGGCCAGGCACGGTACCTCACGCCAGTAATCCCAACACTTTGGGAGGCCAAGGTGGGTGGATGGCTTGAGGTCAGGAGTTCAAGACTAGCCTGACCAACATGATGAAACCTCATTTCTACTAAAAATACAAAGATTACCTGGGCACGGTGGTGTATGCATGTAATTCCAGCTACTGGGGAGGATGAGGCAGCAGAATTGCTTGAACCTGGGAGGCAGAGGTAAAGAGCTGAGATCGTACCACTGCACTCTAGTCTGGGTGACAAAGCGAGACTTCATCTCAAAAAAAAGAAAGGTTACTGTACACTGTTTTTTTGTTTTTTGTTTTAATTGAAAAGAAACATCAAAAGCAATTGAGAAACCAGGAAGCAGGAAGTGAGTTCTCTATGGATGACGAGGCAGTCTGCTGGATGGCTTTTCAAATGGTTTTTACAGCGACATCTGTCTCATAACAATGGTTGTCTTAGAAGTCTCTCGGCCGGGCGCGGTGGCTCAAGCCTGTAATCCCAGCACTTTGGGAGGCCGAGATGGGTGGATCACAAGGTCAGGAGATCGAGACCATCCTGGCGAACACGGTGAAACCCCGTCTCTACCAAAAAATACAAAAAACTAGCCGGGCGAGGTGGCGGGCGCCTGTAGTCCCAGCTACTCGGGAGGCTGAGCCAGGAGAATGGCGTGAACCTGGGAGGCAGAGCTTGCAGTGAGCTGAGATCTGGCCACTGCGCTCCAGCCTGGGCGACAGAGCGAGACTCCGTCTCAAAAAAAATAAAAAATAGAAAAAAGAAGTCTCTCTTTGATTTTATAAATTGATTTTATTTCCCAAGTCATTTTATGAAATCAGTATAATCTAGATAAAACAGACAAGAAAAGTACATTACTAGCAAATTTAATTTGTATTGATGCAAAATAATAAAGTATTATCAAATCAGGTTCAGTGATGTTTGAAAAAGACATCAAATTGGGTTTATCCCAGGAATGCAAGGATGGCTTAAAATTAGAAAGTCTGTAGTTGCCATACTAACAGATTGAAGGAGAAAAAGTAGGGAAAAGCTAATCTCGTATTTGATTTAAAAAAAAAAATGGGAGGCTGGGCGTGGTGGCTCATGCCTGTAATCCCAGCACTTTGACCTAGTCAGGCGAAATCAAGACCATCCTGGCTAACGTGGGAAACCCCGTCCTACTAAAGAATCACACAACAAAATTAGCCGGGTGTGGTGACAGGCGCCTGTACGTCCCAGCTACTCGGGAAGGCTGAGGCAGGAGAGAATGGCATGAACCCGGGGAGGTCAGAGCTTGCCGTGAGCCAAGATCACGGCACTAGGCATCCAGCCTGGGTGACAGAGCGGGACTCCCATCTCAAAAAAAAAAAAAAATTGGGGGGGCAGGGGGGTGGATTTCTTTGGCCTGATAAATGTTTTTTATATTTTTTAAAACCAAAAGCTAAAACACAATACATATAATTCATATGAGAAACTTTGGAAGCATTCACTTTTTAAAATTGAGAATAGGCTAGGATACCTGTCACTACTATTTTTCAGTATTGTATTTGCTACTCCCTAAGTGGCATAAGGATTCAAGGGGGAAATAAACTGGCCACTACTTGCAGATGATGTGATTGCCTATCTAGAAAACTCAAAAGACTGCAATTTGCCAGCAAAAATAGTTTACCCAAGATACTGGATTAAGAAGACAAAAGTTGATGGTACGTTGATACACCATCAAACAATTAGAGGGCATAATATTCAAAAAACAACTTTTACAATGGTAACAAACTAAGTTACCTAAAAATAAATAAAACACTGGCCGGGCGCGGTGGCTCAAGCCTGTAATCCCAGCACTTTGGGAGGCCGAGACGGGCGGATCACGAGGTCAGGAGATCGAGACCATCCTGGCTAACAGGGTGAAACCCCGTCTCTACTAAAATACAAAACTAGCCGGGCGAAGTGGCGGGCGCCTGTAGTCCCAGCTACTTGGGAGGCTGAGGCAGGAGAATGGCGTAAACCCGGGAGGCGGAGCTTGCAGTGAGCTGAGATCCGGCCACTGCACTCCAGCCCTGGCGACAGAGTGAGACTCTGCCTCAAAAAAAATAAATAAATAAAACACATACAAGACCTGTACAGGAAAAACCTTACTGGGAGACATTAAAGAACTAAATAAACGTAGACATACCCATTTTATGATATGATGTCAGTTTTCCTGAAATTGGTCTGTAGATTCTCTGCAATCCCAATCAGAATCCCAATAATTTTTTGTGGAACTTTACAAGCTCACTCTAAAGTTCACGTAGAAGAGCAAAGGATTAAGAATAGGAAATTCCTAAAGAAGAAAGGAGAATTTGCCCTACTAGTTACCAACACTTAAAAAGATATGGCAATTATTGTAATTCTATTATGTAACTATATATTAAGTAATTAGATAAAATTATGTAGCTATAAACATATAAGACTTAAAAGGTGTAGTATTGGTGCATATTAGAAATAGGACAAAAGAGTCAAGAAACAGGCCCACATGTATCTGGAATTTTAACATGTAGAAGAAGAGACATAATTCAGTGGAGGAAGAAGTGTTACAGAGTTTCCTAACTACATAAATAGAGTTAGGAAAATTATTCATGTGGAAATGTAACAACATTGAATTCCTGTGTCACACCATACATAAACATCTCAAATAGATTGAACAGGAAGTGTCAAAAGCAAAACAAATCATTGAGAATATGTTACAAGAAAACACTAAAATGCAAGAAAGATTGATATATCCAACTATAATAAAATTAGGAATTTCTGTTTATCAAAAGACACCATAAAGTTAAAAGATAAGGCACAAACTGGGCCAGACACGGTGGCTCACGCCTGTAATCCCAGCACTTTGGGAAGCCAAGGCGGGTGGATCACGAGGTCAGATGTTCAAGATAAGCCTGGCCAAGATGGTGAAACCCCGTCTCTACTAAAAATACAAAATTTAACTGGGTGTGGGGGCACACGCCTGTAATCTCAGCTACTTGGGAGGCTGAGGCAGAGATTTGCTTGAACCCGGGAGGCAGAGGTTGTAGTGAGCCAAGATTGTGCCACTGCACTCCAGACTGGGCGATAGAGTGAGACTCCATCTCAAAAAACAAAAAACACCTAGAACCAGAAATACCATTTGACCCAGCAGTACCATTACTGGGTATATATCCAAAGGAATATAAATCTGTTACAAAGATACATGCACGTGTATGTTCATTGCAGCACTATTCAAAATAGCACAACATGAATTAACCCAAATACCCATCAATGATAGACTGGACAAAGAAAATGTGGTACTTACATACATGAAATATTATGTAGCCAGAAAAAGGAATGAGATCATGCCTTTTGCAGGGACATGGGTGGAGCTGGAAGCCATTTTCCTCAGCAAACCAAACACCACTTTTTCACTCGTAAGTGAGAGCTGAATGGTGAGAACAAAAGGACACAGGGAGGGGAACAACACACACTAGGGCCTGTCAGTAGGAGGTGGAGGTAGAGGTGCAGGAGGAGAGAGGATCAGGAAAATTAGCTAATACATGCTGGGCTTAATACTTAGGTAATGGGTTGATAGGTGCGGCAAATCACCATGGCACACGTTTACCTATGTAACAAACCTGCACATCCTGCACATGTACCCCAGAACTTAAAGAAAAAAAAAAAAAAAAAGCCCAACCACAACGGTAATCAGAGAACTAAAATCAAGATCACACTGAGATACAATTTTGCACCCATTCAATTGACAAAATTTAAATTTTGATATCAAGTGATGGAGTCCAACAATGTGTTCCCTTGAAATTGCTGTGGAGAGTGTAAAGAAGTAACTGCTTTGGAAAAACAATTTGGTACTATAAAGTTTGAACATATGCATACTTGGGTACCCAGCAATTTCACTTGTATTAAAAAGGAACTGTTATACATGTTCACCAAGTGTCATGAACAAGAATGTTCATAGCACTGTTTGTAGTAGCAGAAACTGGAACTTAAATTCCCATCAGTGGGAGATAATGGCTTAATAAAATATGACATATTTACACCATGAAATATTATAGATCAATGAAAAGTAACTGCAGCTATAGGGAACAATAGAAAGAACAAAATATGTGAAAAAAAGCTAATCACAGAAAACTACATACAACATGATATTCTTTTTCAAAGTCTATTACCAAGCAAAGTAATAAAACTTTGTTAAGTAAGGGAATGTTAAATAAAAGACGGTGGTTATTTGGTGGGAAGGCAGAAGAATGAGATCTGTCGAAGTGCATTGTAGGATTAAAGTTATTGGTAGTAGGGGAAGCCTCCAGTTTGGTGATTTCACTGGCCTTCCCTTTTTCAGTTTTCATTCCCAAACTCGTCCTTACAATCACTATTCCATATATCTCAGCTCCCTGCTCCACTCTTATTTCTTTGTGCAACTTTGTTAAAACCTCAGGCCCAACCTCTTTTATTTATTTATTTATTGAGATGGAGTCTTGCTCTGTCGCCCAGGTTTGAGTGCAGTGGTGTAATCTTGGCTCACTGCAACCTCTGCCTCCCAGGTTCAAGTGATTCTCCTGCCTCAGCCTCCCGGGTAGCTGGGATTACAGGCGCCTGCCACTATGCCCAGCTAATTTTTGTATTCTTTAATTAGAGATGAGGTTTCACCATGTTGGCCAGCCTGGTCTTGAACTCCTGACCTCAGGTGATCTGCTGGCCTCAGCCTCCCAAAGTGCTGGGATTACAGGCTTGAGCTACTGTGCCCAGCCCAACCTCTTAAATTCATCTCTGCATCCAAACAACCGTGCTAACTCATCTCACTATTTTGAAGTAAGTATTTACTATTTAAACTTGCCTGTGTAGTTGCTCTCAAACTTCAGCGTGTATTAGAATCATTCAGAGGACTTGTTAAAACACATCAGCCTCACCCCTAATTTCTGATTCGGTAGATGGGGCCTGAGAATTTACATTTCCGGTAAATTTCCAGGAGATGCTGATGCCTCTGGTTAGTCGTAAAACAAGTCTCCATAAATTAAAAGGACTAAAGTTTTTGTTGTGGTGGTTTGTTTTTTGAGACGGAGTCTCACTCTGTCACCCAGGCTGGAGTGCAGTGGCGCAATCTCGGCTCATTGCAACCTCCACCTCCCAGGTTCAAGTGATTCTTCTGTCTCAGCCTCCTGAGTAGCTGTAACTCAGTAAACTCGGCTCCCTTGTCATGCTTATTCTGAAAGGTAAGATTTGTTAAGAGATGTTTAGTACATAAGAGGCTAGACCGGTTATACCATTTAAATCATTTTTCTTTCTCTCTTGTACGCATACACATGACAAGTTGTTGTAGTTGCGTTTGTGTAAATTAAGTATCAGCACTGTTTCTCTCCCATGTGTGAACACATGTAACCATAGAGCCAGAAAACCAGGATATCGAGCTCACCTTGGCACCAGGCTTACCTAGTGCACTTTTTTCTTTCTTTTTATTTTGAGATCAGGTCTCACTCTGTCACCCAGGCTGGAGTGCAGTGGCGTCTCAGCTCACTGCAACCTCTGCCTCCCAGGCTCAAGCGATTCTCCTGCCTCAGCCTCCCGAGTAGCTGGGATACAGGTGCCCACAACCATACCTGGCTAATTTTTGTATTTTCAGTGGAGACGGGGTTTCACCATGTTGGCCAGGCTGATCTCGAACTCCTGACCTCAAGTGATCCACCCACCTTGGCCTCCCAAAGTGCTAGGATTACAGACATGAGCCTCTGCGCCCGGCCTCCTAGTGCACTTTAAGTGTTCCTACTCTTGTTGACTTTTTAGACTTTGCCTATTTTTGCCTTTCTACTAAGATCAACTTTACTCATTGCTTCTCATCCCATATTCAGGTCACTGAAGTCATTGCCTGCTTGTAGTATTAATGAATTTTTCACCTTTTTAAAGTAAATATAAATAGTGGCTGATTTGTTTTTCTAAGACCACCAGAGAGAGCACAAAAGAACCAGCGAGTAGGCAAGGCTAAAAGCAAAACTGCAAATTTATTCTTTGGTCATCTAGCTCCAGGGAAAAAGGTATGGGGTGAAGTCTGTCGGCCTCCGGCAAAGGAGGCCGAGAGAGTCACCTGGTAGAGCTCTCGGGCAGAGTTCCTAATGCAGTCCCAACAAAGGTGGGGGCTGAGGAAGCCCGCCCTGCGCGTCTGCCTGGAAGCGGCTTTTCTCGGATCGGAAGGGCAATAGGCGCGTGGGGCACTGGCGGTGTCGGGGGGATGCTCCGCAGGTGCCACCAGGTAAATCTTGGTCTTTCGGATTGACCTCAACAACCATGGCGCTGCCTGATTAATCTGCACCTTCGCGGGCGTCAGCTGCATTTTCGCGCACGCGGGAAAAGCCGGTGATGAAGAACCTGGAAATGCACCATCTTGCCTCTGTTCGTCCAAACAGTGGCCATATGCGGTGGTGCAGGCCTGTAATCCCAGCACTTTGGCAGACAGAGGCAGGAGGGTTGCTTGAGCTCAGGAGTTCGAGACCAGCCTGGACAACATAGCAAGACCCTGACTCTATTAAAAAAAAAAAAATGCTGGGTGTGGTGGCTCACGCCTGTAATCCCAACACTTTGGGAGGCCGAGGCAGGTGGATCACTTGAGGTCAGGAGTTCAAGACCAGCCTGGCCAACATGATGAAACCCCATCTCTACTAAAAATATAAAAATTAGCTGGGCTTGGTGGCATGTGCCTGTAATCCCAGCTACTCGGGAGGCTGAGGCAGAGAATTGCTTGAACCTGGGAGGCAGAGGTTGCAGTGAGCCAAGATCGTGCCACTGCACTCTAGCCTGGGCAACAGAGCGAGACTCCGTCTCAAAAAAAAAAAAAAAAAATTAGCTGGGCATGGTGGTGTGCACTTGTAGGCCCAGCTACTCAGAGACTGAGACGGGAGGATTGCTTGAGCCCAGGAGGTCAAGGCTGCAGTGAGCAAGTTTTCACCACTGAGGGTGAGAGGGAGACCGTGTCTCAAAAAAAAAAAAAAAAAAGCAATTAAATACTAATATCTTATAATTAAGTAGTCTCATATATATGATCTCATTTAATCCTCAAGAGTACTCCTGTGAAATGGGTAGAGTGCAGTTGTCCTGGCTCACATGGTTGCTAAATGGCAGAGCCAAGACCAATCTCTTGCCTGGTGCTTTTTCTGCCTCACTGCAAACCTTTTTAAAAATTGATTTTAAATTAGACCAGTCAACAGTCAGCTTCCAAAAACATCAGATGAAAATAGATAAAAATTAAAACTTTTTTAAGGAATATTACATCAGTGGTATGGCATATTATTGCATCACATAAGGAGATATGTAATGTCAAGTATCTATTATTTAAGTTCAATCACACGGTTAAGGTGGATCATCAGAACTCTCTTTGTAAAGATGTATTTTTCCTTTGTAAATAGTAAGCAACTTGAGATAATACTTGAGATTATTTATTCTATTTCCCAAAAATCTTCCTTTCAGTGGTTTTATCCTTCCAATTACCTTCATCTGAATAAATCATTACATTGGGAGTTGCAAAATAATTTTCTAACTCTAGTATTCCTTCTGTATTGATTAGCAGACATTCTTAGCTTGTTCTTTCTTAAGCTTTTGCTTTTCTTCCCTCAGTTTTCTTTGCTTTTGTGGTTGGTATGGTTGTGTATTACTGTGAATGCATGGATTTTTAAATGTATTACACTTTTTTCTTGGATGCTTAGATTGTCCCAAACTTCGACCCCATTGGTCTTTGAGTACCTCCTTGCTTTCTAAAACTAAAAGATGTTCCAGGCGCACTTTATACAGTTCCAAGCAAACCTGGAATTTTGTGAATTCAGTGAAGACTTCTTGGAGGTCTTGGTATTTAGACTGGCACTTGGATAGAAACTCTGAATTACCTGAATGATCAGGGAGTCTGAAAGCTCCTAAACCCCTTGGAATTTTCTGGGTGATGGGAGCATCTTTTGTCCTAATGAGATGATTCTTGGCAGGCTGCTGAATAGCCTCAGATGAGGGCAGGTTGCCTTGGGAACCAACCATGTGATTAGAGGGGTTAGTCCCAACCCGCCACCAAGGTCCAGAGGTGCTGAAAGTTGATACCAATGGCCAGTGATGTAATCCATCCTGCCTACATAATGAAGCCTCCATACAATCCCAAAAGAAGAGGGTTTGGAGAGCTTGCAGGCAGCTGAGCATGTGGTGATTCCAGGAGGGAGGTGTGCCTGGAGAGGCCATCAGTGCCCTTCCTACATATTTGATCTATGCATCTCTTTGTTCAGCTGTATCTTTTGTAATATCCTTTATAATAAGCTGTTAAATGTGTTTCTGAGTCACGCGAGCTGCCCTAGCACGATAGTGGAACCCAAAGAGGGGCTGGTGAGAGCCCCAACGTTTTGCCAAAGATATAGGTGACAACCTACTACTTGCAATTGGTGTCTGATGTGAGGGGGGGCAGTTTTTGTGGGAATGAGCCCCTAACCTGTGGGATCTGATGCATATATCTCCAGGTAAACGGTGGCAGAATGGAATTATAGGACACCCAGCTGGTGTCTCTGGGAGAATTGCTAAGTTTGTGTGGGGAAATACCCCACATTAGTGTCAGAAGAGTTGTTTAGTAGTGTGTGGGTAGAGGGAAAAAGAGGTTTTTTCCTCTCCGAGTCACCTTTTCCCTCCTCCTTTTTCACCAAGTGCAAGCTTGAGCCTCCTGAAATGCCAGTTTAAATATTGCCCCAGAAATGCCAATGAGGATTACGAATAGAAGTTTATGCTTATGAAAGATGCCGGGGTCTCTGTGGCTAGAGATCAGCTGAATGGGGCTCTTGCAGTGATGCCTTACAATCTTGAGATTCTGATGAAGGGTGTGTGTCTGTGTGTGTGTGTGTGTGTGTGTGTATCTGGGAAGGGAAGAATGAGAAGGTGTTCAGGGGATCAGAAGATCTTTCAATAGCTCCACAATTGGCAGATGAGATTAAAACTCCAGCAACAGGAAAAGTCAGGGCCACTGACAATTGGAAATATTGGCATGAGGCACAGAGGTCTCTTGGCTGGATTAGGACCATATGGGTAATAGGCTGACCCCCACAGCTGTTCATCTTGATAATTAAAGTAAATCTTGCACCTGTGAAACAAAATTAGCTCAGAAACCAAACACAACCATTGGTAAAGTACAATGTTGCTTTGAACACAAATGCTTACTATCAAGAGGCATGTAGTTTAAGCAGCATTTAAGTTTGGAGGAAAGGCTAAACGATTTCTGGCTATTAACTCTTTGTCAACTGGGCTGATTTAAAGATAATTCAAAAACTCTCAAAAGGTCTCCTCAATAAGCCAGATACAAGTTTTGCCTTTAAGTGTTCTCTTTAGTAACTGAATGGAATTATATTTGAAGAGTACAACTGAAGTTGGTCCTCAGGCAATGTCCTGTGAGGTGAGCTTCAGTGGTGTGGTTCAGTGGAAAGAACACTGGATTGAATGACTGAGACCTCAGTCCGTCTCATCTCTGCTGCTACTAAGAAATCTTCTCATTTCTCTACACTGCTCTGATATACCAAATGGGGAGACTGGACCAGAGCACTGAAGCTAAGATTTCATGAAACGTATAATTAAATCCTTGAACTCTCAGAGTAATACCAGAGGTTATCAATGAAAGTGTCTTCCAGTGAATGTTTCAAATACCCAAATGGAAGCAGCCATATTCATGAAGACTTCAACTGTTTAAAAATGCTAACATGTGGCCAGGCAAGGTGGATCACATCTGTAATCCCAGCACTTTGGGAGGCCAAGGCGGGCGGATGACAAGGTCAGGAGCTTGAGATGAGCCTGACCAACATGGTGAAACCCCGTCTCTACCAAAAATACAAAAATTAGCTGGGTGTGGTGGTGTGCGCCTGTAGTCCCAGCTACTCAGAAGGCTGAGGCAGGAGAATCGCTTGAACCTGGGAGGCGGAGGTTGCAGTGAGCCGAGATTGTGCTACTGCACTCCAGCCTGGCTGACAGAGACTCCGTCTCAAAAAAAAAAAAAATGCTAACATGTACAAAGCGGATCCACATTATCTTCGTAGAAACTATCTTGCATAGCTCAGTAATATTACTTACTTGCTAAAATGTAGGCCCCAAAAGAAGCTGGCTTCAAGATCCAAGTATGCTCATCTCTCAATAAGGTGGGTGTCCACTTAATATAGGATTTTTCACAACTCAAGCGATAAGTCACGTTGAATCACTAATTTACAATGTATTGTTTTCAAAGTATGTCAGATTCTTTTCACTCTAAGTAGGGCCTGGCCTGTAATCCCAGCGCTTTGGGAGGCCGAGGCGGGTGGATCACGAGGTCAGGAGCTCGAGACCATCCTGGCTAACCCGGTGAAACCCCGTCTCTACTAAAATACAAAAAAAAAAATTAGCGGGGCGTGGTGGCGGGCACCTGTAGTCCCAGCTACTCAGGAGGCTGAGGCAGGAGAATGGCGTGAACCTGGGAGGCGGAGCTTGCAGTGAGCTGAGATCGCGCCACTGCACTCCAGCCTGGGTGACAGAGCGAGACTCCGTCTCAAAAGAAAAAAAAAGAAAAAAAAAAAAAGTCTAAGTATTAGCAATTTTGCCACAATAAATATGATTTAGTTGTGAATGAACACTCCGTATCTTGAGTGAATTTTAGTAGAAAATCATCCAACTATAAACCTCTATATTTAAAAGATGGAACAGTCTTCAAAGAAATAGACAGGCCGGGCACGGTGGCTCAAGCCTGTAATCCCAGCACTTTGGGAGGCCGAGACGGGCGGATCACGAGGTCAGGAGATCGAGACCATCCTGGCTAACAGGGTGAACCCCCGTCTCTACTAAAAAATACAAAAAAAAAAAACTAGCCGGGCGAGGCAGCGGGCGCCTGTAGTCCCAGCTACTCCGGAGGCTGAGGCAGGAGAATGGCGTAAACCCGGGAGGCGGAGCGTGCAGTGAGCTGAGATCCGGCCACTGCACTCCAGCCTTGTCAACAGAGCGAGACTCCGTCTCAAAAAAAAAAAAAAAAAAAGAAATAGACAAATAAGGACTAGGGCCTGCTCAGGTGAAGAACGCTTGAGGGGCCTGAGCCCCAAACAGAATTGCTGCGGAGCCCTGCGCTTCTTTGCTGAGAGTGAGAATGTTCCAGTAGTCAGATTTAATGACTTCCCAAAAGGGTTATTAACAATGGATCCAATTCCAACCACTTCTACCCCTTTTGAGAACACTCAAGCATGTGAAGCCAGGGATGGAAGGAAAAAACAGGTTACAGTGCTACTAGTTACCCTTCGAATAGGCATTTTTCCTTATTTCAGTATTTGGAATTAAGCTGATTTAACCATATGGGTGGCTTACGGAGGATTTATAAAAACTAGCATTTTAATTCCTTTAGTTTCAAGAAATGCCTACAACAATGCCTCATTCTCAAAACAAACAAAAGAAAAACAGCCCAAACATACCCTCTGACCCCAGATTGATCTTCAAAATCAATTCTCCTGATCCAAGCTTTACAAATGTATAGGCAGCAAAAAACAACAACAAAAAACAGACCAAGATGTTGACACGAGTAGCAAGGGCCAGATTTTTATTTTCCCTTTATCTGAATTTTTCTAGCTATCTAATGAATACATCTTTTAACCAGAAAATGAACAGACTGAACAAGCCATATTACATCTTAATCAGCTATGCTGGAAAAAATGTGGGCCAGGCACGGTAGCTCATGCCTGTAACTCATGTTTTGGGAGGCTTAAGTGGGAGGATTACTTGAGGCCAGGAGTTTCAGACCAGCCTGAGCAACATAGTGAGACATGTCTCTACAAAATAGAAAAAATTAGCTGGGTGTGGCGTCCTGAACCTGTAGTTTTGCTACTTGGGAAGCTAAGGACAATCAGTTCACCCTGAGTTTGAGGTTATAGTGAGCTATGATCATGCCACTGCACTCCAGCCTGGGTGACAGAGTGAGAACCTTTCTCTTAAAGTAAGCACAGCAAGAAGCTGAAATGAAAAAAAAAAAAAAAGTACCAGGAAGCCGAGGCAGTAGAATCACTTGAACTCAGGAGGCAGAGGTTGCAGTGAGCCAAGATCGTGCCACTGCACTCCTGCCTGGGCTACAGAGTGAGACCCCGTCTCAAAAAAAAAAAGAAAAAAGAAAAGAAAAAACCCCAACATACTGGTTATTTCTGGGTGACTTATTTACGTATTTTCCTAATTTTCTGTATGTGTAGGTACTGACCTTTACTAAGTGCAAAAATAAACTTTGGTAACTGCAGTGGTCACTGAATGGGGAACTTTGCCGCTAGTCACTAGAACCAGGGGAACACTAGAGAGCACCACTGTTCCTTAGTCCGTATGTGGAGATGTGTGATGCTAGGGATCAAAGATGTGTCCAGAAGGGAGATACAGACCAAAGCTTCCTTATTCCTAGGCCTCACGGCTGGGTGGGACAGGTTCTCCCTGACAGGATTATTTTTCCCGTGTTCTCCCCCAGCTCTAAACAATACTGGGTGAGTGTCCTATGTTTTGTTCAAAGGAGAAATACCACTTGTCTTCATGGCACCAACACTTATCCCCACTCCATGGTCAGCAGAATGGCAGTGGAGGTCTGCTCTTCGCAAAGTCCCTCTATGAACCAGTCTGACCCTGCCCACCAGGCCACAACAGGAGATCGTCTTTCTAATCTAGTGCTAACCTCTTTTCAGATGTTTCAGAACTGTGACACCTGTTTCCAGAGCAGTGCAGTTACCAGTGGTGATGTCTAGCTTGGATTCAAGTCCCCTGTAAAGACCACCTGCAGGCCCAGTAATCTTCATTTAAAGTGCTCTTTAGGCCAGGTGTGGAGGTTCACGCCTCTAATCCCAGCACTGTGGGAGGCCAGGGTGGGCAGAGGTCAGGAGTTCTAAACCAGTCTGGCTAACATGGCGAAACCCTGTCTCTACTAAAAATACAAAAAAATCAGCTGGGTGTAGTAGTGGGCACCTGTAATACCAGCTACTTGGGAGGCTGAGGCAGGATAATCGCTTGATCCCTGGAGGCAGGGCAGAGGTTGCAGTGAGCTGAGACTGGGCCACTGGACTCCAGCCTGGGCAACAAAGCAAGACTGTATCAAAAAATAATAGATAATAAATGAAATGCTCTTTAGCCTGTGAGTATACCAGTAAGCCTAACAAAGAATAAAAAAGAACCAGGGATATGCAGATTCTACAAAAGCTTTTAACATCCAGAAATTAAAATCTGTTGATCTGCTGCTGCTATTAATTTACCAGCATCATCTTCTCTGCTCAATAAGCTCACTGAGAAAATCACATACTTAGAACATTTTAATGTCTGTCAAGCTGGTGCCTTTCAAAAGGTCCAAGCTCATCACTTCTTGTTTAATAGTAGACATATTAATAAATCTCTCATATGAATCCTTTCAAACTGGACACTAAATACGATGTTGATGTTAACAATGGTTCTCAAAAGCTTTTGCTCTTTCCATGAATTTATTAAAATAAAAAACTATGTATATATAATGGAAATAAAGCTTTATTAGCTGCAATGATTTGCATTATTTATAATTATGTATGTTAAATGTAACATAATTATAACAAAACTTTAGTTTTGAAAATGTTTTATTCAAGAATTACATAATTTCAAATATCTTCCAAAATACAGTTTCCTAGATTGCTACAAAAGAAATTTGATAAATTTAAATCATTAAATATGTTTCACTAGTATATACATACAGAATGCCAAGCAATAGTATTCAGCCCTGGAATGCGTACCATGTCTTTTGTTTTTCCTCATGAAAGGCTCAACCCAGCATTTTGTATAGGCTATGTACAACAGGCAAAGTTCTGTATTCAAGAATTTGACATTAGCTGCCTCAATTTATAGCTGTGGTAGTTTGTCCACTGGGGTGTCAAATTTGAAGTCTGTAGGAAACAGATCCGGGGCTCGAGGATAGATAAGTCTATAGGACTGTCTGATTGTAACATCAGCAACACCAGCAATATCGCCAATTTCTAAAAGACAAAAATCAAAACATTAACCATCATTTCCATCCTACCTCCTTTCCATTACCTGCATTGTGAGATATGATTATATAGGATAAAGCGCCAAACTTAAAAACAAAACCAGAAGTGATTTCTAAAAACTGATAATGGAAATACATACTAAAAGGTAGAGAGCAGCAGCCAGGCCAGACGCAGTGGCTCACGCCTGTAATCCCAGCACCTGGGGAGGCCGAGTTGGGCAGATCACTAGGTCAGGAGATCGAGACCAGCCTGGCCAACATGGTGAAACCCCATCTCTACTAAAAATACAAAAAATTAGCTGGGCGAGGTGGCGGGCGCCTGTAGTCCCAGCTACTCAGGAGGCTGAGGCAGGAGAATTGCTTGAACCCGGGAGGAGGAGGGTACAGTCAGCCGAGATCGCGCTACTGCACTCCAGCCTGGTGACAGAGCAAGATTCCATCTCTAAATAAATAAATAAATGATGTTTAAAAATCCATTTTAATAAAGCATTCATAATGCTTAACCAAATATTGACTCAAAAAAAAAAAGCGGGAGCTAAAGTCAGTAACCAACAACAATAAAAATCATAGCAGTAGTTACTACTTTACAGAGCTGTCAATGTTTTAAAGGGTTTAACTAATATAAAATATATGAATAGTGTTCAGGACTTAGTATTAGGAGTGTTATCTTATACTGGGTATCATATTTACAACTGACTGCTCCTTTTTCTTTATAAATCTTTCTGATGATCACAAAGTACTCCACAAATACATTCTTGTAAAGAAATTCACTTTTTATTTCTGTTTGAAAGCTCCCATGCAAAATCTCCCCTAGCTAACTTGTTAAGAGGTTCCTATTAAAAACAAAATGTGACACTGTAAATACTGTTCTACAGTCTTTTTTTCTACTTAATACATCGAGGTCAAACAGCTACTTATAGCATACGGAGATGTTTTTCACTGATACAAGCACATAAGCAAATATTTTTAGCTCAAACGAACATTTCTAGTCTATTACAAAATCCTAATAGATCCACTTTTACCCTTTAAAGTCACTGTCCCTTTTTTCCTTTCAAAGTCATTAAAAGAAATACCAAAGGACTGCCACTACAATATTTGGTTAAGTATTATGAATGCTTTATTAAAATGGATTTTTAAACATCACTTATTTATTTAAAGATGGAACCTTGCTCTGTCACCCAGGCTGGAGTGCAATGGCAAGATCTTGGCTCACTACAACCTCTGCCTCCCCGGTTCAAGCGATTCTCCTGTCTCAGTCTCCTGAGTAGCTGAGGCACCTGCCACCACATCCAGCTAATTTCTGTATTTTTAGTAGAGGCGGGGTTTCACCATGCTCCCCAGGCTGGTCTCAAACTTGTCACCTCAGGTGATCCACCTGCCTCAGCCTCCGAAAGTGCTGGGATTACAGGCATGAGCCACCATGCCTGGCCTAAACATCTTTTAATACAAACTCATTTTATCACCTTTTCACAGCTGATTCAAATCAAGTGAGGTTTTAGTGATTTTCACTGTGAATGCCTGCCATCACTGTACAATTAGCTAATTTACATTATTCTACATCTAAATACCAATAAATGGCAACTATTTGAATGTCAACTGCCTGCTGTGAAGGGAAGAGAAGGACCTTACATTTGAAGACTTTTCATATAAAGCTAAAAAGCAGAAAGCACCAAGATTAATGTTTCCATGTTGTTCATTAGAATAAACGTTACAACTAGAAATGTACACCTCAAGGACAAACTGCCTAACTGCAACTTCTCAATTTTACTAAAAGACTCAAAATTTCCTTAAAACGTAAGTGAAGGCCAAAGGGAATGGATAATGGCTCCTTTAAATAACTAATGATTGGCTTCCTTTTTCTAATTATTCCTATCATTTATTATTTTTTCAACATACAGCCTAAGCTGAAGGCTGTTGTGAATAGAGTATTATAAAGTTATGGAGGCCAGTAATTCACTAACTCACTTTCTGTTTTTGTTTTTTGAGACAGTCCTGTTCTGTCTCCCAGGCTGGAGTACAGTGGTGCAATCTAGGCTCACAGCAACCTCTGCCTCCCAGGTTCAAGAGATTCTCATGTCTCAGCCTCCCAAGTAGCCGGGACTACAGGTGTGCACTACCATGCTGGGCTGATTTTTGTATTTTTAGTAGAGACAGGGTTTTGCCATGTTGGCCAGGGTGGTCTTGAACTCCTGGCCTCAAGCAATCCACTCACCTTGGCCTCCCAAAGTGCTGGGATTACATGTGTGAGCCACCACGCCCTGCCACCTTTTTTTTTTTTTGAAAAAGAGCCTCACTCCATCAACCCAGGCTGGAGGGCAGTGGCATGATCTCAGCTCACTATAACCTCTGCCTCCTGGGTTCAAGTGATTCTCCCGCCTCAGCCTCCCTACTAGATGGGATTACAGATGTGTGCCACCACACCTAATTTTTTTGTATTTTTAGTAGAGACAGGGTTTTGCCATGTTGGCCAGGAGGCTGGTCACCACACCTAGTTTATGAATTTCTTTACACGCATTTGTTTATGAATAACTTCTATAATCCTCAAAGATTTAGAAAGGAGTAGTCACTTCTAAATTTAAAAGGGAGTTAGTTGGCCACGCGTGGTGGCTTGTGCCTATAATCCCAGCGCACTGGGAGGTGGAGGCAGGCGAATCACATAAGGCGGCCAGGAGTTCGAGACAAGCCTGCCCAACATGGTGAAACCCAATCTCTACTAAAAATACAAATATTAGCTGGGCGTGGTGGCATGTGGCTGTAGTCCCAGTTACTCAGAAAGCTAAGGCACGAGAATAGCTTAAACCCAGGAGGTGGAGGTTGCAGTGAGCTGAGAATGCGCCACTGCATTCCAGCCTGGGCAACAGAGGGAGACTGTTTCAAAAAAAACGGAAAAAGGAAAAAGGAAAAGAAATTCACTTAATACTTCCGGTGAAAGTTTTCCTACAACACTAAATTTAAACATGGTTTTAGAAAGTTGAACCACTAGGCCGGGCGCGGTGGCTCAAGCCTGTAATCCCAGCACTTTGGGAGGCCGAGGCGGGTGGATCACAAGGTCAGGAGATCGAGACCATCCTGGCTAACATGGTGAAACCCCATCTCTACTGAAAAATACAAAAAAAAACTAGCCGGGCGAGGTGGCGGGCGCCTGTAGTCCCAGCTACTCGGGAGGCTGAGGCAGGAGAATGGTGTGAACCCGGGAGGCGGAGCTTGCAGTGAGCTGAGATCTGGCCA
>NW_016803692.1:360837-375203 GCF_001698545.2 Rhinopithecus bieti | reverse complement strand
AGGATTACAGGCTTGAGCCACCGCGCCCGGCCTTTTTTGTATTTTTAGTAAAGATGAGGCTTCACCATCTTGGCCAGGCTGGTCTTGAACCCCTCACCTTGTGATCTACCTGCCTCGGCCTCACAAAGTGCTGAGATTACAGGCGTGAGTCACTGAGCCTGGCTAAATTTAGGTCTTAATCTTTCAAAATATTAACTGCTCTAAGGATTAATTCATTGCAAGTAAATTTCTTTAAATGAAAAATTGATATTTATATATTAACCTGTTGTAAGCAGCGTTATCAAGGAGCTGAAAGAAAATACTCAAGCTAAAGGATGCCTCTTATGCAACACAGTGTCATGTGTACATAAAATCCCTGCAATTATGGGCTATATAGCTCGATGAGATAAAATATTTGACCCTGTTATTCCCAGATGCAACCACCATACACTTTCAGAAGAGATTTGACAAAAGCTCTGTTTTAGTTATAAAAACAACAAAAAAGATGATGATAAAGGCCATCACCTCTTCACTTTTACATAAGAAAACATAAAAAATAAATACTCACTGGATGAATAAAGGGTTAAGTATAGTCTTCAGCTAAACTGGCTTTGGTAGTGTAAGTCAGTGAGCAACACTGAACAAACTGTTACATATTCCCATGTAACTGCAAACTGTATGAAAAATACCAGTTCTTTCAAAGCCTCCAACTGAAGTGTAAAAATGCAAACAATATACCTCAAGAGAAAAAACTTCACTGATAATTTTTTTAAATTTATTTTTGAGATGAAGTCTTGCTCTGTCGCCCAGGCTGGAGTGCAGTGGTGCGATCTTGGCTTGCTGCAACCTCCGCCTCCCGAGTGGCTGGGATTACAGGCGCGCACCACCATGCCTGGCTAATTTTTGTATTTTTGGTAGAGCCGGGGTTTCACCATATTGGCCAGGCTGCTCTCGAACTCCTGACCTCAGGTGATCCTCCCACCTCGGCCTCCCAAAGTGCTGGGATTACAGGTGTGACTCACCGTACCTGGCCTTCACTGATACTTTCTAAAGCTTGACTCCCTCATCTACAGAGACCGGTGCTAGAAATGGAAACTGTTTTCATGTAAACCAAATGTGTAAATGGCCTACTTTGGTTTACCATTACAGGCCTGAAAGCCCACAAAATAACAGTCCATCAAAAGATCTCACTAGCAAAGAACATAGTGGGCTTACATGGACTAAAATGAGTCTACATGGGAAAACAGCTTAAAAGAACATGCTATGAATTTGCTGTCAAGGAACAAAATAAGTCGACACTGGCAAATGTTGCTCAAGTGGATTACTGTAGTGACAATAAAGATGACTTAGCTTCTAAGTGTCAAAGCTGCCTGACATTGGTCTGTTTCTTTAATATGATGTAGAAAATGCTATTTTAGGCTGGGCACAGTGGCTCACGCCTGTTAATTCTAGCACTTTGGGAGGCCAAAGCGGGGAGATCACCTAAGGTTAGAAGTTCGAGACCAGCAAGGCCAACATGGCGAAACCCCGTCTCTACTAAAAATACAAAAATTAGCCAGGTGTGGTGGCACATGCCTGTAATCCTAGCTACTCAGGAAGCTGAGGCAGGAGTATAGCTTGAACATGGGAGGCGGAAGTTGCAGTGAGCCACGATTGCACCACTGCACTCCAGCCTGGGTGACAGAGTGAGACTCCATCTCAACAAACCAACCAACCAACCAACAACAACAAAACAACAACAACAACAAAAAAACAAAGCTAAAAACTTACCTTTAAATGTCCTAGGAACCCCTTCTTGTCTACAGGCAATATAGAGACAAGCAGAAGCTATAGCATCATTAGCTCTTCCCTTCAGGCTCTTCTGTTCATATACTTGCTTGAATAAATTATTCGTTCGATCCTTCAAAGCAGAGAAACTAAGTTTAACTCTATGTCATTTAATTAGCTGCAATATCGAAATTTTACGTGTTCATTAAATTATGCAAAGTCAATGCCAGAATGGCTTAAAGGAGGTAGACAAGAACTTACAACTATATTTCGAGGTAGATTGATTCTGTCTGCCATGGTAGTGATTTCTTTGAATGCATTCATCATTGCCCGATCAGAACTGCTCATTGTTCTCCGATTCTGGTACTTAGAATTGCCAAATTCATCAAAACTTGCAGCTCCTGTACCCTATAGAACAGTTAAAACTATGAAAAAATGTTTTGGAAAGTATGAATAATGGACAATTTCTATGAAAATATAACTTACAAGATCTGATTCTATATAGACTAGAAATCCTGCCCATCTATACTAAAGGAATATGTAATTCTAACAACTGTTCAAGAACATAGAAAATGTGAAGCTTAAAGTGTATAAATAGAAATATGATACAAAAACCTGACAAAACCATGGAAAAAGGAAGTCTAATTTCACTTAGAAATATGATAAAAAATATCAAATACTAGAAAACAGAATCCAACAGCATATTAAAAGGTAGTATATCATGACCAACCGGAGATTGTTCCACAAGATATTATTAGATAATCAAATAATGTAAAACATTATATTATTAGATCTAAGGAGAAAAATCATGATCATCTCCAAAGGTGCTAAAAGGCAAATGAACAAAATTCAAAGTTCATTTTGATAAAACTCATAGGACACTACAAATGAGTACTTCTTTACGTTAGAAAACTCCTCTCCTCTGCCCAAGCCAGTACAATTAATGAAGAAACATTACCAGCATTATCACCAAAATCACAAGACAAACGCACCTCCTACTGCTACCATTTTATAACACTGATCAGGAAAACTAGCCAATTAACCAAGAGAAAAATCGGAAATACAAAATTGGAAAGGAGGTGATAAACTATTTGCAGATAGTATCTTTATACACCTGGAGTATGCAAGAAAATCACTAAAAAACAGCTGCTATAAATAATTCATTAAAGCAGCAAGGTCAAAATAAATAGAAATGAATACCCTTCGTAAGTACAATCAACCAGTTAAAAGACAAGAAAATAAAATTTTCAATTACAACAACAAAATCTTGGAATAAACTTGAGAAACATGTGAGATGTTCATGAAGAAAACTTTCAAACATCTCCTGAAGGCACACAAGATACCTAAGGAAATGGAAAGGCATATGAGTTTTTTTTTTTTTTTTTTTTTTTTTGAGACGGAGTCTGGCTCTGTCACCAGGCTGGATGCAGTGGCCGATCTTGGCTCACTTCAAGGCTCCGCCTCCCGGGTTTACGCCATTCTCCCTGCCTCAAGCTCTCGAGTAGGCTGGAACTAAGCTGGAACTACAGGTGCCCGCCACCACGCCTGGCTAGTTTTTTTTTTTTGTATTTTTTAGTAGAGACGGGGTTTCACCGGGTTAGCCAGAATGGTCTCGATCTCCTGACCTCGTGATCCGCCCGTCTTGGCCTCCCAAAGTGCTGGGATTACAGGCTTCAGCCACCGTGCCCGGCCCATTATGAGTTTTTGAATACAAGATTTATTATGAAGAAGTCAATTTTCCCTATGTCAATTTGCAAATGAATCTGACCAAAACCCCAGTGAAAACATTAAATATTAAAAAACAGGCCGGGCGCGGTGGCTCATGCCTGTAATCCTGGCACTTTAGGAGGCTGAGGCGGGCGGATCACCTGAGGTCGGAAGTTTGAGACCAGCCTGACCATCACAGAGAAACCCTGCCTCTACTAAAAGTACAAAATTAGCCAGGCATGGAGGCACATGCCTGTAATCCCAGCTACTTGGGAGGCTGAGGCAGGAGAATGACTTGAGGTGGTTGTGGTGAGCTGAGATCACGTCATTGCACTCCAGCCTAGGTGACAAGAATGAAACTCCGTCTCAGAAAAACAAAACAAAACAAAACAGGCAGAGTGTGGTGGCGCACGCCTGTGGTATCAGCTACTTGGGAGGCTGAGGCAGGAGGGTCACTTAAGCCTGGGAGTTTGAGGCTGCAGTTAGCTATGATCACATCACTTCACTCCAGACTGGGTGACAGAATGAGACCCTGTCTCAAAAGAAAAAAACCAAAAAACCCCACAGAAAACAGAATCCAACAGTGTATTAAAAGGCAGTAATATCAACCAAGTGGAGACTGTTCCACAAATATATTAAAGAATCTAATATAAAACATCATATTAATAGAGCTAAGGAGGAAAATCATATGATCAACTCCAAAGGTACAAAAATTGCAAGTGAACAAACCTAAACTTTTTTAAAAAATAAAACAAACTTAACCTTTAAATGGAAAACACTAGTGAAGAAAATGCTGAAAAAGAAGAGCAATGAGGGAAAACTAGTGCTACTGTATATTAGAACAGTGTGGTACGGCATTTGACTAACTGGACCAGGACAGGAAAAAATAGAAAGTCAAAAAATATGTCCAAGTACACATAGAAATTTATTATGTGATAAATCTAGCAGCCTAAATATATTTCTATCTTGGCCACGGATGGTGGCTCACACCTGTAATTCCAGCACCTTGGGAGGCTGAGGTGGATGGATCACTTGAGCCCAAGAATTGGGACCAGCCTGGGCAACATGGTGAAACTTTGTCTCTACAAAAAAATAAAAAAAATTAGCCAGGTGTAGTGGCCCACACCTGTGGTCCCAGCTACTTGGGAGGCTGAGGCAGAAGGATCACTTCAGCCTGGGAGGGGGAGGTTGCAGTGAACTGAGATCATGCTATCGCACTCCCACCCGAGCGACAGTGTTAGACCCTGTCTCAAAAACAAAACAGGCTATGTAGGGTTCGGCATGGTAACTCATGCCTGTAATCCCAGCGCTTTGGGAGCCTGAGGCAGGAGGATTGCTTAAGACCAGGAGTTCAAGACCTGCCTGGAAAAGAGTCTCACTGTCACCCAGGCTGGAGTGCAGTGGCGTGATCTCGGCTCACTGCAACCTCCAACTCCTGGGTTCAAGCAATTCTCCTGTCTCAGCCTCCTGAGTAGCTGGAATTACAGGCGCCCGCCACCACGCCTGGCAACTTTTTTTGTATTTTTAGTAGAGGTGGGGTTTCACTGTGTTGGCCAGGCTGGTCTCAAACTCTTGACCTCAAGCTATCTGCCTGCCTCAGCCTCCTAAAGTGCTGGGATTACAGGCGTGAGCCACCGAGCCTGGCCAAAAAAATTTAAAAATATATAAATTAGCCAGGTGTGGTGGTATGCGCCTGTAGTCCTAACTACTTGGGAGGTCAGGGAAGGAGGATCACTGGAGCCCAGGAGTTTTGAGTGTGCAGTGAGCTTTGATTATACCATTGTACTCTAGCCTGTTGCCCAGACAAGTTTTCCTTTTGTCTTTTTTTTTCTTTAAAGATGGAGTCTCTCTCTGTCACCTAGCCTGGAGCGCAGTGGCGCGATCTCGGCTCACTGCAACCTCTGCCTCCCGGGTTCAAGCAATTCTCTGCCTCAGCCCTCCTGAGTAGCTGGGATTACAGGCGCCCACCACCATACCCGGCTAATTTTTGTATTTTTAGTAGAGACGGGGTTTCGCCATCTTGGCCAGGCTGGTCTTGAACTCCTGATCTCCACCCACCTTGGCCTCCCAAAGTGCTGGGATTGCAGGCGTGAGCCACCATGCCCAGCCGAGGAGACATTCTTGATATTCAAAGAATATATCAATATTAACTCATGAAGGCCACACTACACTCATTTTTTGTGTGTATACAAAATGTGATTTATGAAAAAAAGGCCTGATATAAAGTCCCTGTAATTTCGATTTAATTTGGATTTAATTTGATTCAAAAGTCTTCCCCACTTTAGGATGGAATACACACACAAGTTAGCCATCATTCACAATGATATTACTGGCAAATCTTATTGGACAGGTCAAGAGTCCCCACTGGTGCAGTGACATACTTTTGCAAAGTTCCCAAACTCTCAGGTCTATGGTCATTCTGCAATTGGTATTTCCCGCCAAATGGACTTATTACCTTGCCAATCATGGTAGACAAATCTCCATCACTCAGAAGAGGATTCTGAGAATCTCCAACTCGAGATGGATCTTTTGTTGCTTTGTCATTGCTGAAAGTTCGCCATTCAGATCCCACATCGATAACCCGGTCACCTAAGAATATAAGCACATACCTGAATCATTTTGTCAAGATAAGGTTTACTTAACTACACTGTCCAATGCCCAACTAAGCCATTTTATTCCCAGGAAATCTCCACATGGACATCTAGGATCTAGCTCAAATATCACATTTCAGACATTTGTCCTAAAGCATTCCTTTAACTATTGTGCCAGTCTAACAATAATCCTCTTGAAACATTATGCTATGATATTCTAACTCTTGGAAGAAAAAGAATGTCAAAAGTGGCAAAGTACAGCTATTCATATGTGAGGCAAAGGCAAACCATTGTAATGATGATTAAGAACCAGATTTTGCACAAAATTTGCAACAGCCATGGGAAAAAAACCAGAAAACATTTTTTAGAATGGTATTAATGCAAATAATTTCATATTAAAACATCACTAAGTTTTGGCGGGAAATGCTTTGCAGAAAATAAGCCTAAGCTTCTGTTTCAAAGTAACAATTTTTTTTTTCTTTTCTTTTTTTTTGAGACGGAGTCTCGCTCTGTCGCCCAGGCTGGAGTGCAGTGGCCGGATCTCAGCTCACTGCAAGCTCCACCTCCCGGGTTTATGCCATTCTCCTGCCTCAGCCTCCTGAGTAGCTGGGACTACAGGCACCCACCACCGCGCCCGGCTAGTTTTTTGTATTTTTTAGTAGAGACGGGGTTTCACCATGTTAGCCAGGATGGTTTCTATCTCCTGACCTCATGATCCGCCCATCTCGGCCTCCCAAAGTGCCAGGATTACAGGCTTGAGACACCGCGCCCAGCCCAAAGTAACAATTTGATGAAAAATATATGTGGCCAAATAATTTATACAGAATAAACTTCAAGCCTAGATATAATTTATACAGAATAAACTTCAAGCCTAGAATCAGTAAGAAGAAAGCCTGGTAGGCAAACTTTTCTCTTTAAGCAAAGAGGCAGCATCTAAATATATCATGTCAAAAAAAAGCAGACACAAGTAAACCGTATTATTACTGTTTTGGTGAGAAATCTCAATGTCTGGCAATACCTTCAGAGTAGTCAAAAGTTAACACTGAACACTTACACACGCTCCTCATTGTGCCCTTTTGTACATGTTCTCAATCTTCACAGCCTTATCAAGGGAGGTACCACTTTTACTGCCACTTTACAAATACGATGAACTAGCCTAAGATCACATAGCTAGAACTGAAATGCACATCAGAGTCTGTTCTACACTCCAATTATAAAACATGAGCTTTTTCAGTGAATTGTGATGAAGCTGAAAGTAGGAAGGAACCAGACCATTTCATCTTTGTGTATACACAGCAAGCAGAAACAAATGGCAGAAACCAGTTACTGCAGCAATTAGAGTTATGGTATTAACAGTCAATTAATATAATAGTCAAGAGTGTGAACTCTGCCCTTTGCTGCTTAGCCTTAGAATATTACTTCATTTCTATGTCTTTATTACCTCAGCTCTAAAATTCTCCTTAACCTCATATTTTAAAGATTATAAAGATTAAATAAGCTATTATAATACCCATTATAGTGCATGTAAAGTGTTTAAAAAGTAGTACTAAGTGCTCAATATTCGCTATTTACTGCTATGAAAATTAGAAAGATAGCAAATATTCTGAGTTTCTCCTTTTTTGTGGGGAAGATAAGGGAGAGGCATCAGTTTAAAACATTAATCTCCGGCCGGGCGCAGTGGCTCATGCCTGTAATCTCAGCACTTTGGGAGGCCAAGGCAGGCGGATCACCTGAGGTCAGGAGTTTGAGACCAGCCTGACCAAGATGGAGAAACCCTGTCTCTACTAAAAATACAAAATTAGCTGGTCATGGTGGCACATGCCTGTAATCCCAGCACTTTGGGAGGTCCAGGCGGGCAGATCACCTGAGGTTGGGAGTTCGAGACCAGTCTGACGAACATGGAGAAACCCTGTCTCTACTAAAAATACAAAATAGCTGGGCGTGGTGGTGCATGCTGGTAATCCCAGCTACTCAGGAGGCTGAGGCAGAACTGCTTGAACCCAGGAGGCGGAGGATGTGGTGAGCCGAGATCACAACAAGAGGGCAACAAGAGCGAAATTCCGTCTCAAATAAAAAAAAAAACAAAACCCAAATAACAAAACAAAAACATTAATCTCCATAGAAGACTTTAAAAGTTTCCAAGTGCTCTGCTAAGTACTTGATCAGGAGGACAGCAAAGAACAGAGAAAACAGAAGGAATTCCACCTAGACCATGCTAACTTTTTAATTTTGTATATAAAAACTAATTTAAATGCTCATTAACAACCACAGTATAGTGATCATGTAATTTAATCTTAGTGATAGATTTAAGAAAAGGCCAGGCATAGTGGTTCACGCCTGTAATCTTAGCACTCTGGGAGGCTGAGGCAGGAAAATCACTTGTGGTTCACGCCTGTAATCTTAGCACTTTGGGAGGCTGAGGCAGGAAAATCACTTGAGCCCAGGAGTTCGAGACCAGCTTGGGCAACATGGTGAAACCCTGTCTCTACAAAAAAATACAAAAACAAATTAGCTGAGCGTGGTGGCACATGCCTGTAGGGAGGCTGAGGTGGGAGGATCACCTGAGCCCAGGAGGTTGAGGCTGCAGGGAGGAGGGAGCCGTGATTACACCACTGCACTCCAGCCTGGGTGAGTGAGACCCTGTCGAAAGTAAGCAAATGCTCAAGAGAATGACTCATTCCTGAAGCCTCTGACAAAATATTTCTTTTTTCTTTCTTTTTATTTTTCAGACAGGGTCTCGCTCTGTCGCCCAGGCTTGAGTATAGTGGTGCAATTTCGGCTCACTGCAGCCTTTGCCTCCCAGGCTCAAGCAATAGTTCCACCGTAGCCTCCTGAGCAGCTACAGATATGCACCACTAATGCCTGGCTAATTTTTGTATTTCTTGTAGACATGGTTTTGCCCATGTTACCTAGACTAGTCAAGTGATCCACTCACCTCGGCCTCCCCAAGTGCTGGGATTACAGGGGTGAGCCACCGCACGCAACAGAAAAACTTTTCTTTAAACAGCTGAATCACCAAGGTAAAAGTGGATTATCAGTTGGACTACCATGTGGCCACATTACAAAGGGATTGAGATTAGAGGCAGAGTTCCCATCTGCCATCCCTGCATGCAATGAGAACAGGCAATGAAGGCAGAAGCAGGGCGGTAAGTTAGAAGGCAATTTTAATACATCACATTGAGGAGGTGGCCCTAAACAAGGAGAAAAGCATTAGATGGATGGCATTACAAGGATTTCTCTATTCCCTCTTCCTCATAATAAACATCACTAAACTTAGGAAGTAATGTGAATTACACAGATTTTAAAAAGGTACTTAAAAGTATCAAATTGTCATCGTGCACTGAAACCTTACCAAACCACTGTGCAGTGAGTACTATTCACCAACAAACCCATGTCTCAAAGAGATCACACCAAAGAGATCACGTTTTCTTCCTTTTTAGAAAATACTTGCTCACTAAAAGATATGTTAGAAAAAAAAATTACCTGCATTCCCAATACCCAGTGACGAACACTATATTTTCATATATGCTCTGTGTTTTTCGTTCATATATGTATGCACCTATATGTTTTCCTAAAATTTAGATATTGTGCCTGTTTCATGGCAAGCTCTTTTCACTAAATTTATAAGCACCAGCACAGTATTTTTAGACAGAATTTAGTCCCTTTAATAGCATCCACCAATTAAAGTGATACCATGGTGTTCCCATGCACTTATGTTTTCTTTTTTTTTTTTTTGAGACGGAGTCTGGCTCTGTCGCCCGGGCTGGAGTGCAGTGGCCGGATCTCAGCTCACTGCAAGCTCCGCCTCCCGGGTTTACGCCATTCTCCTGCCTCAGCCTCCAGAGTAGCTGGGACTACAGGCGCCCGCTACCTCGCCCAGCTAGTTTTTTGTATTTTAGTAGAGACGGGGTTTCACCGTGTTAGCCAGGATAGTCTCGATCTCCTGACCTCGTGATCTGCCCGTCTCAGCCTCCCAAAGTGCTGGGATTACAGGCTTGAGCCACCGCACCCGGCCGCACTTATGTTTTCAAAGAGAGAAAAGACAATCTAACTTTACTATTTCGCAAAATAAAAACACAAACACGCACAGAACAAAAATCACTGTGGCCTTCAAACCCAGAGTTACTTACTAAATTTTAAGCTAAAAAAAAATCATCAAATGTCATTTCAGTAACTTGCAATATTTTTATTAACATATACGAATGTATCAAGAGAATGGCATAAGTGAAAAGGCAGAAGGTATGCCCACACCTTTTAAGTCTGTCTAGAAATCTAAAGATAAACCATTAGTTAGCTAAGATGCTTCATTTCATAGCGTTTTCTGAAATACTTTACCATGAGCTCCATTTGCTGCCTGCTTTATATTGTTTTTATAAAGACAAGATGGATTTTTTATTTTTTTTAAGATGGATTATTTTAAGGTAGTATAGTATAAATACAAAACACAACACTGGGTGGTGATGTAATTTTTCCACATACATAGGAATGATCTAAATGACTCGTTCAAGAATCTGTGGTTTGTGCTAAGAACCATTACCTCTTTCTATATTTAACAACCCAAAAGAGCATTCATAAGGAATGAAGTTTCCAAAATAACTCAATTAGCATACCATGCAACTACAACTAGTCCAGCAGATTAAGTGCATGAGTAACAGGAAACAGGGCAAGTCCATTCAGAAAAAAATTAGAATAAAGAATTTTCATTTGAAGAAAATCTAAATGGAGTAGTATTTTTAAAAGTTGCTCTGGAAGAAAGCTGCAAGACAAAATTTTTTCTAGGGCTAAGTGGTACAAGGCAGCCATGCCTGGGTATAATCTATAATCAACTTTTGAAAAGGAAGAAGTCAGCCAATTAGCAAATACACAAAACTTCACATATCCTTTAATGTTCTAGAAACCGAGAAACATATGAACTTCCACTAGTTTCCTTCTTAACCACACACTGTAGTCTATGTGAAGATTTACAGTATCAAAGAAAACTTACACTACTATAATACATTTATATGCACAACTCCTCCCTCCATCTAGAGTGTGATCTTTAACACTTTTAATCAAGTTCCCCATCCAAAAAAGTAAACACACCCAATATGTGTATTTATGTATTTCACACATGTATAGCTCTCAATCCATATATTAGTGTGGTGTCTAAAGGGTATTAACTAAAACATTTTACCATATTCTGAAGAGAATACAAATTCCATCTCTTTATTTTTCAAGAAGAAACCGAGAATACTTGTCAAAAATCACTTGCACCAGTTTTAAGTGGTTTAGTCACTTTGTCACCTGTCTTACAATCTGGCAATTCCATTCTTAAGTACAACTGGCCTTCTGTATCTGTGTATTCTGCATCCACGGATTCAACCAACCACAGACTGAAAACATTTGGGGAAAAAATACGCCTGTACTGAACATGTACAGACATTTTTTTCTTGCTATTATTCCCTGAGCACAGTATAAACAACTATTTACATACATTTACGCTACAGAAGTAATCTAGAGCTGATTTAAAGTATATGGGAGGATGTGCATAGGCAAATACTACATCATTTTGTATCAGAGACTAGAGCATCTGCGAATTTTGGTATGCAAGGGAGGTCCTGGAACTAGTCCCCCACGGACACTGAGGGATGGAGTGAGTGTATTCCCCCTTAGAAACAACCCATCAACAGAAAAATGTGCACAATGGAATATTCTTCAGTAAATAAACTACTCACACATGCAATAACAAATATATCTCAAAACTTTTTGAAATTTTTTTGAAATTATTTCAAACCAAAATGTCAGTCACAAAATAGTTCATACTGTATGATTTCATTCAAGTGAAGTTGAAAAAACGGGAAAATAATCTATGAGAACAGAAATCAGTTCCACGGCTATTGCTGGGTGGGAGTGACTGGCAAGTGGCATAAAATGACTTCTTTCCCCACTCCCCCCCCCAACTGGAGTCTCACTCTGTCACCCATGCTGGTGTGCGGTGGCACAATTTCGACTCACTGCAACCTCTGCCTCCCAGGTTCAAGCAATTCTCCTGCCTCAGCCTCCCGAGTAGCTGGGATTACAGGCGCCTACCTTCACATCTGGCTAAACTTTGTATTTTTAGTAGAGACGGGGTTTCACGGTGTTGGCCAGGCTGGTCTCAAATTCCTGACCTGGTGATCAGTCTGTCTCGGCCTCCCAAAGTGCTGGGATTACAGGCACAAGCCACCACGCCCAGCTGCCAAAATGACTTCTAAGGTGAGGGAAACAGTCTCTATATCTTGATTAGGGTGTGGGTTACACCAGTACATGCACTGTCAAAATTCAAACTATGTTTTATGGTATGCAATTACAGCTCAATAAATTAATAATTAAAAACTCATTCCCACCAATATACTACTGATTTTGAATTAAATGACACCAAATCTATATATTATTTTGGGAATCACAGAACAATTCTTATCTTCTTCAACAAGGGAATACTCTTTCCTCAAGGTCTTCTTGCAGATTTCAAAGTATTATGTATGCCATGCTTAAGACTAGACCTAGATTTTTTATGTTAAAAATCTCATTTTCTAACTACTAATTGCTATATTTTATATGCTTACATTCAGTCACTTTTAATAACTATTAATTTTTTTAAATTTAATTTGACTTCTAGATATAGAACCCCATCAGTGGCAAAAAACATATTCCAAAAAAACCACATTCCATTTCCAATGCTTAACTTTCATTTATATTTTATATCTAAATTACTAGTCAAAACTTTCAAAATAATGCTCTTCATTTTAAACTGAAACATTTCAACATTATGCATACAACTGAAACAGTCTATTAAAGCATTATTCTACTCTTAAGTACCTTAAATAGGAGTAAGTGTTGAGTTTATTAAATGTCTGTCTTCCTACCAGACCCCTGTGTTTCTTACACACTGTCTTTATTTATTTATTTATTTATTTTTGAGACTGAGTCTCGCTCAGTCACCCAGGCTGGACTGCAGTGGTGTGATCTTGTCTCACTGCAATCTCCGCCTCCCAGGTTCAAGCCTCCCAAAGCGCTGGCCTTGGCCTCCCAAAGCGCTGGGACTACAGGTGTGAGCCACCGTGCCCAGCCACTGCGTCTTATGTTGTAAAAAGCTAACCACAATTGTTTGAGATTTATTATACTTTAATACTTATGTGTTAGGATAAATCAAGTTATACTGGAGGAACAATTTTTAAAGTTCAGTGGCTTAAAATGAAGGTTTATTTCTTATTCACATTACATGTCTATAAAGGGATAGCTGGAAGCTTCTTACACCATCCTTATTCAAGGTGACAGGATCTTTATCACCTGAGATATTGCCAGTTACCATGGATGGGGAAGGGAATGTGGGAAATTATACACAGACTTCATAATGGCTTCTGACCAAAAGTGACACTAACATTTCCACTCACATGCCACTGGCCAAAGCCAGTCAAGTGGTCATGCTTCAAAGGGTAGAAATACAATTACATCATATACCCTAAAGGAGAACCAAAAATGTTAAGCGAATAGTCATTAGTGCTGTTTCAAGCGACAATTAACAAAGATAATTCGGCACTGTATTTTTGGAGATTTATGTATAAATCCCTATAAAAGATTGCTCTTTTTATTTATTATTATTTTTGAAATGGAGATTCGCTCTTGTTGGCCAGGCTGGATCTTGGCTGGCGGCAACCTTTGCCTTGTAGGTTCAAGCAGTTCTCCTAACTCAGCCTCCTGGGTAGCCGGGATTACAGGCATCCACTACCACACCCGGCTAATTTTTTGTATTTTTAGTAGAGACAGGGTTTCACCACGTTGGCCAGGCTGGTCTCAAACTGCTGACCTCTGGTGATCCACCCACCTCAGTCCCCCAAAGTGCTGGGATTTACAGGCATGAGCCATTGCGTCTGGCTCAGAAGATTGTTCTATGGCTTCCTTTTTGTACCAAATGACAAACTGAAGAATTAGGGATAACTTCATTGTATTTCAGCAACTGTCACAGAGAAGTAATCTGTCAACATGATTTAGGTCCTTTGAAAGTAACTTTTTAGGCCCGGTGTGGTGGCTCACGCTTGTAATCACAGCACTTTGGGAGGCCAAGGTGAGTGGATCACCTGAGGTCAGGAGTTTGAGACCAGCCTGACCAAGATGGTGAAACCCAGTCTGTACTAAAAATACAAAATTAGCTGGGCGTGGTGCTGCATGCCTGCAACCCCAGCTACTTGAGAAGCTGAGGAAGGAGAATCGCTTGAACCTGGGAGGTGCAGGCTGCGGTGAGCCGAGATCGTGCCATTGTACTCCAGCCTGGGCAACAAGAGCGAAACTCTGTTTCAAAAAAAA
>NW_016803692.1:338611-360467 GCF_001698545.2 Rhinopithecus bieti | reverse complement strand
TCTATTAATATAATTTTTAAAATATTAAAAGGATGCAATCCCCAGTGGTGTGCACAATTCTTGATTTGTAGCCCTGAGCTCTTCTGCTAGGAAGGTAAAGTTTTTTTTCTCTTTTATCTTTAATACTTTATTCACCTGGATCTTCAAGTAGTACCATAGTGGGTACCTTATCTTACTAACCTAATAGATATCTTGTCGTCTTGCACACTGTGGGTGTGTCTCAGGTTTGTTCTCTGCTTTACTGATTTAGTTTTTTAGAGTGTTAAGTCTGCCAATTAGTGCCTAAAAACCAGTTTTATCGTGTTGGTCTCCTTGTGCTGTGTTACTTTTTCCTGACATTTAATATAAATCTTCCATAATATTTCAATAATGGACCCTTTAGCTCATTGATCACATTGGTTTCTGTAACCTGAGTAATTAAACTATGTTATGGGCACAGTTTTCTGCCAAGTCCATAGGATCCCTGTTTCTCTTTATTATAGTTTTATATTCATAAGCCTCATATTGATTTTTAAGCTTATTCATTCTATCTATAATAAAGAACTGTCAATCCAATCCAATCCAGAAAATCTTCCAACGTCACTACCACCAGTACTCTCAGTCTCTCTGGGCAGTAGCACAGTCCCTAACAGACTAATAGATGACCCAAACGAGAAACTTCCCACAGGATTCCATGTTGTTTTTTTTGTTTTTTTTTTTTTGAGACGGAGTCTCGCTGTGTCACCCAGGCTGGTGTGCAGTGGCACTATCTCGGCTCACTGTAACTTCCACCTCCTGGGTTCAAGCAATTCTCCTGCCTCAGCCTTCTAAGTAGCTGGGATTACAGGCACACACCACCACGCCCGGCTAATGCCCAGCTAATTTTTGTATTTTCAGTAGAGACAAGGTTTCACCATGTTAGTCAGGCTGGTCTCAAACTCCTGACCTCGTGATCTGCCCGCCTCGGCCTCCCAAAGTTCTGGGATGACAGGGGTGAGCCACCGCATCTGGCCAGGATTCCAGAAGTTTTTAAGGAAGGATATACAGGTAGGGTTGCTATAATTAAATAAAAAATAGTAGTGACTTAAGATAGAAGTTTCTCATGTTAACAGTCCACACTTAATAGTCCTAGGCTAGTATGACCCAAGCTCCTCCTATCTTTTTGATAAGATATCCTTATTATGGCTTGCAGTGTGTAGTACAGGACAGCTGTTGGTAATTTCCTTTATCATGTTTACATTCTAGCCATTGGGAAGGAGAAAAAGTAAGGATACATCTTTTATTAAGGCAGGATCTAGAGCTGTACACATCTCTTCTAATACTTACAAACCCACTGGTCAGAACTTAACCACATGGCATACCTAGCTACAGGGGAAACTGGGAAATAGGGTCTAGGTGAGCAGCCACATACATAAAACTCAGGGACTCTCACTAATGAAAGAATGGGGAAATGGATGTTGGCAAATAACCAGCAGTCTCAACTATAAGGAATAATAGGATGGGGGAGAGGAGAAGTGAGAAAGAATGCCCAGAAAAATCAGGGTACTCTGCCTCATATTCTGAAGCAAACCACAAAGAAAGACAAATTAAACAGACATTTATCCTCTTTACCATGCAAGCAATTGGAAATCCAACCAAAGGTATTTCATAGTACAACGTGAAAACCAGAAGGGCTTATCGTGCAGGGGAAACTGCAACACACCAAAACCAGCCAGGAAGCAAATACTGAGAAGGGTCTGATTTTCTAGCCTGACCTAGACTCTTAAGTGTTTTGCTTCTTATTTTGTAATTTAATAAAGGAATTTAAAATTTTGTTTTATTTTTTGGAGGTGGAGTCTTGATCTGTCACCCAGGCTAGAGTGCAGTGGCACAATCATATCACTGCAGGCTCAAACTCCTGGGCTCAAGCGATTCTCACCAGCTACTTGGGGGAACTTTCCCCAAGCAGGTAGGACTATAGGCTTGTGCCACCACACACAGCTAACTAAAAAAAATATTTCTTTTTTTACAGACACGGTCTGGCTACATTGCCTAGGCTGGTCTTGAACTCCTGGCCCCAAGTGATCCTCCTGCCTCAGCCTCTTGAGTTATCAGGATTACGGCACAAGCCCCCAGCTCCTCATAAAGGAATTTTAAGAACAGGAACATGAGGAATTTCCCAGAATTTCAATTCTTTCTGCTGTCTTCCTGGAAACTAATCTTAATCACTGTGGCATACAACCTGTAGTAAAGAATTCAGAAGTAGAAGTCTCAGAATAACCCCAAATTACTTGTCTTCAAGGGCTCATTTAGTTTAAAAACTACAAATGCTGTCAAACGTGCTGATAAGTCTAGAAGTTCAAGAATCTGAACATATTATTATTCAAGGTGGACAAACTCTTAAGCATCAAATATTTTTACGTTTAAAGTAAAAAAAAAAATTTCAAGGTACTTTGGAAAACTATTTTAAGTCAACACGCTGTAAACAGTCTCATGTTGATGATGAAATGTATCATTAGCTTCCACACTTTCTGTGGTCATTTAATCCTTTCTACGATTCCTTCTCATGACATGTCAAATAATCCTACTTTTTAGTCCAGGGTCACTACTGAAATCTTACATTAGACAAGTTTGAAGAGAATGCTGACCAAGAAATGGTCAGCTTGAATGAGAGCATTCAAGTTTGAAGAGAATGCTAACTTCATAAAGAAATACTATTAATAACATAGCAAGTCTCTAAATCACCAGTCTCTAAATCACAGTTTATGTTGCCATAAATTGAGTAGGAACTCAACATGAATTATCTCCTAGAAACAAAGCATATCACAGTTTATTTCCCAGACCAGCCCATAAAAGCCTACTTTGCCCCTGATGTTTAGACCCTAAAGAAAACTGTTCAAGGTGAAACAGTGGAAAACAGTGAGGAAAATACATTGTAAGCTCCATCCCTGGATATCTTATAATATTTCAATTTTCCTCAAATACAAGTAGGTCGATAGGAGTAGCAGCATCTAAGAGGAGGAGCTGATGCACTGGTTGAAAGTGTATCCTAAATTTGGCCACAATAAATTTGGCCACTCACATACTACTACTGTTCAGGCCTCTATCCTATGGCATAGGTTTCTTTTTCCCTTTACTTGGAATAATTTTCTCTCCATAAATCCTTACTCGTTCTTAAAAACTGTGCTTCACTCAAATTTCAACAGTACTATCTTCAGGATGTCACCATATTTGGAAGATCTGTAATGTAGCTTTAACTGCAGGATCCCATATTAAGTTACCCTACTCTCTTTCATACACTATCCAAAGAGTGGCTCCAGGGTTTGCTTACAGCATTCTCATCTTTCTGTCACTCTCAGTAACCAACCAGCACAGTGATTAACAGAGACATATGTTAAAAAAAGGTTTTTAAGTCTCACAGACCTGGATTTATGTGGCTCTGTCACTTATAAGATGGGAATCTTGAGCTAATTACCTAAGCAATTTGAGTCTCAGTTTCCCCTTCTGTAAAATGGAAACAAACCAGCTCAAAGGGCAGTCTGCTACTCAAGTACTTAATGAGTAATTTTCTGATGCTTAAGAGAAAAATTGCACCCAAATTAAAAGCTGTAAATTAGGCAAGAAGGCTGTGTCTAAAGGCTTACAAGGGATGCCAAAGAAATAACTTGTAAGTGAATATAAATATGCTTATTTTAAAAACTTGGCCATATTAAACCAAACTTAATTTTTCCCTTTGGAAAACACTGTTAATGCTAATTGAAAGATGGTTACCCAATAATCTTCACATACTATAATTGGAGCATTAAATATACCAGACCCACAGCAATCACTCAAACATTTGTTGCAACTGACATGCTATGAAATGTGGCATTTCAGACTTAGAATCACCCTCTTTTTCTACAAGGTTTAAAAAAAAAAAAAACAAGGGGGAAGCTGAGCACAGTGGCTCATGCCTGTAATTCTAGCACTGTGGGGAGTCTGGGGCAGGATGACTGCTTGAGCCCAGGAGGTCGAGATCAGCCTGGGCGACACAGGGAGATGCTACCTTTACAAATATTAGTAACTTTTTAAAAAATTAGCTGGGGGTGGTGGTATGAGCCTGTGGCCACAGCTACTTGTGAAACTGAGGCAGGAGGATACCTGAGCCTGAGAGGTAAAGGTTGTGGTGAGCCATAATCATGCCACTAGCCTGGACAACAGAGCGAGACCCTGCCTCAAAAAAAAGCACTTGTATCTCCACAATACGTATCAGTGAAATCTTATACTAAAATTCCACTATGTATTTCACATATTATTTCATTTGACTCAGCAATTCTGAGATGTATGGTATCTGTCTTCCATGGGGGAAGAAAAAATATTTATTTTACAGATGAAACAAATTAAGCTTGAACAAATTATGTAACTCAACTATAGTTACACAGCTTATCAATTAGTAAAGCCAACCCTCAATTCTAGAGACAGTAATTTCTAGCTATACTAGGAGCAATGGAGACACAATTATAAAATATATGCCCCCAGGAACTTGCAGTCTAGGTGTGAAGACATGGAAAATATGAAGATAAAAAATCTAAACATACAGAAAATCTAAAAGAATGTGGTAAACTGTAAATAGTACAGATTTGTGTTGCTCAATGTTACCAATATATGACCTACATTAGAATGTCTGCAAATGGAGCCTAGAATCGTTTTAAGCACATTCCCCAGCTGATTTTTTTTTTTTTTTTTTTTGAGACGGAGTCTGGCTCTGTCGCCCAGGCTGGAGAGCGGTGGCCGGATCTCAGCTCACTGCAAACTCCGCCTCCCAGGTTCACGCCATTCTCCTGCCTCCGCCTCCCAAGTAGCTGGGACTACAGGCGCCCGCCTCGTCGCCCGGCTAGTTTTTTGTATTCTTTAGTAGAGACGGGGTTTCACCGTATTAGCCAGGATGGTCTCGATCTCCTGACCTTGTGATCTGCCCGTCTCGGCCTCCCAAAGTGCTGGGATTACAGGCTTGAGCCACCGTGCCCGGCCTTCCCCAGCTGACTCTTAATGCACATTTATACATTCATATTTCAGATTCGCTGGTATAAACAATATGCAGAATGAGTTTAGTAGAAGGGAAAGGTCAAACGGACTCATTTTTCTCTTTCAAATACACTTAAACTATTTTCCAGTATCTTCTTTACATTGTTTTTACATACAATCAAATAATTTAGATTTAAATGGTACACAAAAAAGTGGCTTTAACTAGAAATAATACTACTAGTTTCAAACAACTCCTCATTGTGAAATAACTTATAGAAGTCATGATAAACCAATTTTATGGTTTTTTTTTTTTTTTTTTTTTTTTGAGATGGAGTCTCGCTCTGTCACCGGGGCTGGAGTGCAGTGGCCGGATCTCAGCTCACTGCAAGTTCTGCCTCCCGGGTTTACGCCATTCTCCTGTTTCAGCCTCCAGAGTAGCTGGGACTACAGGCGCCCGCCACCTCGCCCGGCTAGATTTTTGTATTTTTTAGTAGAGACGGGGTTTCGCCGTGTTAGCCAGGATGGTCTCGATCTCCTGACCTCGTGATCCGCCCATCTCGGCCTCCCCAAAGTGCTGGGATTACAGGCTTGAGCCACCGTGCCCGGATCCAATTTTATGTTTTAATAGCAATTATGGCAGGTTATAAGCTAATACTTTACTGGTTATAAAAATCAATTTATGGGAAATGTACAAGGTCAAATTTATGAACAAACGGATTATCTAAATATAATAATACTGCCACCTAGTGTTCAACTTTTAAAACGACATAATCATACAATTGGCATCTGGGGAAAAAACCCCACAAAAAAGTGCTGTTAGAACAAACAGTTTCAGCCGGACACAGTGGCTCACACCTGTAATCCCAGCACTCTGAGAAGCTGAGGCAGGTGGATCATTTGAGGTCAGGAGTTTGAGAACAGCCTGGCCAATATGGCGAAACCCCATCTCTACTAAAAATACAAAAATTAGTCAGGCATGATGGTGGTCACCTGTAATCCCACTACTCAGAAGGTTGAGGCAGGAGAATCGCTGGAACCCAGGAGACAGAGGTTGCAGTGAGCCAAGATAAAGCCACTGAACTCTAGCCTGGGCGACATAGCGAGACTCGGTCTCAAAAACAAAACAAAACAAAACAAACAAAAACCAGTTTCATAGTAGGAACAACAAAACTGCTTTAAGAATTGGGCCAGGTTGGGCGTGGACATTTTGGGAGGCTGAGGTGGGTAGACTGTGTAAGGCCAAAAGTTCAAGACCAGCATGGGCAACATGGCTAAACCTTGTCTCTACAAAAAATACAAAAATTGGCCAGGTGTGGTGCCGTGTGCCTGTAGTCCCAGCTACTCAGCAGGCTAAGGTGAGAGGATCGTTTCAACCAGGGAGGTGGAGGTTGCAGTGAGTCGAGAGGACTCCGGTGCACTCCAGCCTGGGTAACAGAGTGAGATCTTGTCTCAAAAATAAAAAATAAAAATTTGTCGTTTTAGAGTCACTAGCAGTATCTTAAGGATCAATGATGAAATGGGCAGCTAATACCAAATCATAACACTTCATGTTTCAAATAAAAATCTTGTAATTCAAATAAAAGAGAATCAATTAAACAACTATCACATGTTAAATAGCATTAAAATAGCATTAACTATAGCTACAAAATTGGAAACAAGTTTTAAAGGACACTAAATACTATACAGCTATTTAAATACCGGGGAAAAACATTTTCAAGGGCCGGGAGCGGTGGCTCAAGCCTGTAATCCCAGCACTTTGGGAGGCCGAGACGGGCGGATCACGAGGTCAGGAGATCGAGACCATCCTGGCTAACACGGTGAAACCCCGTCTCTACTAAAAAATACAAAAAACTAGCTGGGCGAGGTGGCGGGCGCCTGTAGTCCCAGCTACTTGGGAGGCTGAGGCAGGAGAATGGTGTAAACCCGGGAGGCGGAGCTTGCAGTGAGCTGAGATCCGGCCACTGCACTCCAGCCTGGGCGACAGAGCCAGACTCCGTCTCAAAAAAAAAAAAACAACAACAACAAAAAAAACACATTATCGAAAGACACCAAATGTGTGACAATTTGTATTTTCCAAAGATGGCAACAATATCTCCCATCCACATGTTCTTCTGCAACGTGACCTTGTCACTGTCACGTTTAGGTACAGCCTATTTTTCTACTCCCTTCAACTCAGGTAAGTCCTATTATGGCCATGACAAATAGAATACTGAAGTGATCCTGTGCCAGTTCTAGGCATAACCCTTACCTACCACCCATGTCTAGCTTCCCCTTTCTCAGAACACTTGCTCTTGAGGTACTTCTCTTAGAAGCCAACTACCATGTAGTATAAAATATGACTACTGTGAGACAACTACAGAGAGGCCCTGGAGGATGACAGATTCATGTGCGGAGGTCAAGCAGCACAGAGGAACCAGAAATGCAAGTGAAGAAGTTATCAAAGAAGCAGATCCTACAGGTCCAGCCAATGCCAACTGCCCAGATAAGTCCTTCCCAAATTACTGACTCATAAAATCATGAGCAAAATAAAATGGCTGTTGTAAGTCACTAAGTTTTGAGGTAGTTTGTAATGTAACTGTAAATGAAACAAAAATTGGTTCCTGAAGTATTACATTACTTTAAGAAAAATCAAAAACACTTGCCCTTGTTTTGAGATTGGTGGTGGGTTGGCCTCAGGAAGAATGAGGTGACGGTTTGAGAGACAATGAGATAAATGTTATTAGAGGCAGGAAAAAAGGTATAAGGTGTAAGATATAAACTTATAAATATACTTTTGGTGTTATGAATTATTTCATTAAAAAAGGTGACAGTGGTCAGGTACGGTGGCTCACGCCTGTAATTCCAGCACTTTGGGAGGCCGAGGTGGGCGGATCACCAGAGGTTAGGTGTTCGAGACCAGCCCAGCAGATATGGTGAAACCCCTGTCTCTACTAAAAATACAAAAAATGAGCCAGGTGTGGTGGCAGGTGCCTGTAGTCCCAGCTACTCGGGAGGCTGAGGCATGAGAACTGCTTGAACCTGGGAGGCGGAGGCTGCAGTGAGCCTCTGCACTCCAGCCTGGGTGACAGAGTGAGACTCCGTCTTAAAAAAAAAAAAAAAGTAATAGTAAAGGGCTCTCTTAGTTGCTAACTCATATGGGGGGGTGACATACGGCTCTGAATATGAAAATTGGGCCATATCTACACTTGAGTTTGCTATTAAAGAGGAATTAGTGACAATGGGCTGTTCTAATTTTAGAGCACAAATTAAACATTAATTAAATATAGGACTGTCCAGCTGAGCATAGTGACTCACACCTGTAATCCCAGCACTTTGGGAGGTCAAGGCGGGGGGTGGGGGTGACCTGAGGTCAAGAGTTCGAGACCAGCCTGGCCAACATGGTGAAAATCCGTCTCTACTAAAAATACAAATATATCAGCCGGGTGTGGTGGCGTGTGCCTGTAAATCCCTGCTACTCTGGAGGCTGAAGCAGGACAACACTTGAACCCGGGAGGTGGAGGTTGCAGTGAGCAGAGTTTGTGCCACCGCACACCAGCCTGGGCAACAGAGCGAGACTCCATCTCAAAAAAATAAAAAATAAAAATAAAAAAAGAGACTGCCCAAAAACAATTCAGAAAATGTTTATTAAATTAATATGGTTTAATCTAAAATGTTTCAGACAATGTAAAAAATTTTATGGCAAGCATAATCAAATCATGTATGCCAAGATAATTTATTAGGAAACACTTGATGTCTGGATTCAAATTCCCATGAAAAACAGTATTTTAAACAAGAAAAAAGTCACAAATGCTATCCCTTAGTGGGCTATTGAATATTTGCCCAGCTTGATTTCTTCCCCATTTTCTTAGTGTAAGAGGCAAAGGCTGCACTGAGCTGGCAATAAAGAGCAAATGCCTTTAAACCACTGAGCTGATGCAAATTCAATTACATATACAGTCACATGTTGCATAACATTTTGGCTTAGAATGGACTATATACACAATGGTGGTCCCTTAAGATTATAATACCGTCTTTTCATTGTACCTTTTCTATGTTCGATATATAAGAGAGAGCTGAACACATTCACATATATGGCAGGGTCTGTACCCACCCTGACAACTCACAGAACAATAGGATGAAAGGATACTAGTTTTCTCCCACTTTTCATAGGTAAACTGGGTAAGTTAATGTACCTGAGTACCTACAAAAATGTAGTAAGTGGGGCCTGGCGCAGTGGCTCACACCTGTAATCCCAGTACTTTGGGAGGCCGAGGCTGGGGGTATCTCTTTGAAGCTAGGAGTTTGAGACCAGCCTGGCCAACATGGGGAAACCCCGTCTTTACCAAAACAACAAAAATTAGCTGGGAGTGGTGGTGCACACTCTTAATTCCAGCTACTCGAGTGGCTGAGGTATGAGAATCACTTGACCCTGGAAGGTGGAAGTTGCAGTGAGCCGAGCTCATGCCACTGCACTCTAGCCTGGGTGACAGAGCAAGACGCTATCTTCAGAAAAAAAAAAAAAGAAAAAAAAAGAACTAGTAAGTGAAGGTACAATTGGTCAGACATGCCCCACAAAGCCCACATTGAACCGGATGTTAAAAACACCATATACTAGAATAAGAGTTTGGCCGAAAGCTCCAGAAGTCAGAACAATAAATAATAGGTATGTATTTAAAAAAAAGAAAAAGATACAGGCCGGGCGCTGTGGCTCAAGCCTGTAATCCCAGCACTTTGGGAGGCCGAGACGGGTGGATCACGAGGTCAGGAGTTCGAAACCATCCTGGCTAACACGGTGAAACCCCGTCTCTACTAAAAAAAAAAATACAAAACTAGCCAGGCGAGGTGGCGGGCGCCTGTAGTCCCAGCTACTTGGGAGGCTGAGGTGGCAGAATGGCGTAAACCCGGGAGGCGGAGCTTGCAGTGAGCTGAGATCCGGCCACTGCACTCCAGCCCTGGGCGACAGAGCGAGACTCCGCCTCAAAANATAAATAATAGGTATGTATTTAAAAAAAAGAAAAAGATACAGGCCGGGCGCTGTGGCTCAAGCCTGTAATCCCAGCACTTTGGGAGGCCGAGACGGGTGGATCACGAGGTCAGGAGTTCGAAACCATCCTGGCTAACACGGTGAAACCCCGTCTCTACTAAAAAAAAAAATACAAAAACTAGCCAGGCGAGGTGGCGGGCGCCTGTAGTCCCAGCTACTTGGGAGGCTGAGGTGGCAGAATGGCGTAAACCCGGGAGGCGGAGCTTGCAGTGAGCTGAGATCCGGCCACTGCACTCCAGCCCTGGGCGACAGAGCGAGACTCCGCCTCAAAAAAAAAAAAAAAAAAAAGAAAAGAAAAGATACATACTTACCTGAGTTAAAAATGCCTACAGTACTCAGTACGATAACACTGTACAGATTTGTAGCTTAGAAGCAATAGGCTATACTATGTAGCCTAGGTGTGCTGCAGACTATACCATCTAGGTTTTATTAAGTACCATCTATGATGTTCACATGATGAAATCACCTAACAATGCATTTCTCAGAATATATCCTTACCAAGTGACACATGATTTTAATGCAATCTAAATTCACTATTGATATATGACATTAATATATACAAGTATATATGTCATATTAATTTATACTCATGCAGTGTTATGTTCAATTTAGGTATTTCCAACTTAATTTGCTTGATGATAGTCTCAGCAAAACAGAACTTTGCTACTAGACTCTTCTACACTTGTCCTTGTTTGGTAATGGAATGGATTCTTCACTTACACAATATATTACACATTTAACCACAAATTATCTATGAATGAGCCTACCGTATATTTTAAAATAAGTGTTGGTTATATTTTATGTCAGAAGAATCAGTATCAAAAAGAAATATTGTCATATACCATAGAAAGTAAGTTTTATTGGATATTTTTTTCAGACCTCAAGATTTAACACGGTGTTTGATATGAATAAATCAATAAAAGCAAAAACAAAATTAACTTCCTTTGGTTTGATATAGCAGAAAAGTACAAGCAAAAATTAGGAATTCCAAGCACAAGAAAGCATACAAGTCCTGTGAATTATATCTTCCTTTTCCGGCTGATTAATCTCAACTGTCTTGCTGGTTAAAGCGGAAGTGAGGCTGGTGGGAAGGCTGAAAATATAATGGGATACTTTTATGTTATTTAAAAATGGGCCAGGCACCATAGTGCACACCTATAAACTCAGAACGTTGGGAGGTCAAGGCAGCTGGATCACTTGAGGCCAGGAGTTTAAAACTAGCCTGGACAACATGGTGAAACCCTGTCTCTACTAAAAATATACATGGGTGTGGTGGTGCACGCCTGTAATGCCAGGTACTCAGTAGGCTGAAGCACAAGAATCGCTTGAACCCCGGAGGCAGAAGCTGCAGTGAGCAGCGATCATGCCACTGCACTCCAGCCTGGGGGATAGAGGAAGACTCTCACTCCAAAAAAAAAAAAAAAAAAAAGGCTATAGAGGTTAGGAGAGCTAAGAAGCTGAAATTATCTTCAGTTTTGTCTGTCTCACTCATAACACATTATCAGTTTGATCTTAACATTGTGGAAGAATTGGAAGGCTCTCATTTAACTGAAGGGTTAAGCAAACATTTTCTGTAAAGGGTGACACAGTAAATATTTTAGGCTTTGTGGGTCAAGAGGCAAAATTAAGGATATTAAGTAGGTACTTATATAAAATAAGAAAAAAATCCACTATTTTTTATTGTTGAAATTTAAAATATAATAATTAGGTAATTTACTGTAATACATATGTCTACTAATGAGAAGAATAAAATTCTCTTTTTTGGGGATAACATTTCACTTAACTGGAGTTCAAAGTTAATGTTCTCTATCATCAAAATGAATGACAAATGTTCATGTGTCAATGATGTTGTACTGACAAGATTTTATATATTTCACTTTCGTTTCACATAGATAAGTACTGCCAAATACCGATAATTAATCCACAAGCATATGATTTTAATTGAGCATATTTACTGCTTGGAAGGCATTTATAGAATTCTATCACATTCTTCTCCTGATAATGGCCTTTTAACATACTGTTACCCTGCAGATTAGTCACTACCAATTGAAGGTTAGCTGGAACCCCCTTAACTGTGCAGTGAAAACAAATTTTGAAATATGAAAATTTCCTTTGCATTTGGATTCAGGTCTGAAAAACACCGCTGAAAATATAGCTTGAGCCTGGAAAATGTATCTGCTGCAAATCTATGTGGTAATGAATATCCTATTTTAACTTCTGACAGTACTGGAAGTATATAAAGTATATAAAAGGAATTTGACATTACTTATGATTCAAATATTAACTTGTGAAATTGACTTTACCGCAGTTTATGTTTCACAGAAAAGCAGTATTTTGCCTTGTAACTCTATGATGAATTCATTAAGAAGTATTAGCAAGTTTGCAGCAAAAGCTAATTTTCAAAACCATCCAGTGCTCAACAGCAGTAGCTGAAGGCAGTACTGATTCAGAAAAATCTTACTCTTGGCCCCAACTTTACTACTGCTAAATCACCAAATTAGTGTGTCATTAAGACAAGTCACCCTAACAATATTTTGTTAGAAATACTCAGCTTTTATTTCTAACAAAAAATGTCACAAAACTGGCCGAGCATGATAGCTCACACCTATAATCCCAGCACTTTGGGAGGCCAAGGCAAGAGGATCACTTGAGGCCAGGGTTCAAGACGAGCCTGGGCAACACTGTGAGACCCTATCTCTACCAAAAAAAAAAAAAAAAAAAAAAAAATTAGCCAGGGTCCTGCTTGAGCCCAGGAGTTGAGGCTGAAGTGAGTCATGATCGCACCACTGCACTCCAGCCTGAAAAAGAGAATCTGTCTCAAAAAAAAAAAAAGTCACAGAACTGATATTGATAGTTACGTCCACAAGAGTGAATGAAGTTCATTGTTCACAATTACTGGTTCAGTAACACCAGGTAGATTAAAGTCTTCTCTAACAAAGTACTGCCGATGAATAATATAATAAACAGGCTGTTTAAACACCTTACATTTTCAATCTTGGCAAATCTGTCCCACTAAGTCTTCTGCTCCACATATATTTTTACCCTTATCAGTTATAATAAATTTTAGCAGATTCCACTTCAGGTTATACCGAATTAACACTTTCGCAATTGCTTTGAAGCTATTTTCTCCTATAGCTGCTCCATGTAGACAACCCACTGGAGCTACTTCTTCTGTCAAACTCAGCACTGACTTTTTTTTTTTGAGACAGAGTCTCACTCTATCACCCACGCTGGAGTGCAGTGGTGCAATATTGGCTCAATGCAAACTCCGCCTCCCGGGTTCAAGCAATTCTCTGCCTCAGCCTCCCCAGTAGCTGGGATTACAGACGCCCACCACCATGCCAGGCTAATTTTTGTATTTTTAGTAGAGACAGAGTTTCACCATCTTGCCCAGGCTGGTTTTGAACTCCCGACCTCATGATCCACCCCCCTCAGCCTCTGAAAGTGCTGGGATTACAGGCGTAATCTACTGCGCCCAGCCCAGCACTGATTTCTTGAATAAACAACTGAAAAGTACCAATAACATCAATCTAGTCATCAAGAGCCAAAGAAAAATACCTGAGATAATTTGCCTTGACTTTCAACTGACTACTGATGTTGCTCCACTGTCCTCAACTCTTCAAGCAACTGTTCTTGGTGAGATGCTAACAGTCTTAAATAAATTTATTTTCTCTGGACACATATATTCAGCTGTTGCAATCAAATATGAATTAATTAACTTATCACTGGTAAATGGCTTTCCTTGATTGGCCAAGAAATAAGCCACTTAGAAACTTCAGTTGCAGCCGCAGTTTCATTCTTTTATTTTTGTGAAAAAATTATGTTGTGTTAAGATATTATATGTTACATTATCTTCTGACTACTGTTTTCCTGAGTCAGAAATATTCTAATGAGTGCTCAGTATGGTAATGTCCATGCTTACTGTATTCTTTTAACACAGCTACAGTATCATTGCGTAATAAATACAACTGTTTTGCCATCTAATTCAGTAGCAAAATAATCCACACTCCACCAGGCCTTAAAAGCATGACATTCAAAGCTCACTTTTCTTGTTTTGGTGTAATGGATATGTAATGGTAATAAAAATAAATAAATAAAACAGTGCAATATGGCAACATATGTGGCGATCAACATGTTGCTGAGTTATAACTGCGTCACTGCAATTAGTATGCTGAGGAGCAGAACAAGTGATGAGAGCTGCACATGTGGTTTCTGTTGCAGCTACTAAGCTCTGCTGTTGTAATGTGAAAAGAGCCATATACACTATGTAAACAACTGAGTGTTGCTATATTCCAATAAAACTTTATAGATACCAGGCCAGGCGTGGTGGCTTATACCTGTAATCCCTGCACTTTGGAAGGCCGAGGCCGGTGGATCACCTGAGGTCAGGAGTTCCAAGACTAGCCTGGCCAACATGCTGAAACCCTGTCTCTACTAAAAATACAAAAAGTCAGCCAGGTATAGTAGTGGGCGCCTGTAATCCCAACTATTCAGGAGGCTGAGGCAGGAGAATCACTTGAACCTGGAAGGCAGAGGCTGCGGTGAGCTGAGATCGCACCACTGCACTCCAGCCTAGGCAACAAGAAGGCAACAACAGCGAAACTCCGTATCAAAAAAAAAAACTTTGGCCAGGCGAAATGGCTCACGCCTGTAATCCCAGCACTTTGGGAAGCCGAGGTGATCGGATCACCTGAAGTCAGGAGTTCAAGACCAGCCTGACCAACATGGAGAAACCCCGTCTCTACTAAAAAAAATACAAAATTTGCTGGGCACAGTGGCACATGCCTGTAATACCAGCTACTTGGGAGGCTGAGGCAGGAGAATCACTTGAACCCAGGAGGCAGAGGTTGTGGTGAACTGAGATTGTGCCATTGCACTCCAGCCTGGGCAACAAGAACAAAACTCCATCTCAAAAAACAAACGAAGAAAAACTTTATAGATATTGAAATTTGTATTTTCACATGTCCCAAAATAATGATTTCTTTCAACCATTTAAAAATGTAAAAGCCATATTAGCAAATAGGCCATATAAAGACAGGTGATGGGTTGTACTTTGACGACCCCAGCTTAAAATTTTATTATTATGAAAGGCAATACAAAATAGAAATCTGCCTCCCATGCAGACAATGAGTCAATCTTCTAGACTACCTAAACGTCAGTTTCCTCATCTGTAAAGTGAAGATAATGTTAGTACTCACCTCACAAGTTTGTTGTGAGGATAAACTGAGTAAATATGTAAATCATTTAGAATAGTACCTAGTATATAGTAAATGTATTGGCTATTCCTTACTCAGCAGAATACAGTAGCAAATGATTCTCAATTCCTATTAGCAACTCTATACTTTAAAACTCCCACTGTAGGTCTGAGGCAAGCAGCCTTCTTGGACCAAGTAAGACAATTCCACAGTATGCCACTACTAATGCTTCTGTTATACTGCCCACAATCCTAGAATTTTCATTCTTGGGTAATTCAAACTGCTAAATATTACCCCGATTCTCAGATGTGGCAACTCTACTACAAGAATAATTTTTGAACAGACTATCTGTAGTCTAAAGTTCTGCTGCATATCTAGATGAGTGCGCAAGTAGGAACAAGGTGAAATTTTAAGTAGTAATTTTGGCAATAATTTTATACTAAACATTCATCAATAAATGATTCCATATAAAAGTTATAATAAATCTTTTTTTTGGACTAAAAGGCTTTAGGTGAGACTCAAAATCATGTTTATCTACTTCTCAACATAAAAAAAAGTCACAAAAGTTTGATTATTTAATATGCATGAGTGTCAGCCCATCTTCCCAGTCCTCCACCAAGTTATTTCAGACTAAGGATTTAGGAAATTACTGTGGTCTTTTCATTTCTTCTGGATTAGCTCCCACTCCACATTATAAAAACATAAATTTGGATATACGATAAAATATGTTTCTAAATAACTTTACTCGTTTCTGTTTCCTAAATTTTTTTTTGGCAATAAATTATTTGTTGGGGAAGAAAGTCAAAATGTGTTCATTAAATGACAGTTTGGAAACTATGCAAAAGTGAAGAACTCTAAGCAATTTTTTTTTTTTTTTTTTAGATGGAGTCTCGCTCTGTTGCCCCAGCTGGAGTGCAATGTGATCTCGGCTCACTGCAACCTCCGCCTCCCGGGTTCAAGCCATTCTCTTGCCTCAGCCTCCCGAGTAGTTGGGATTACAGGCACCCACCACTATGCCCAGCTAGTTTTTGTACTTTCAGTAGAGATGGGGTTTCTCCATGTTGGTCAGGCTGGTCTCGAACTCCTGACCTCAGGTGATCCTCCCACCTTGGCCTCCCAAAGTGCTGGAATTACAGGCATGAGCCATGGTGCTTGGGCTCCTAAACAGTAATTTAAATTAAAACCATAATAACAACTCACCTACAACCAAGCCACATTCAGGACAGATCATATCACCGGCTCTGTAGTCCTCCACTAAAATGGCATCTGGATGATTTGGACATGTGACTCTTGGAAGAGCATCCAAACTAAAAGAAAAAAGTTGTATTTTTACATCTTCCCAACCAACATGTATCACAGTAATCTCCTGGGACGGGGGATGGGGAAGACAAAGATTGTGAACATTCTTCAATACATACGATTATAACATGTGTGAGCTAGATTTTCAAAGTAAACATCCCAGTTAGGCTACTTTAAACTCTAGCTAGTAACTGGCAAGTAGTTTCCACTGGAATTCTTATTTTATTGTGGAAGGCTTTCAAAACATAAATAGAAAATAATTAGTTTCTTCTCTTAATATGTAGGCCAGTAAGATTTTTTAAAATGCTGATTAGTGTTGTAATGACTAGCTACCATAATAACCTGTAGCATTTACATTACCATCCACTTTGTGCTCTTTGCCACTTATTTGTCTAGTCAGAGAACAATTTCTCTCTGTATTTTTCTACTTGTTAACTACTTTAGTAACATTTAAATAGTACACTGAACCCAGTAAGTATAGAAATGAGGGATGGTAGAAGTTGCTCTGCTGAACTTAAGACTTGATGATTTCCTTTAGTCCAGAATTTACTGAATTTTTTATCATTCAAGAAATGGTTTCAAAAGCTACTTGTAAATTTATCTGTGATATTAATAATTAGCTCAATTTATCTTATTTTGAACAACAAAGCAGTTTGCAGAAGACACGTTCATCTTTTTTTTACACATTAATCGTAAATGATCTGACAGAATCAGCTGTAAAAGCAACAAATATTTGATCATTATTTCAGGGGGTATGACCTCCCAATCACAAATGTTTGGTAGCACTGCAAATAAGGCCCTTATAAAAATCATTTGAAATAATACAATAAATGGTTAGGTTATGGACATCAGATACACATAAAAGACAAAAATCAACTGTTCTCATAGTATGTAAATAGTTATTTGTGGTTTGGGGTAAAGTTTCTCATGCTAGCAAATACAATTCAGAAAGTTAACTCTCAACTTAGAAGATGATATCTACGGGAAAACTGATAAAATAATCCCTATTCCCCTCCAAACTTATCTAGTCAGCTTAACCAGAACATGTCTTGAATCTTCTCATTGGGAAAACGCGTGGGTAAGTATTACTTCATATTTGTGATTACTCCATAAATTCCTCTAAGGAAAATATTTTAATAAATTATGACAAATAAAATTAAACAGTTGATATCAATTATGAAAAACCATGTTGAAATAAAGGAAAATGTTAGCAGAGTAACACTAATTACCAATTAGTAAAAGAGGAGGCCATGTTAAACACAGTACTAAGAACTAACACTCTGCACTATTAAAAAGTAGATAGAAAACTCTAGTTCATGTAATGATACAGAAACATCTCAAAGATATGAAGAACGAGGAGTAAGGTAGAAAACCTATACAAAGCTGAAAAGTATGAACTAGCCATACACTGTAACATGGATGAACCTCAAAATACTGACAAGCTAGACAGCAGAATACATATGCCATTTATGCCAACTTCAAAGCAGGCAAAACGAATTGATGGTGTTAGAAATCAGGATGTAGTTTTCTCAAGGGAGGGGGAATGACTGAGGACAGAGACTTTGCTAGTGTCTTAGCTAGTGCTAGTGGTATCTGATTTCCTTACCTGGGTAGTAGCTATATATGTGCTCACTTTGTGACTGAGCTGCCCACTTTTAAAATCTGCGTGCTAATGTCATTAAAAAAAGGTAAAAGCAAGGTAGTGAATGGAGTTTAAATTAGGTCACTTTTGGGAAGAAGAGAAGTTAGAACTATTTGTATACATTTGTTAAATCATAAGCACGAGGAAAACACCAAAAGACTAGTAACTATGGCTGATCTGGGGAGACTTAGATGGCTGGAAGCTAGGAAAGGGGAGAGACTACTTTTCATGGTTTTAGTCTACTGCAATTTTGCTTTTGGAACATTTGTATGCGTTACCTATCAAAGTAAAAATACGCTAAATTAGTAAACTTTTAACCAAATTACCCACAATACAAAAGAGGAACCATACAAATGGGGTGGTGGAGGTGGTAACAGAGAGAAACAATGGGGAGGAACAGGGAAACAACCACCACTGACATTAAAACGTCTAAAGTACCAGATAATCCCAAACCCCATTTTAGAGCTATCATTTATTGGGTATGCACTGTATTGCTGGTGTTATACATTTATTATTGTCAATCTCCACAGCAATCCTGAAAGAAAGGCCTATTTCCCATTTTAAAAGATTATGCTCACAGAATGATTTGCCTGAAGTCATGGAACTAGTAAGTGGCGAAGCTTACATTTGAACTCAAAACATTTGTATTCTTCTGTGAGGTCACCAGCCAGTTTCAAGGCCTAGTAACAATACATCTTCCTGAGGGAAAAACATGCAAAAGATAGAAATAATATATTTAGGCTGGGCACAGTGGCTCATGCCTGTTACCACAGCACTTTGGCAGGCCAAAGTCGGAGGACTGTTTGGGCCCAGCAGTTCGGGCCCAGGCTGGGCAATGTAACTAGGCCTTGTCTCTACAAAAATAAAAAGTAATAAAATTAAAAAATAAAAAAATTAGCCAGGCACACTAAAAAAATTAGTGTGCACCTATGGTCCCAGCTATTCAGGAGGCTGAGGTGGGAGGATCACTTGAACTGGGGAGGTCATGGCTGCAGTGAGCCATGATTGTGCCACTTGCCACTTCAGCCCAGGCCTGTTCCAAAAAATAAAAAATTCTACATTTAACTTTGTCACTAATAGAAAAACTTGAGCAATAACTGCCATGATACATAAATTGCACATATCTAGAAAAAAATTCAGACTTAAAAAGCCATGACAGAATTTAAGTCGTATTTGAGTGATTTGGGGAGCCAAAGTTTTCCATTTACCTACAAGGAGGCCTCACCTGACAGACCACCACCCAGATAGAATGACTGAGCATCCAATCCAAGAATCAGAATCAGTAAACAAGAGTGTCACTGGTTTTACGAGTTCTGTTCAAACAGTACATTAGCTAAAGCTGCCTCCCACCCCAAATTCTTTTTTTCTAACCATAAAATGTAAGTCTTGGCAGTTACCAGAAAAGGCTATTTTGTAAAAATGGCTTTCACTGTGAAATTAACCAATTCCACAGCTGATAGTGTCAGAAAAATGGTGCCAGAGTTCCAGAACCTGTAGAATTAATTTGATACTTTTAACACAGCATTAGCTAACCAAAGGCCAGGTGTGGATAACAGGAAACAGGTTATCTTAGACTCTACACTCTAACACTATCCTTGGAAAAGTCAACATTGGCATGACTCAGTTTACACTTACGCAAAAATACTAACATCTACCTCATAGTGGTAATGAGAGATATAATTAGGGTCTGCAAGCATTTTTCAGGCCACAAGATTAAAGGCTGTCTCTGAGGGTACTGCATGCATTTCCTGTAGATATAAGTACATTGCATTTTTAAATATATACTGAAGAGCAACCTCCCAGCACACATTAACTAAATTTCTTAAGCAAGATTTTCTTCAGAAGGACACAGGCAACGATATTTGTAAACAAATCCTTTAGCATGGAACTAATCAACTCTTCCGATGGCTCTAACTTCCACTTTCGAGGCCCGCTGTGATGGTAACCTGGTTCCATCTGGCTTACCAATGCTGACGTTCCCAACTTCCTAGCTGTCAGATCGATAGGGACCCGGAACCAACTGTTTCCCGTTCCTTTGAAAAGGAGAAATTACGGACCCTCGGGTTGTTTGGGCCGTAGACGAAAAAAACAAGCTGGGGGAGGGGCGGGGGTAGAAGGAGAAGAAAATAAAGGGAGGTTGAAACATTCGGTAAAGACACGAGGACAAGGGCTGGGGACACAGAAGCCCACCAGGACCCACAAAGGGTGATGTCTACATGAGACGACGACATAAGACTCCGAAGCAATAACGTCAACAGCTGGGTAACCCCCGCGACACCCTGACAGTCCTGCCGTCTGGAAGTGCCTTTGTCCCGGTCGGTCAGCCAGTCCCGCCGCTTCTCTCCCATACCCCTGGGTACTTAGTCCGACGAGGCTGCCCGGAGGCCGCCTGAAAGCCCGCAGCGCTCGCGCCCGCCCCTCAGCTCGCCGGGCTCGGCCGGACATACTAACCGACTGGTAGACGCCATCTTCACGGCCACTGCGGTGCCCGCAACAAGCCACAGCAGATCACCAGAAAACAGGAAGCGAGTGTGGCGAAGAGACGCGCAGAGATGAGCTTTTATAGACGACTCACCCACGCAGTCGTAACAGAGCGGGGCTACGGGTCGGGAGAAGGGCCAAGAACAGTGCGATCCCATACGTCACGCGTTTTGAGATTTCTTACGTTCTTACTCCGTTTCTGTAATTTGCTGTGTTGCTAAGCGAGTCAACGTAACTACCTAGGAAGAGTCTCATGGGAACCCTGCAAAGGGGCTACAACAGAGCTACTCTCAATCTGACAGAGTTAAAACACGAAGAAAACCCTGGCTTCGTAGTGGTGCCAAAGCCTGCATCCCTAAAAGTCTAACCACCCCCTTCCTCTCCCACCTTCTCACGGCCACCCCCCCGCCCCAGTACCCCACCCGGTTTCAGGCACTCCCATTTGAGCCGGTTCTTACGTGCCACAAGGGTGATTCTTTCTAAGGAATTCAAAATAAAAAGAGAAATTCACTTAGGTCATCCAGAACAGGTGTCTCTTTCAGGCTCTGTCATCAACTAGCATGTTATCTTCTTAGGCACGTCCTTTTGATACAGGGTATGTAGGTTTATATAGGTTATAGGATCTTGCCTTGCATACCCTTTTAGAATTGGCAGGAGATGAAACAAAATTACGTGAGACCAATGTGTGCATGAGAGGCACGACGATATGGGTCATACTCTATTTTTTTTTTCATGGCCTTTGCAAATTTGGCTGATGGCTACATATAGAAAACTTGGCAGAACATCTAGATAATGCAAAATATCCCTAGATTTATTAGCCAAATTAACGTCAAAATAGTAATACCACTACTACTAACAACAATAACACTAGTGGAGGGTGTTCAGGTTCTTGACGTTTTGAACAAAGAACTGGACAAAACGCACAAAGCAAGGAAGGAATGAAGCAATAAAGGCAGATTTATTGAAAACGAAAGTACGCGCCCCAGAGCGGCAGCGACCAGAGCAGAGGAGCTCAAGATTCCCTTTACAGAATTTCTGGGGTTTAAATACCCTCTAGAATTTCCCATCGGTTACTCGGTGTACACCCTATGTAAATGAAGTAGTGACTCCACAATCAGTCTGATTGGTTGTGGAAAGCAACCAATCAGAGGCTAAAGTGAAGTTACAAAGTTACTCTCCTATGCAAATGTCTGATTGGTTGCTTTCTGCAATCGGACATTTTTGTCTGATTGGGGGGGCATTGTATGTGGGAGG
>NW_016803692.1:328038-338315 GCF_001698545.2 Rhinopithecus bieti | reverse complement strand
TAGCCTCTGGTTCTTTTGTTACTTAGGTGTGGAAAGTTGGGGTTTTCTTTTTGATTCAGTTCTAAGAAATCAGTGTGAATCGGCCTTAGGTTTCCTGCCTCCAGACCCTTTTCTCCTGCGACAACACTGCAGGAGAAAACTAGTCTTGAAAATATGAGGATTGGTAGAGAAAGTGCTTGGTGGTTTTCATGGGGCTGAGATCTTAGAAGACTGCTTCCTTTCTTTGGGGATGGGATTTAAATGTAATTGAGCACTCGTTGTTTTCTTGAGAAGGTGGGAGATACTAGCTTCCTTAGAAAGAAAAAGGGGTGTGCAAGAGGCAGGATTTCAGGAACTCAAATCTAGGTGGGAACCGGGGAGCATTTCTTTTTTGTTTCCCGACCCCAATCTTCTGTTTTGTAATTCTGTCATTTTAATAACTTGACTGTACTCTTGTGGGGGTTTTCCTCCCTCAATATTTGGGAAAGTTTGAAAAATGCCAACCCTTTTCAGCTGTGTCAAGTGCAAGCAGAAAAGGGCTTGGGGCTGCTGCACCTCAGTCCAGTAGAGGTTTCATGGTAAAGCATCTTAGCTTGGAGGAAGAGGAGGAATAAGACAACTGTGCATCTCTTGAGATCCAGAACATGGACCTGCACCTGGTGGATTCATGATAAGCATTCAGTAATGTTTGTGGAAGGAAGAAATTGAAACCCTAGAAAAGGGAGGCAGCATTACTGGTTAAATCAATTCCTGCCACACCTGGAGAGTCTTTTGTCTGTCATAAACTTGTAAGAATTTCTTTTGTATTAAAATAGAAGGCAGCTTAGGTAAGACATTCGTGTTCTTTTGTTAGTACAGCACTTGCAATTTACAAAGCATTTTAATCAACATAATCCCATTTAATATTTATTATTGATCTTGAGGTTAAAATACACACACACACACAGCTGAGATTTTATCACTTGGGAATCAATAACTAGCATTCACCAAAACTTCTGGTTTGTATAATAACTTATTTAAATTAATTATGTAAATTAAAATAATTTAATTAAAGCAATGGTTTAAATTAACTCATCTTTTAACTTAGAAAGTTATTCAAAAGTTTATATCACTACTGTGAAATCTCAAGTTGATGTGCTATAGTTCATTTTAAGTATAAAATGTTTTACATGACTAATAAATGATTTTAAAATGCTTGTGACCCGCCTGGCATTGTGGATCACGCCAGTAATCCCAGCACTTTGGGAGGCTGAGGCAGGCAGATTACCTGAGGTCAGGAGTTCGAGACTAGCCTGGCCAACATGGTGAAACCCCATCTCTCCCAAAAATACAAAAATTAGCCAGGTGTGGTGGTGCACACCTGTAGTCCCAGCTACTTGTGAGGCTGAGGCAGGAGAATCGCTTGAACCTGAGAGGTGGAGGTTGCAGTGAACTGAGATTGCACCACTGCACTCCAGACTGGGCAACAGAGTGAAACTCCATCTCAAAAAAACAAAAATGCTTGTGACCTACCTATATTTCTTTTTTAAAGTCAACTTTATTGAGATATAATTACATGCAGTAAAATTCGCCTGTTTAAAATTTAATGATTTTTGGCAACCGAGTTGTATAACCATCCTCCACATCCTGTTTTAGCACATTTCCATCATCCCAATACGATCTTTTCTGCCCATTTACAGTATGTGCCTATCCCACTCCCAGCCCCATGACCTGCTAATCTACTGTCTCCATAGATTTGCCTTTCTTGGGCTTTTCGTATAAATGGAATCATATAATATGTCGTCTTTTGTGTCAGGATTATTTTACCTGTCATAATGCTTTAGAGGTTCATTAGATTTACCTCATGGTTTCACTTTTGAAAACATATATAAGTGTCTGGATGGTGATGTTAGAGAAGACGGCAATTCCCCAGCTTATTCAAGGCTTCTGAAATATGTGTTTGGAAATTAAAAGACATATTCTGTTGGACTAGGAAGAACAGAGGATTTGATGGAATACATGACCAGGCCAGATCCTACTAGACTCTTTTGGAGATGGAGAAAGATGCCTAGGGTATTAGACAAGCCTCATGTGCCTGTTGATTACAAGACCGTATGTATTGTTCCTAAAAATGTGAAGGTTTTTTAATATTTTCAGATTTTAAAATTACGTATGAGAATGTTCAAACCCAAAAATGGGACCGAATAATGAAAATAATATTATAAATCCCCATCATACCCATCATCCTGATTAAACAATTATCAAGATGTTGCCACATTTGTTTCATGCATCCTTCTCTTTACTTCTCCCTTTGCTGAATTATTTTAAAACAAAGCTTATCTATTACCTGACCCCATATATACATTTATGTACATCTCTTAAAAATATGGACTTTTAAACCTTTTTTACATAGCAATATAATACTTACCAAGTCAACAGTGATATCTTAACACACCAAGTTTTCAGCTGGGGATGGTCCTGGGCCTACTTCTTATTTTGGTTTCACCAAGCAAAAGAGTAAAGCCCTGCTGAAGCCGAGGCAGTGCAATAGACTCTGGAAGCCAAATTTCACACTTCCAAAATGCAGAAATACCCCTCACCCCTACTTGCCCCTCCACAGTATTATGAGGATACCGGTATTGCAGTGCACAGAGGTAAAGGGACTGGGAGGCTGGTGGAGCATCACAGAAATTGGAAAGCAATGTAGATTGCTCATCATTTGGAAGTTGGCTTTATTATTTCTGCATCTAAGTTTTTCTTTTTGTTTTTTTCTGAGTGGAATAGATCTCTAACATGGAGGTTTTGCAGTACAGGTGTCCAAGGTTGTATTCTTAAAAATAGGACAGCTACATTTTCTATTTTTAAGAGTAATACACTCCTCACACGCCTCATGCTGTGTGGTAGAAGCTTGGTGGGAGGGACCCAGAGAGTGAAAAAAAGAGGGTCCCTGGAGAAGCTACAAGAAATAGTTATTTGAAGTAGACTCTATCCAGGTCTTTATGCATCAGGCCTCTGCCAGGCACCTCACGTTTTATCTTATCTACTTCTTGGTTATCTTGTCAGTCAAGATTATTATTTTGCTTCTAAAGGCTTAGAGAAGTCAAGTAGGTAAATTTCCCAGGGTCACACAATAAGTTGGTGATGTAGGTAGAATTCACAGCCAGAAACAACTGATTCTAAAGTTTTCCTGCTTATGGCCGCCCATGATGGCTCACTACTGTAGTCCCAGCACTTTGGGAGGCCAAGGTGGGAGGATCATTTCAGCCCAGGAGTTCAAGACCAGCCTGACCAACATGGAGAAACCCCATCTCTACAAAAAATATAAAAATTAGCCCAGTGTAGTGGCATGTCCCTGTAGTCCTAGCTACTTGGGAGGCTGAGGTGGGAGGATCACCCAAGCTCAAGGAAGTTGAGACTGCAGTGAGCTGAGATCATGCCACTGCACTCCAGCCTGGGCACAAAGTGAAACTGTCTAAATAAAATAAAATAATAAAGTAAAAAAGGCCAAGCACAGTGGCTTATGGCTGTAATCCCAGCATTTTGGGAGGCCAGGGTGGGCAGATCACAAGGTCAGGAGTTTGAGACTAGCCCGGCCAATATGGCGAAACCCCGTCTCTACTAAAGTGCAAAAATTAGCCAGGCGTGGTGGTGGGCCCCTGTAGTCCCAGCTACTCTGGAGGCTGAGGGAGGAGAATCACTTCAACCTGGGAGGCAGAGGTTGCAGTGAGCTGAGATCGCACCACTGCACTCTAGCCTGGGTGACAGAGCAAGACGCCGTCTCAAAATAAATAAAATAAATTTTTCCTGCTTCTGTGCATGCATACCATGTAACTGTTATTGCAAGACTATATTTTAAGGCCCAAATTACTGTGCTGCGGAAAATACATGTTATATTTGTAGAAGTATTTACTATCTTTTTGATTTTTAAATAAGGGCTATAAAATTGTATTTAAATTTAGGTAGAAGTAGTAATCAAAATTAATAATAGTGATATTAAGAATAGTAGCAATCATTCATATAGTATTTATTTATGTGCCAGGTACTATTTTAAGACTTTGCATATATTAACTCATTCAATCTTTCCAACAACTTTATAAGTTGGGTACCATTAGTGTCCCCACTTCACAGATGGAGAAAATGAGGTACAGAATGGTTAAGAAACTAGCCCGAATTACATAGCTAGTAAATGGCAGAGCTGGGATTAGAGCCCTGACAAATTGGCACCAGAATCTATGTAGCATATCTCCTAATAGCAATGCAATATGCGGAGCTATAGAGATTTTAAGATCAAGAAATAGATTCCACAAGCAGTGTAACTGCAGCCATCATGTGGAATTGATTTTGTGGGGCACATGTGATCCAAAATATTCTAGGCAGTTGTCTGCACAAGGACATTTGAGTTTGTCGGATCATTTGCTCCCTAAACTGAAATGTGCTTGGCTCATATCCCATTGCTAAATGTACTTGCATGTGTGGTGTGATCCTGAATTTAACTGTTGTATTTGTTTCTTTATTTGAAACTCTGGTGTGATAGTTAATACTGAGTGTCAACTTGATTGGATTGGAGCTTGCCAAACTATTGATCCTGAGTGTGTCTGTGAGGGTGTCACCAAAGGAGATTAACATTTGAGTCAGGGGGCTGGGGAAGACAGACCCATCCTTAATCTGGTGGGTACAATCTAGTCAGCTGCCAGTGAACATAAAGCAGGCAGAAAAACCTGAAAAGGCGAGACTGGCCTAGCCTCCCAGACTACGTATTTCTCCTGTCCTGGATGCTTCCTGCCATCAAATATCAGACTCCAAGTTCTTCAGTTTTGAGGTTCGATTGGGTCTCCTTGCTCCTTGAGCTTGCAGACAGCCTATTGTGGGAACTTCTGATCATGTAAGTTAATACTTAATAAACTCCTATGTATATGTATATGTATATGTATATGTATATGTATATGTATATGTATATGTATATATAATTAGTTCTATCCCCCTAGGGAACCCTGACTAATACAGATTTTAGTATCAGGAGTGGTTCTAGAGGAACAGAATATGAAGGATGGAGTTCTTTCATTGGTTTGGGGGTTTCTGGAGTTGACTGCTTAATATGATTACACCCAAAAATGCTAAGGACTCTACTTCTAATAGTGTGGAGAACACTGATAGTCCTTGGTGTGAACTGTTTAGAGAGTTACGCAAAATGAATGCATTTGACACTCCGGATTCACTGCTTGTGAGAGGCAAGGAGCTTAGTGGCTCTATGCATAATACCTCTGACCATATGTGGAGAACCAAGGAACATTATGAAGCTGGTTGGTTGCTCCTAAGTTCAGTGGACAAGGTGATGAAAGAAAATAATGAACTTAGGAATTCTGTCTCCTGGCTTCAGAAGCAGATTCTGCTAAGATTGCCCTGAGTGACAGTCTTGCTTTTTTTGAGATGGAGTCTTGCACTGTCGCCCAGGCTGGAGTGAGGTGGTGCAATCTCAGCTCCCTGTAACCTCTGCCTCCCGGGTTCAAGCGATTCTCCTGCCTCAGCCTCCTGAGTAGCTGGAATTATAGGCACATGCCACCATGCTCAACTAATTTTTGTATTTTTAGTAGAGATGGGTTTCACCTTGTTTGTCAAGCTGGTTTTGAACTCCTGACCTTGTGATCTGCCCGCCTAAGCCTCCCAAAGTGATGGGATTACAGGCGTGAGCCATCGTGCCCAGCCCTAGTGAGAGTTTTATGTCCTATAGAGAAATAGCTGAAATTATGGAAAAACAGACACAAGCTTTTATGTGAGTGACTGACATGCAATGAAAGGTGCATGCACAGCCTTGCCAAGTGTCTACTGTTAAAGTGAGGAAGTCGAAAGAATGGGACCCTGCAACTTGGAATGGGGATGTGTGGGAGGACCCTGATGAAGCTGGGGACACTGAGTTTGTAAACTCTGATGAACCTTGTTTGCCAGAATAATCAGCTTTTCCATCCCTAGTAGTGGCAACGTCCCCTCCCTGATTCATGCTACCATCAGCCTTTCCACCTTTGTCTGAGGAGATGAACCTTGTGCTGCCTGAAGCTACAGTGATGGCCTCCCCTGAGGCAGTTGCCAGGCAAAAAAAAAAAATAGTTGATTCTCCTCAAGAGCCACCCCCAACACCCCTGTTTGCTTTTAGACCTATAACTAGACTAAAGTCCTGGAGGGCCCTTAGAGATGAGGTTGAGAGTGTGACCCATGAGAAGGTATGCTATGCTTGAAAATAACTGCTTGAGTTTTCTAATTTATATAAACAGAAGTCTGGAGAACAGGCATGGGGATGAATATTAAGGGTATGGAATAATGGTGGAAGAAACATAGAGTTAGATCAGGCTGAATTTATTGATTTGGGCCCACTAAGTAGGGACTCTAAATTTAATGTTGCAGCTCAGGGAGTTGTAAAAGGTTCTAATAGTTTATATGCTTGGTTAGCTGAAAGATGGACTAGAAGATGGCCCACTGTGAGCGAGTTGGAAACATCTGATCTCCCTTGGTTTAACGTAGAGGAAGGGATCCAAACGCTTAGGGAGATTGGGATGGTGGAGTGGATTAGTCACTTTAGACCCACTCATCCCAGCTGGGAGGGTCCAGAAGATACACCCTTAGACCAACGCTTTGTGAAATAGATTTGTGAGGGCAGCACCTGCATCTTTGAAGAGCTCCGTAATTGCTCTTCTCTTTATGTCAGATCTAACAGTGGGAACTGCAAGAACCCAGCTACAAAATTTAAATACGATGGGAATAATTGGATCCCGAGGTGGTAGGGACCAAGTGGTGGTACTCAACCATCAAAGGCAAGGTGGGCATAGCTACCATAATGGACAGCAGAGACAAAGCCGCAATCAGAATAGTCTGACTTGTGAAGAGCTCTGGCAATGGCTAATTAACCACGGTGTTCCTAGAAGTGAAATTGTTAGGAAGCCTACTGCATTCCTACTTAATTTATATAAGCAGAAAACTTTCAGGTCGAATGGACTGAAGACTAATTTGAATTACATAAACAGAGAATCACAGCACATCAATCAACTTCCAGACTTGAGCCAGTTTACAGACCCAGAACCCCTTGAATGAAGGGGAGGCCAGATCCTCTTGAGGAAGGACCCCACTACATTACCAACAATTTATGCAGTGAATCTTTCTCCCACCCTTCCCCAAGGAGACCTCCAGCCTTTTACCAGGGTAATTGCGCATTGGAGAAAGAGAAATGATCAGACATTTCGGGGACTACTGGACACTGGCTCTGAGCTGACATTGGTTCCAGAGGACCCAAAACATCATATGTGGTTCTCCAGTTAAAGTAGGGGCTTATAGAGGTCAGTTAATTAATGGAGTTTTAGCTCATGTCTGACTTACAGTGGGTCCCTGGACTCATCCTCTGGTCATTTCCCCAGGCTAGAATGGATCATTGGCAAAGACATACTTAGCAGCTAGCAGAACCTCCGCATTGGCTCCCTGACTGGTACGTGAGGGCTATAATGGTGTGAAAGGCCAAATGGAAGCCATTAGAGCTAGAAAAATAGTAAATCAAAAACAATACCACATCCCTGGAGGGACTGCGGAGATTACTGCCACCATCAAAGACTTGAAAGACGCAAGGGTGGTGATTCCCACCACATGCCCATTCAACTCTCCCATTTGGCCTGTGCAGAAGACAGATGAATCTTGGAGAATGACAGTGGATTATCACAAGCTTAACCAAGCTGTGATTTCAATTGCAGCTGCTGTACCAGATGTGGTTTCATTGCTTGAGCAAATTAACATATCTCCTGGTACCTGGTATGCAGCCAATTTGGCAAATGCCTTTTTCTCCATTCCTGTCCAAAAGAGTCACCAGAAGCAATTTGCCTTCAGCTGGCAAGGCCAGCAATATACCTTTACTGTCCTGCCTCAGGGATATATCAACTCTCCGGCTTTGTGTCAGAATCTTATTCGAAGAGACCTTGATCGCTTTTTGCTTCTGCAGTATATCACACTAGTCTATTACATGGATGACATTATGCTGATTGGATCCAATAGGCAAGAAGTAGCAAACACACTGGACGTATTGGTGAGACATTTGCATGCCAGAAGATGGGAAATAAATCCGACTAAAATTCAGGGACCTTCTACCTTAGTAAAATTTCTGGGGGTCCAGTGGTATGGTGCCTGACCAAATATGCCTTCTAAGTTGAAGGGTAAGTTGCTGCATTTGGCCCCTCCTACAACCAAGAAAGAGGCACAACACCTAGTTGGCCTATTCGAATTTTGGAGGAAACACATTCCTCATTTGGGTGTGTTATTCTGACCCATTTATTGAGTGACCTGAAAGGCTGCCAGTTTTGAGTGGGGTCCAGAACAGAAGAAGGCTCTGCAACAGGTCCAGGGTGCTGTGCAAGCTGCTCTGCCACTTGGGCCATATGACCCAGCAGATCCAATGGTGCTTGAGGTGTCAGTGGCAGATAGGGATGCTGTTTGGAGCCTTTGGCAGGTCCCCATAGGTGAATCACAGTAGAGGCCTCTAGGATTTTGGAACAGGGCCCTGCCATCTTCTGCAGGTAATTACTCTCCTTTTGAGAGACAGCTCTTGTCTTGTTACTGGGCTTTGGTGGAAACTGATTGTTTGACTATGGGTCATGAAGTCACCATGCGACCTGAACTGCCTATCATGAACTGGGTGCTTTCTGATCCATCTAGTTATAAAGTGAGTCGTGTACAGCAGCATTCCATCATCAAACGGAAGTGGTATATGTGTGGTCAGGCTTGAGCAGGTCCTGAAGGCACAAGTAGGTTACATGAGGAAGTGGCTCAAATGCCCATAGTCTCTACTCCTGCCACCCTGTCTTCTTTCCCCTAGCCTGCATAAATGGCCTCATGGGGAGTTCCCTATGGTCAACTGACAGAGGAAGAGAAGACTAGGGCCTGGTTCACAGATGATTCTGCACGATATGCAGGCACCACCTGAAAGTGGACAGCTGCGGCACTACAGCCCCTTTCTAGGACAACACTGAAGGACAGCAGTGAAGCCAAATCTTCCCAGTGGGTAGCACTTCAAGCAGTGCATCTGGTTGCACACTTTGCATGGAAGGAGAAATGGCCAGATGAGCAATTATGTACTGATTCATGGGCTGTAGCCAATGGTTTGGCTGGATGGTCAGGGACTTGAAAGAAGCATGACTGGAAAATTGGTGACAAAGAAATGTGGGGAGGAGGTATGTTGATGGGCCTCTCTGAGTGGTCAAAAATTGTGAAGATATTTGTATCCCATGTGAGTGCTCACCAACAGGTGACCTCAGCAGAGGAGGATTTTAATAATCAAGTGGATAGGATGACCCATTCTGTGGATGCCACTCAGCCTCCTTCCCCAGCCACCCCTGTCATTGCCCACTGGGCCCATGAACAAAGTAGCCATGGGGGCAGGGATGGAGGTTATGGATGGGCTCAATAACGTGGACTTCCACTCACCAAGGCTGACCTGGCTACAGCCACTGCTGAATGCCCAATTTGCCATCAGCAGAGACCAACGCTGAGCCCTTGATATGGCACCATTCCTTGGGGTGATCAACTAGCCACCTGGTGGCAGGTTGATTATATTGGACCTCTTCCATCATGGTCCTCACTGCAATAGACACTTACTCTGGATATGGATTTGCCTATCCTGCATGCAATGCTTCTGCCAAGACTAACATCCGTGGACTCACAGAATGCCTTATCCACTGTCATGATATTCCACACAGCACTGCCTCTGACCAAGGCACTCACTTTATGGCTAAAGAAGTGTAGCAGTGGGCTTATGCTCGTGGAATTCCCTGGACTTACCTTGTTCCCCATCATCCTGAAGCAGCTGGATTGACAGAATGGTGGAATGGCCTTTTGAAGTCACAATTACAATGCCAACTAGGTGACAAAACTTTGCCGGGGTGGGGCAAAGTTCTCCAGAAGGCCATGTATGCTCTGAATCAGTGTCCAATATATGGTACTGTTTTTCCCATAGTCAGGATTCATGCATCCAGGAATCAAGGGGAGGAGGTGGAAGTGGCACCACTCACCGTCACCCCTAGTGATCCACTAGCAAAAATTTTGCTTCCTATTCCTGCGACATTACGTTCTGCTGGCCTAGAGGTCTTAGTTCCAGAAGGAGGAACACTGCCACCAGGAGACACAACAATGTCTCCAAGTTCTTCACTTTTGAGACTCAGACTGACTCTCCTTGCTTCTCAAGCTTACAGACAGCCTATTGTGGGATCTTCTGATCATGTAAGTTAATACTTAATAAACTCCCATATATGTAGTTATATATAGTTTTATATATAGTTATAAATATATATAATATA
>NW_016803692.1:303150-325563 GCF_001698545.2 Rhinopithecus bieti | reverse complement strand
ATTTTTTTTCTTTTTTTTCCTTTTTTTTTTTGAGATGGAGTCTCACTCTGTAGCCCAGGCTGGAGTGCAGTGGCGCCATCTCTGCTCACTGCAACTTCCGCCTCCCGGGTTCAAGTGATTCTCCTGCCTCAGCCTCCCAAGTAGCTGGGACTACAGGCATGCACTACCATGCCTGGCTAATTTTTGTATTTTTAGTAGAGACGAGGTTTCACCATATTAGGCTGGTCTCGAACTCCTGACCTTCCACCTACCTGCCTTGGCCTCCCAAAGTGCTGGGATTACAGACATGAGCCACCGCCACACACACACAGTTTTAGAGATGGTATTTGGTTCACCATAAAATACAAAGGGTACTTTTATTGGGGTGGGGTTTTTCAAGTTAAAAAAAAGTTGACTTGAATGTGCATTTGCTATTAAAACACACAATGGGATAGCCATCTTCCACTGAATTAAATGACTTCATTATATGGAATTAGCATCAAATGTAGTGTAAAAGCTGCATAAAAGTTCATGCTGCTTTTTGCGTTCATCTGTTTTGTTTTGCTTTTTTCTGACATGGAGTCTGACTCACTCTCTTGCCCAGGCTGGAGTGCAGTGGTGTGATCTCGGCTCACTGCAACCTCCATTTCCTGGGTTCAAGCAATGCTCCTGCCTCGGCCTCCTGAGTACCTGGGACTACACGTGTGTGCCACTATCCCTGGTTATTTATTTTATTTTTAGTACAGTCGGGGTTTCACCATGTTGGCCAGGCTGGTCTTGAACCCCTGATCTCAAGTGATCCACTCACCTCAGCCTCCCAAAGTGCTGGGATTAGGCATGAGCCACGGTGTCTGGCTGCATTCATCTGTTTTAATTCAGTATTTTGACTAACCAAGCTACTTTGATGGCACTCTTATCAAATGTTCACATTAAACATGTCTATGAGTTATCATGTTTACACTTTCAGTTATGTTAAACTCTGGTTGTAGCCTACATTATTGTCTATTTTGCAAATGAGGGGTTGGTTACATCTTTCTACTCTCTTTTCTGTTTTGTAGAAACTAATGCTAAAAAAATTGTTTTCCCCAGACCCAAGGTCAATAGCAGTTTGCTTTTACAGTAGAGATCCTGAACATTCCCCACGAAGGTAAATGGTTCCAAATCTAAATATCTAAAATAACTAGATGTATTTGGTTATTTCAAATTTTCCTCAAATTTGTTTCAGAGTAATGCAATATGAGCCACACTTCACTTCAAGTTAATGAGAATTTAGTTTTGTCTTGCTTTCAAACAACTAAATTAGGCTGTGATAGCTCATACCTTTGAGTACATTTATTTGCAACTCAAAAGTACTTAGACTTAGTAACATGGAAATATGTAAGTTCACTTAATTTATTATGAAATAAGGAAAGAGAAAGATTATGCATCTTCTTAAGATCTTTCATTGTGCATTGTAGACAGTACTCCCATTTCCTGAACAAAAGATTATGCCAGAAAACAGGACTGGGGCATCAGTGCTGTATCCATACAGCTAGTCATTCAGTGCCTCCAACTTCCTATGCTCCTTCCCACATGAATAGCTTGGTCAGAAGAAAGTGATGTTTACAGCTTAGGTGACACTACCATGTTGCAGTTGTATAAGCAAGCAAAGGGACTGTCAGTTTTGTTTTTGTTTTTTTTTTTTTTTGAGACGGAGTCTCGCTCTTTATCCAGGCTAGAGTACAGTGGTGTGATCTCGGCTCACGGCAACTGCTGCCTCCCCAGTTCAAGCGATTCTCCTGCCTCAGCCTCCTAAGTAGCTGAGATTACGGGCGCGTGCCACCATGCCCAGCTAATTTTTGTATTTTTAGTAGAAACAGGTTTCACCATGTTGGCCAGCATGGTCTCGAACTCCTGACCTTAGGTGTTCTGCCCGCCTTGGCCTCCAAAAGTGCTGGGATTACAGGCGTGAGCCTCCGCGCCCAGTCCAGTGTTTTGGTGTTATAAACAATGCTGTTGTGAGCATTTTTGTGAACATTTATATATTTGAAGGGTAAATACCATGGAATCACGGAATCAAAGGGCATATGCAGATAACATTTTGTTCAATATTGCGAAATTGTCTGGCAGAGATGCACTAATTTATACTCTAAAAAATAATGCCCATTTCCTTAAAAGTGCCCATTTTCCTTATTTGGGGAGCAGGGGCTGACTGAGACATCCACTTAATATCATTTTAGACCCAGAACCAGAAACCCTGATTAGAAATATCTGCTTACCAAGCAAAAGAAGAGGGATGTACCATTCCTGCCTTTTGACTTTTATTTATTCAATTACAAATTTTTGAACACTTCATTTATTTATATAAAACGCTGTGAGAACACTGCTAAAATGCATTTCAGTACCTCTCCTGTCGTTTCATATGTTCCTTCTCTATTTTATTTTTCTCCTTTGCACTTAGTAGCTACTGTATTGTTAACTTATTTGTTAATAGTTATATAGAATACAGGAACATAGAATAATATGCATTTATTTTTACATTATTAAGGTCATATGCTTAAGATGTTATTTTGTAAGTTTTTCTTCCTCCTAATATTTCTTTGAGATAGTTTTTGGCTGTACAGAAAGTTCCTCCTCATTCATTTTAACTTCTACTTAGCCTGACATATTTTAGATGTACCTTCATATATTTATCCCTTCTCATATTAATATACATTTAGGATTGTCTTTGACCATTCCTGACTTTTAAGATAGCAAATTCCAAGCTTTTGTGCATGTGTGTATGTATGTGCATATGGATATGTATGTAGGCACAACAAGGCTTAAATATGCCACTATTCTATTGAATCTAGTTGTTTTGGAGCACCAGGAGCTAAGTGCAGTTCTGAGTCCTGTATCCTGGCATTGGGCTTCAAGAGGTCAGACAGAGTCCCATTTTGTTGATGAGCTGAAGCCCCAGGCAAAGATGTTTTAGCAACCTGGCTTATGTGACTCTGAGACATGCTCATTGTATTTGCAGTTTTAGGAGCCATGTTTGGCATTTCAGGAAAGTATTAATAAGTGAACGACATTGACCAAAAAGAGACCCAAAGTTAAAAACAAAACTAAACAACAATAACAATAATGGTGTTCTAAGGGCCAACCTCAATTGGCAGAAATTCATTCATTGAAGAAACATTTATTGAGTGGTCTACCATATGCCTGATTCTGTGACAGCAGTCAAAAGAACAGTAGAAATCCCTATCCTCATGGAACATATTGGGAAGGGAGATAGACAGTAAATTAAATGAGAAAAACATATTGTGAGTTAGTGATAAGTGCTAAGAAGAAAAATAAGGCAGGAAAAGGAAATGGAGAGAGCCAGGATTTACAGATGAGTTCTCCTCAAGTGATAATTGAGTACAGATCTGAGGTAGTTAGGTGCATGCTGGCGGAAAAGCATTCCAGGCAGAGGGAACTGCAAGGGCAAAGGACTGAAGCTAGAGCATGCCTGGGGTTCAGGGATTGGCAGAGGCCAGTGGCCAGAGTGTGTTGAGGGAAGAGGAGGGTAGCAGGAGATGAGATTGGAGAAGAACAGGGGCCAGAACATGCAGGGGCTAGAAGTTTGTGGTGACAAATTTAGCTTTAACTCTGACTGAGATAGTCACTCAAGGGTTTTGAGCAGACAAGCGTCAGGAGCCTTTGAAATGATCACTTCTCAGTATGGAGCATGACACTACTGTTTTACCGGGAGAAAGATATTCCAGAGAGAAGAAATTGAGGAAACTGAACAGTTTTCGTGAGTTTTGTATTCTTTCATGTATGCATGGGTGAGCAGAATACTTCAAGAATAATTATAGAAGTGGTTTGATGATGTCATTACTGGAATTTATACAGAAAATGGACTTATGATGTTTAGAAGGTATAGTACTGAGGTTTCAGCTAAAGTAGGATGTTTTTACTTTATTTTTATTTATTTATTTATTTGGAGATGGAGTCTCACTCTGTCACCTAGGCTGGAGTATAGGGGCATGATCTCAGCTCACTGCAACCTCTGCCAGGTTCAAGCAATTCTCCTGCCTCAGCCTCCCAAGTGGCAGGGACTACAGGCGCCTGCGGCCACGCCCAGCTAATTTTTTGTATTTTAGTAGAGACAGGGTTTCACCGTGTTGTCCAGGCTGGTCTCAAACTCCTGAGCTCAGAGGCAATCTGCCTGCCTCCCCTCCCCTCCCAAAGTGCTAGGATTACAGGCGCGAGCCAGAAGTTTATACTTTTTAACCTTTTTCCTGTTTGCCCTAAAAATACTCACTGGTGGCGCTTGTGGCTGGGGTGTTTACTGGCGATAACTTTGCCACAAAATATCATGCATTTATTATTTTCACATTGCTCTAGTATATTAACTTTGGAAACAAAAGACATCATTCTATCCATAGCATTCTGTTTTTAGTAGTGGTATTTCCATTAATTCTTGATCTCCAAAAACATCAAATCCTAGAAAGTGTAGCGTTCCTATCATGAGGTTAACATTGTTCTCCAACAGCTATTGGACAAAGATTCCTTTGATTAATCCAATTTTTCTGAAATAGACGATTCTGATGATTCAGGCGATTCTAATGTTACCTCTGTTTAGAAATCACTAACAGTTTTTATATTTTATTTTCACATTGAAAATTGGTCAGATTTGCTTCAGCCTCAAAGAGCGCGCTTATGTAAAGTTAAATGAGCGCTGGTAGCGAGCTGCACTGTTTTTCTTTCTAAATGGGAAAGGGGTTGACTTTTAAAAATATATTTAGAGGATACAAATGCAGATTTTTTTACTTGCGTATATTGCATGTGTGAGCTTTGAGAATGTACTCATCACCTGTAGTGTAAACATTGTTCCCAATAGGTAGGTAATTTTTTTTTTTTTTTTGAGACAAAGTTTCCCTCTTGTTGCCCAGGCTAGAGTGCGTTGGTGTGATCTCTGCTTGCTGCAAACTCCGCCTCCCCGGTTCAAGCAATTCTCCTGCCTCAGCCTCTTCAGTAGCTGGGATTACAGGCATGCGCCACCACGCCCAGCTAATTTTGTATTTTTAGTAGAGCCAGGGTTTCTCCATGTTGATCAGGCTGGTCTTAAACTCACAATCTCAGGTGATCCACCTGCCTTGGCCTCCCAAAGTGCTGGGATTACAAGCGTGAGCCATCGTGCCTGGCCAATAGGTAACTTTTCAACCCTCACCCCACTTCCACCATCCCACATTTTGTAGTCTCCAGTATCTATTATTCCACTCTGTGTGTCCATGTGTACTGATTGTTTAGTTCCTACTTATGTGTGGCATTTCACTTTCTGTTTCTGAATTATCTCACTTAGGATAATGGTCTCCAATTCCATCCATGTTGCTGAAAAATACATGATTTCATTTTTTTCTGTGGCTGAGTAGTATTCCATGGTGTGTATGTGTATGTGTGTGTATATATATACGTATATACACATATCCATATGTATGTATATATATATACACACATATGTCGCATTTTCTTTATGTAGTCCTCCCATGATGAATACTTACATTGATTCCATCTCTTTGTTATTGTGAATAGTGCTGTGATAAACATAGGAGAGCAGGTATCTTTTTGATACAATAATTTCTGTCCCTTTAAGTATATACCCAGTAGTGGGGTTGCTGAATTGAAAGGTAGTTCTATTTTTAGTTCTTTGAGAAATCTCCATATTGTTTTCCATAGAGATTGCATTAATTTATATTCCACGAACAGTGTATAAACATTCCCCTTTCCCTGCATCCTCACCAACATCTGTTATTTTTAGACATTTTCAATAATAGCTACTCTGACTGGTGTAAGACGGTATCTCAATATGGTTTTAATTTACATTTATCTGATGATTAGTGACGTTGAACATTTTTTTTCATGTGGCTGTTAGCCATTTGCATGTATTCTTTTGAAAAATGTCTGTTCATGTTCATTGCCCACTTGTTTTTTTTTTTTTTTGAGGTGGGGTTTTGCTCTTGTCGCCCAGGCTGGAGTGCAATGGCGTGATCTTGACTCACTGCAACCTCTGCCTCCTGGGTTGAAGTGACTCTCCTGCCTCAGCCTCCCAAGTAGCTGGGATTACAGACATGTGCCACCACACCCAGCTAATTTTATATTTTTGGTAGAGATGGGTTTTCACTATGTTGGCCAGGCTGGTCTCGAACTCCTGACCTCAGGTGATCTGCCCACCTCGGCCTCCCAAAGTGCTGGGATTACAGGAGTGAGACACTGTGCCTGGTCATAGAAGCACTTTAGTTTAATTAAGTTTCATTTCTCTATTTTTGTTTTTGTTGTGTTTGCTTTCGAGGATTTGGTCATACATTCTTTGCATAGCTCAATGTTCAGAAAAGTATCTCCTTTTTATAGGATTTTCAGTTTCAGGTCTTATGTTTAGGTCTTTAATCCATCTTGAGTTAATTTTTGTATATGCTGTGAGATAGGGGTACAGTTTCATTCTTATGTGTATGGCTATCCAGTTTTCCCCAGCCCTATTTACTGAATAGAGTGTCATTTCCCCAGTGTATATGTTTTTTGACTTTGTAAAGATCAGTTTGTTGTAGGTTTGTAGCTTTATTTCTGGGTTCTCTGATCTGTTCCATACATCTATGTGTCTATTTTTATGCCAGTAGCATGCTGTTTTGGTTAATATAGCCTGGTAGTATAATTTGAAATCAGATAATGTGATGCCTGCAGCTTTGTTCTCTTCACTTAGGATTGTTTTGGCTATTTCGGCAAATATTTTTTGGCTCCATATGAATTTTAGAATTTTTTTTTCTAATATTTGAAAAATGATGTTAGTAATTTGATAGGGATTTTATTGAATCGGTAGATTGCTTTGGGCAGTATGGTCATTTTAGTGATATCAGTCCTTTCATTCTATGAGCATGGGATGCTTTTCTATTTGTTTGTACTGTCTAGTGTGTGTGTGTGTGTGTGTGTGTGTGTGTGTGTGCATGTGTGTCTGTGATGGAGTCTCTCTCTGTCACCCAGGCTGGAGTGCAGTGGCATGATCTCGGCTCACTGCAACCTCTGCCTCCTGAGTAGCTGGGACTACAGGCATTCATCACCATGCCTGGCTAATTTTTGTATTTTTAGTAGAGACAGGGTTTCACCATGTTGGCCATGCTGGTCTTGAACTCCTGACTTCAAGCGATCCACCGGCCTCAGCCTCCTAAAGTGCTGGGATTACAGGCATTAGCCACCATGCCCAGCCGTCCTATCTACATTTCTTTCATCCATGTTTTGTAGTTCTCCCTATAGAGATCTTTCCCTTCCTTGGTAAACTATATCTCTAGACATTTTATTTGTGTAGCTATTGTAAATAGGATTACCTTCCTGATTTAGTCCTTGGCTAGATTGTTATTGGCGTATAGAAATGCTACTGATATCTGTATATAAATTTTGTAGCCTGAAACTTTACTGAATTCATTTATCAAATGTAAGAGTTTTTTGGTGGACTCCTTAGGGTTTTCTAGATGTAAGGTCACATTATCGGCAAACAGGGAACATTTGAGTTCCTTATTCCCATTCTGGATGCCTTTTACCTTTTTTTCCTTTTGTCTGATTGCTCTAACAAGGACTTCCAGTACTATGTTGAATAAAATTGCTGAAAGTGGGCGTCCTTGTCTTGTTGCAGTTCTGAGAGGGAATGCTTTCAACTTTTCCATATTAAGTATGATGTTGGCTGTGGGTTTGTTGTATATGGCCTTTATTATGTTAAACTATGTACCTTCTATGCCTAGTTTATTTTTTATTATGAAGCAGTGTTGAATTTCATTGAATGTTTTTTCTGCATCTGTTCAGATAATTATATGGTTTGTGTCCTTAATTCTGTTTATGTTATATGTCATCTTTATTGATTTGCCTATGTTTAGCCATCCTTGAATCCCTGGGAAAAATCACACCTGATCATGGTGTAGTATCTTTTTGATGTGCTGTTGCATTTGATTTGCTAGTATTTTGTTGAGGATTTGCTGAGGCTTTTTGTGTCATCAGGAATATTGATCTGTCATTTTCTTTTTTTATGTCCTTGTTTGGTTTTGGTATCAGGGTAATACTGGCCTTGTAGAATGAGCTAGGGAGAATTCCCTTATCCTTAATTTTTTTAGGAATAGTTTCAGGAGGATTCACGTTAGTTCTTTGTATGTTTTGTAGAATTTGGCTGAAAATTCATCTGGACCTGGGCTTTTTTTTTTTTTTTTAATGGGGAGATTTTACATTATTTACTCAGTCTCACTACTCATTATTGACCTGTTCAAGAGTTCTGTCTCTTCTTGGTTCAGTCTTAAGAGGTTGTGTGTTTTCAGGAATTTATTCATTTCCTCTCGGTTTTCTAGTTTGTAAGCATATGGTTGTCCAAAATAGTCTCTTTCGTATTTCTTTGGTTTCAGTTTTAATGTCTCCTTTCTCATTTCTGATTGTGTTTATTTGGATCTTCTCTCTTCTTTTCTTGCATAGTCTACTAATGATTCTACTAATGATTGATCAATTTGTTCATCTTTTCAAAAAACCAACTTTTCATTTTGTTGATTTTCTTTTGTCTCTCATTTAGTTCTGCTCTGATCTTTCTTATTTCTTCTCTTCTGCTAACTTTGGGTTTGGTTTGTTCTTGTTTTTCTGGTCCTTGAGGTGTGACATTAGGCTGTTAATTTATGATCTTTCTACTTTTTTGATGTAGGCATTTAATACTATAAACTTCCCTCTTAGCACTACCTTTGCTGTATTACACAGGTTTTGGTACATTGTATTTCTATTTTCACTTATTAAAAAAATTAATTTCTACCTTCAGTTCTTTGTTGACCTGGTGATCCTTCAGGAATATGCTATTTAATTTCCATGTATTTGTATGGTTTCTGAAGTTCCTCTTAGCATTGATTTCTAGCTTTATTCTCTGTGGTCTGAGAAGATACTTGATATGCTTCTGACTTTTAAAAATTTGTTGAGATTTGTTTTGTGGTCTATCTTAGAGAATGTTCCACGTGCTGATAAAATACTGTGTATTCTATAGTTGTTGGGTACAATGTTCTGTAAATATCTGTTAAGTCTGTTTGGTCTAAAGTCCAATTCAGCCCCAATGTTTCTCTGTTAATTTTCTGTCTCAATGATCTGTCTAGTGCTATGAGTGGGGTGTTAGAGTATTTCACTATTATTGTATTACTGTCTATCTTTTTCTTTAGGTCTAGTAATATTTGTTTTGTGAATTTGGGTGCTCTGATATTGGGTGCAAATATACAAAGGATTGTTATATCCTCTTGCTGAATTAACCCCTTTATCATTATGTAATGACCTTCTTTGCATTTTTTACTGGTTTTTATTTAATACCTGTTTTATCTGATATAAGTATAGCTACTCCTGTTTGCTTTTCATTTCTGTTTGTGTAGAGTATATTTTTCCACTACTTTACTTTTAATCTATATGTATCTTTATGGGTAACTGAGTTTCTTGTAGCGAGCATATAGTTGGATCATGTTTTAAAAATCCTTTCTGCCAACCTATATCTTTTAAGTGTAACATTTAATTCATTTACATCCATGATTAATAATGACATGTGAGGCTTTGTTCCTGTTATATTGTTAACTGTTTTCAAGTTCTTTTATAAATGCGTTGTTGGTTTTTCTTTTTCTCCTTTTGTCTTTGCGGTTTGATGAAATTCTTTTGTGTTGCCGTTTCATTCCTTTTTATTCCTCCTTTATGTGATTGTTTTATGAAAACTGTTGAGTTTGATCTTTCAATGCATTTTCATGATAGTAAATATCAACCTTTTGTTTCCATGCTTAAGACCCCTTTAAGTATTTTTGGTAGGGTTGGTGTAGTGATAACAGAATCCCTCAGAATTTGCTTATCTGAGAAATACTATATTTCTTTATTTCTTCTTCTTCTTTTCTTTTCTTTTCTTTTTTTTTTTGCCTGCTTCTTCTTCTGAGACTTTGTTTCTCCTTCATTTATGAAGTATATTCTTGCAGGATAAAAAATTATTGGCTAATAGTGTTTTCCTTTCAGCATTTTGAAAATGCTATCCCATCCTCTTCAGGCATATAAGATTTCTGCCGAAAAGTCCACTGTTAGGTTGATGGGATTTCCTTTATAGATGACTAGGCACTTTTCTCATGCTAATTTTAAAATTATTTCTTTCACTTTCACTTTAGACATTCTGAATATAATATGCCACATGAAATTCTTTTTACAATGTATTTGCTGGGCATTCACTGGGCTTCCTATATCTGGATGTGTAACTCTCTTAATAGACTTGGGAAGTTTTCATCAATTATTTCCTTAAATAGGTTCTCTAAACTTTTAGATCTCTCTTCCTCCTTGAGCATACTGATAATTCATAAGTTCAGTCTCCTTATGTAGTCCCAGATGTCTTAAAGGCTTTATTCATTCTTTCTTACACTTTTTCATCTTACTTTTGTCTTTTTTTTCTTTTTTTGAGACAGGGTCTTGCCTTGTTGCCTAGGCTGGAGTGCAGTGGTGTGATCCAAGCTCACTGCAGCCAAGTTCTGAGATCCTTTCTTTTGCTTGGTCTAGTCTGTCGTTGAAGCTTTTGAATGTATTTTCTATTTCCTTCAATGAATTTTTTACTTCCAGTATTTATGCTTTATTTTTTCTTTTAATTTGAGACAAAGTCTCACTCCAATGCCCAGGCTGGAGTGCAGTGGTGTGATCTTGACTCCCGAGGCTCAGGTGATTCTCTCACCTCAGTGTCCTGAGTAGCTGGGACTACAGGCACACACCACCATGCACAGCTAATTTTTGTATTTTTTATAGGGACAGGGTTTTGTCATGTTGCCCAGACTGGTCTGGAGCTCCTGGGCTCAAGTGATCCATCCATCTCTGTCTCCTGAAGTACTAGGATTACAGGCATGAGTCACTGTGCCTGGCACTCTGCTTTTTTTCTTTAAAGGATGTCTATCTCCTTGGTAAATTTCTTATTCATATTCTGAATTGATATTCAGATTTCTTTGTATAGGTTTTTCAGGTTTCTCTTTCATCTCATTGAAGTTCTTTAAAGTAAGTATTTTGAATTCCTTATCTGGCATTTCAAGGAATTATTTTTGATTGGGATCTGTTGCTGGACAATTGTTGTGGTCCTTTGGTGATGACATAATTCCCTGCTTTTTTATGTTTCCTGTATCCTTCGATAGATATCTGTGCATGTAGTGTAGCAGTTGCTTGTTCCAAGTTTTTTGAAATTATTTTTGCAGGAGATAATTATTTCCTGAAAAAATATATATGTTGTTGATTGAGTAAAATGCTTTGACTTTGATTTTGGGTGCCTGCACTAATGTGATTTCTGTGCGACTTTTTAGGAAGTATATAGGGTCAGTGGTATCTGTGATTTCCTCAATGACATAGGATACAGCTATTAGTTTAGGTTGTAGTGAAGATCAGCTGGGGACTTGGACACCAACTAAACCAGTCTTCAGGACTTAATGGTGGCAGCTATGGTGTGAGTGTGCCTGTTTTTAGGTCCCAGAGCAGCTTACACTGGCTTTTGCTGTTAGTGGGTCCTGATTCTTAGACCTCCAGGTGGCTTGTTTAGCAGCGGGTAGTGGGAGCAGTGGACCAGGTGTGTAGATGGGTTCTTAGGTGCCTGGTCAGCTGGTTTGATGTGGGTGATGGTGGTTGCAGTGGTGGAACAATCCACTTGGAGCCAAGCAGTCCATACTGGTGTTGCAGAAAGCTGCAATGGGTTGAGCAGGCAAGTTCCCAGTCCCTTAGCTGCCTGTAGCAGGCCGGTGGGTATTCTCCTAAATGTGCTTAGGAGATCTTGATCTCCCCTGTCTCTCCCATGGCTCAGTGGCAGCTGCAGCTGCATCACCTTGAACTTACCCCAAGGATAGAGTACAACCCAGTGTTAAACTCTCAAAATGGTGCCAGCTCTGGGCTTGTGATCAGAGAAGGTGGGGCCCCCTCTCAGGTGAGCAGCATTGCAAGAAGCTGTGGGGAGTGTGGTCTGCTTGAGTCTATGTCTCACAGCATTCCATAGCAGGGAGGTTTTAGGTATTGTCCCAGGTGTGCCTTGAAGAGCCTGGTTTCTCTGGCTGTCCCTGGCCAGGTGACAACTGCTACCACGTCAACTCAAACTCAGGCCAACAGCAAGATGTGGCTCTGCATTAAACTCTCCAAATGGTGCCTTGGGCCTGTGACCAGGAAGGGTGAGGTCCCTTCCAGGCAGGCAATGTAGGCAAAAAGCCATGGGGATTGAGGTCTGCTTGTCTCACAGCAGCCCACTGCAGGGCAGTGGATATTGTCCTAGATATGTGTAGGTGAGCTTGGTTTCCCTGATTCTACTTGGCTGGGTGGTGGCTACAATCCCGTTGGCCTGAACTCAACCCAAGTGGAGGGCACAGACTGGTGTTAAACTCTGAAAATGGCACCTTGGGCCTGGGACCAGAGAGGATGGGGTGCCTCCCAGTCGAGCAGCATAGGCAAGAAGTTGTGGGGAGTATGGCTTGCTCTTATCTCAGTCTCAGCAGCCTGCAGCAGGGATGTAGGGACCCTCGTAGGGGTATGTGGGAGCACCTATCCCCCCTTCCTTCCCTGGATCAGTGCAGTGGCCACAGCGGTATCTGTAGATCGCCAGTATCTAAGCTCTCAAAATGGCACCTAGCTGAGGCAGCCCTACGCTTAGATGCCTGTGGGATTCTGTGTGGTTTTCCTTTCTGGAAGAAGGTCTCCATGCAATTTTTAAGCAGCTTCATATATCGGGCCCAAGGCCCTACTAGGCCAAGGGTTTCTCCCATAGCCAAGATTGTAAAAACCCATTTCGGAGCCCTGGGAGTTTCTCCCTTACTGTTTTCCCATGTCCAGGGGCCTCTTTCGATTTTCAGTCAGTCCCCAGCTGGGCAAGCTGCCTCATAGCCTATCCTTACTTACTTCTGGTGTTTCCTGTCTCTTCTCTGGTGAATCCTAGCATTCTCTCCTAGATGGTCTGTTTGTAATGCATCTACTTGCTGTTCTGGTTCCTCTCTGTAGAGGAAGTGCATATTACTTGCATCTAGTCAGCCATCTTTACCCCCTCTGGATGTTTATACTATTAATGGATAATTAGAGTTTATATAAAAAAATACTTCAGATGGGGATGACTGTTCTCACGGTCAAAAAGAAAAAAAATATTTTCTCTTCCTTTGGTTTTGAGAGACAGGGTGTCACTTTGTCACCCAGGCTGGAGTGCAGCAGCACGATCATGGCTCACTAAAGCCTCGACCTCTCTGGGCTCAGGTGATCCTACAGCCTGAGTCTCTCAATTAGCTGGGACTACAGGTATGCAACACCATGGCTGGCTAACTTTTGTATTTTTGTAGAGACAGGCTTTCGCCATGTTGCCCAGACTGGTCTGGAACTCCTGGACTCAGCTGATCCACCCACTTCGGCCTCCCAAAGTGTTGGGATTATAGGCATGAGCCACTGCTCCCAGCCTTTATCTTCTTAACCATGAGATTGTTGTCACAAATGAAAGGCTAAACATAAGAAACAATTGTCATTGCTAAATATAAAGGAAACTGGCAAGTGTATAATATGAAGAAGTTAATATTGATTAGAAAATCCAATTATTTCTATGGTTTATTCTGATATATCCCAAGATAGCTATTTGTCAGCAGGTGAATTTCCTATTTAATTGGCATGATTGAGTAATTAGATGTATTCTCAGAGCAGCAATAAAATGAAATTCTCATGTCTCAGTAACACGGTCGAGGTTTTTGTTTTGTTGTTTTACTCTTGGGTTTATCCAACTGAGACCAAGTAGACTTTGTTTTATCTGGAAATAATTTTCAATTTAATATTTGGTAAGTGTGTGGTTATATAATTATTTTAATAATAAGAATTATGGAAAAATTTATAAACGACAAAAAATTGTGATAATTTACCTTTTTCTCATACTAAATCCTTCAAAGCCTCACTGTCTTTTTCTTGGGTTCCTGCAGGAGCCTTCTGATTGGCTTCTCTCTGTGCGTTGCAGGACTTTTCCTCAGGTCAACTTATCTTCTAGAAGAGAAAGTTTATCTTTGTACCATGTAATCTATATCATAATGCATTCATCTGTAAATAACAGAAAACTATACTACAGTGGCTTAAACAAATAGGGGTTTATTTGTCTCATCCATTACAAATGTGGGGTTAGGTACAGTGGCTTCAAATTGCTTCCAGGGTTCCAGTCTCTTTTCGTCTTTTTGCTCTGCCATCCTTGCTATATAGACATTCACCCTCATGCTAGTTGTGGCATGAATGCAAGATGACTGCTTCACCTCCAGGCCTTGCTTCTACATTCTAGGCAGGAAGAAGGTAGAGGGTGAAAAGGACAAAAGGATTAAAAAGTCTCAAGAAGACTTTGCCTTTTTCCATAAAGGGAAGCCCTCCTTGAGCACTTTTGACTAGTTGCAAAGGAAGTGGAGAAATTAGGTACTTTGGTTATTTTAACCTTAATAGTAGAAGTAAAGAGGAAGGTAGATATTATTGGTTTTTCAATAGCCAAACCATAGTTTTTATTATATACTGTCTATTCCATATAAGATCTTCAGAGGTTCATCATTGCTTACAGTGTGAAGTCTATATCTCTTATTATTGTGTAGTATGATGTTGTAGAATGATTTCTTACCTAACTTCAAGAATTTATAGACAACTTAACTTCATTTTTGCTAATGTACCTGTGTTAGTCAGGGTTCTCCAGAGAAATAGAACCAATAGGATGTGTAGATGTATAGAAAAAGGCTTATTTTAAGGAACTGACTCACCTGATTATGAAGACAAGCAAGTCTAAAATCTGCAGAGTGGGCTGTCAGGCTGGAGACTCAAGAAGAGCCAACATTGCAGTTCAAGTCTGAAGGCCGTCTGCTGATAGATTCTTTTTAACTCAGGGGAAGTCAGCCTTTTGTTCTATTTAGACCTTCAATTCACTGGGTGAGGCCCATCTAAATACGAAGGGCAAACTGCCTTACTCAAAATCTACTGATTTAAATATTAATCTCGTCTAAAAATATCCCCCTCGAAACATCCAGAATAACATTTTATCATACAGTTACGCACTGTGGCCTAGCTAAGTTGACACAAAACATTAACCATCACAGCACCTAAATTAAGCATGCTTGAGGGCCGGGCATGGTGGCTCATGCCTGTAATCCTAATACTTTGGCAGGCTGAAGTGGGAAGATTGCTTGAACTCAGGAAGTCAAGACTGCAGTGAGCTATAATTGCACCACTGCACTGTAGCCTGAGTGGCAGAATGAAGCCCCCTCTCTCTCTGTCCAAAAAAAAAAAAAACCATGTTTGAACACCAGGAAAGAATGATTGAGAAAGATGAGCCCAAAGGGGTGACAGAGACAATATCATGCAGGGTAGTACAGGCCCTGATGAGGAAAGAGCAGCCTTTATATCAAGAGCAATAGAGATTAATGAAGCATTTTAAATCACTTCAGACAGCGGTTCCCAACCTCTGAGTGGCAGACTGGTACCAGTTGTTGACCTGTTAGGAACTGGGCTGCACAGCAGGAGGTGAGCAGCAGGTGAGCAAGCATTACTTCCTGAGCTCTGCCTCCTTTAAGATCAGTGGTGGCATTAGATTCTCATGAACCCTATTATGAACTGCACATGCGAGGGATCTGGATTACAAGCTCCTTATAAGATTCTAACTAATGCCTGATGTTCTGAGGTAGAACAGTTTCATCCCAAAACTATCCCTCTCCATCCATGGAAAAATTGTTTTCCGTAAAACTGGTCCCTGGTGCCAAAAAGCCTGGGGATTGCTGACTTCAGATGTTTACTCACCTATTTCCTCCCATCTTTATTCTGACCCTTCTTCCAACCAATGTAGTTTGTATGGAATTGGCCTCAAATTAAGACGTTTAGCAATGTCTGGCTTAAGACGTTTGGCTTAAGATGTTTAGCAAACCTAATCCCATTGGCCACAGTGCTTAGTTCAGGGATGAGTCAATAAGACACAGTATTCCATTTGCTGGAGCTTCTGAGAAAGTGTCCTCTTTTACTGTGTTTGCTGGAGTAACTATGTGATGCTTAGAAACTGCTGCTGCCATGTTGCTATCACTATAGGAGTAATCTTAAGGTAACACTGACACACAGAGAAGACAGAACTGTGAGATGGAGCTTGGTGACAGATTATAAACAGATTCATGTATCAAGCTGTAACTGAAACTCTTCTACTCCTAAATCTACAGTTGAGACAGAAAATTACCTTTTATTATATTTCAAACCATATGACTTAGGCTTTCTATGCCTTACAACATGAATATTGTTAATTAGTATATGTCAAGTAATCACATTTTCATTTTAGAAAGCTTATTTTGGTCTGTAGGGATAATGGATTGTAAGGCATAAGGTAGAGAGACAAGTCCCAGTAATATTAGGTCACAGTTTAAAAATTTCCTTGGTTTGCAAAGATGGTGCACCTCCATTTCCAAGTTTTGGGCTCTTGCTGTTGCAGGGCAGACTATGGCTGCCAGGAAGCCACCCCAGGCACCCTGTCAGAGGAGAGCAGTACTTTGGACCTGCCATAAGCCTATATGTGAGGGATTATGTCCTGCAGAGACCCAGCCAAGAGGCCAACAGCAAGGCTTTTAGTTCTGTGAAATTCCATTCTTTTCCTTGCTTTTCTGATGTGGATCCAGACACCAGTAGCCTAAATACTGAACAAAATGACTCTGCGACCACTGAGAACTTTTTTTTTTTTTGAGACAGAGGCTGGCTCAGTCACCCAGGCTGGAGTGCAGTAGCGTGATCTTGGCTCACTGCAAGCTCCGCCTCCCGGGTTCACGCCATTCTCCCGCCTCAGCCTCCCCAGTAGTTGGGACTACAGGTGCCTGCCACTATGCCTGGATAATTTTTTTGTATTTTTAGTAGAGACAGAGTTTCGCCATGTTAGCCAGGATGGTCTTGATCTCCTGACCTCGTCATCCACCCATCTTTACTTCCTAAAGTGTTGAGATTACAGGCGTGAGCCACCGTGCCCAGCCAAGAACTATTGATTTCATCTTTTAAATGAAAGGCCAATCAGAGACTAAAGAAGAGGATAATGGACTTCAGAAATCTCTGGATAAATTCTATGAAATGTTTAGCTATCCAAAGTTAGCCTCTGGGAATCCACTCTCTGCATCTGTCTGCCAGTGCCTGTCTCAGGAAATCCCTCAACTAAGAGTCCAGGAGAGCCAAAAGTATGCCCTCCATAGTTTTCAAATGTCCCAGGTCATCTTTAACTGTGAGGCTGCTCAGTCTTGCAGAGGGACATCCACTTCTACTCACTGGAGGAAGGAAATATTTCTGTAGAAAAGCCAACCTAGAACTTTCAAAAGATATTAATTTTCTCTTATGGCAGAATGCAACGAAAGACCCACAACTGGTGCCTGGCGGTGAACAGGCAGTATTGGAGGTATAGGCTATGACCAGTACTATTGGCAGCCATCCAGATCCCCTAGGGTCTCTTGCCAGCTCACTGTGCGCAATCTTAACTAAGTGATTTGTGGTTAAAGGCTGGCATCTGTGACCTGGTGTTGGAGTCAGTCAGTCTGTATAGAAAGCAGCAGGGTCTGGGGGTTTTATGTGCCTGTGGCTACTCCACCTCCCACTCCCCTTGGCTGAGGCCATTGACTGACAGGGTTAGGAGTCAAAAGCCCAGCTCCCTTCACAAGGAGGGACACACTCTGAGGCATAATTTATACTCCATAGGTCCCTCCCCTAGCAGTCAGGCCAATGCTGGGAGTTCATATGAAATCACACTCTTTCTGGGCTTCATTCCTTTCTCCATCCTCCTCCCATTCATTTATGGGTCTGTCTGTGAGCCTTTCCTTAATAAACCTCTTATATCTGAAAAAAAAATTGCTTTGTTCAATATTGCACTATTCATACACAGACCTCATATTTAAAATCCATTTCCAGGCAACCACCTTTGGGTCCCTTCCCTTTGTGTGGGAGCTCTGTTTTCACTATTAAATCTTGCAACTGCATTCTTCCGGTCTGTGTTTGTTACAGCTCAAGCTGAGATTTCGCTTGCCATCCACCACTGCTGCTTGCCGCCATTGCAGACCCACCGCTGACTTCCATCCCTCCGGATCCGGCAGGGTGTCTGCTGTGCTCCTGATCCAGTGAGGCACCCATTGCTGCTCCCTATTGGGCTAAAGGCTTGCCATTGTTCCTGCATGGCTAAGTGCCTGGGTTCATCCTAATTGAGCTGAACAATTAGTCACTGGGTTCCAATTAGTCAGTGGGTTCCATGGTTCTCTTCACTGACTGACAGCTTCTGATAGACCTATAACACTCACTGCATGGCCCAAGATTCCATTCCTTGGAATCCGTGAGGCCAAGAACCCCAGGTCAGAGAACACGAGGCTTGCCACCATCTTGGAAGCAGCCTGCTGCCATTTTGGAAGTGGCCCATCACCATCTTGGGAGCTCTGGGAGCAAGGACCTCCCAGTAACATTTGGCAACCACGAAGGGACCTCCAAAGCAGTGAGTAATATTGGACCACTTTCGCTTGCTATTCTGTTCCATCCTTCCTTACTTAGAATTGGAGGAAAATACAGGGTACCTATCGGCTGGTTGGTCTGCCTGGAGCCAGCTTCCACTTTTCATTTTCTTGGAGAAGCTGAGGGCCAGCTAGAGGCAGAAATCTGTCATCTCAAACTCCTGGCATTGGCCGGTTGAGATCATGGTGCAGCTAGAACTCTCTACTGTAGTTGCCCATGCATGTGCCCCTACCTTTCCTTCTGACCCATACCTCCTGGGTCCTGACCATGACTTTCTTGAAAGTGTAGCCCCAAAATTCTCCTTACCTCTGAATTACTTCCTCTGATCCCTGCCTTCTAGGTACTAATGGTTCAGACTTTCATTTCCTCTAGCAAGTTGTATTTCCAAAGGAATCTGAGGAAGCTCTATGCTACATCCTTAGGCCTCTAGATGATAAACTCAGGGAGTCTTATCCCTGGTGTCCCTCCCAATTTAGGTATACAGCTTTCAACATGGGCAGTTATATGGGACCTGTTTCCCACCACACTTGCCAGGGCCCCAAGTTTGTAATGGCCAAGAGGAGAGAGAGAGACAGAGGAGAGAGAGAGGGATGGAGGAGAGAGAGAGATGGAGGAGAGAGAGAGACAGAGGTGAGAGAGAGATGGAGGAGAGAGAGAAAGATGGAGGAGAGAGAGTCAGAGAAGAGAGAGAGAGACAAAGAGGGAGTCAAAGAGAAAAAGAAAGAGAAAGAAATAGAAAAAAAAAGTGTGCCCTGTTCCTTTAAAAGCCAGGGTAAATTAAAAACCTATAATTGATCATTGAAGCTTCTCCGTGACCCTATAACACTCCAGTACCACTTTGTTGTCAGTGTAAATAAGAGCGTATCCCAAAAGCACTGAGGCCACTGAAAACCAGTAGCCTTCCTATCAAAAATCCTTAACCCAGGAACCTGTGGGTGGCCCAAATGCACTCAATCTGTAGTGGCAACTGCTTTGCTAACAGAAGAAAGTAGAAAATTAGCCGTTAGTGGAAACTTCATTGTGAGCACACCTCACCAGTTCAGAACTATCCTAAGGCAAAAAAGCAAAAAGGTAGCTTACTAAAAAATCTTAAAATGTGGGGATATTCTGTTAGAAAAAGGTAATTTAACACCAACTACTGATAATTCTCTTAACCCAGCAAATTTCCTAACAGGGGATTTAAATCTTAATTACCATACAAAGGTCCGACCAGATCTAGGAGGAACTCCCTTCAAGACAGTACGATAGATGGTTCCTCCCAGGTGACTGAGGAAAAACCACAGTGGGTGTTCAGTAATTGATAGGGAGACTCTTGCGGAAGCAGAGTTAGAAAAATTGCCTAATAAATGGTCTCCTCAAATGTGTGAGCTGTTTGCACTCAGCCAAGCCTTAAAGTACTTACAGAATCAAAAAAGACTATCTCAATCCTGACTCAAAATGTTACCTATACCCTCTCTGAAATAAATTTGCATAAGAACTGTTGTTTATGGGAATGCATCTTGATGGGGCAGCTGGGTTGTTATGAAATACTCTGGAAGCCAGCCCAGCTCTAGGACTCACCCCTGAGCACAAAGGCAATGTTGGGCACGCTGGCAAAGGACCACTAGAATCCAGCAGCCCGGACCCCTTTCTTTGCGGTCAAGAAAGGCCGGAAAAGGGGTGCAAGACAGCTACATCGGTGAGCATAACTAATCCGATAAGCAGAGGTCCATGGGTAGTTATGCACCCTGGAAAGGAATAAGCATTAGGACCACAGAGAGAGCTCTACGACTAATGCTCGTCGGAAAATGACTAGGGGTGCTGGCATCCCTATGTTCATTTTTCAGATGGGAAATATTCCCCCCAAGGCAAAAATGCCCCTAAGATGTATTCTGGAGAATTGGGACCAATTTGACCCTCAGATGCTAAGAAAGAAATGACTTACATTCTTCTGCAGTACTGCCTGGGTACAATATCCTCTTCAAGGGGGAGAAACCTGGCCTCCTGAGGGAAGTATAAATTATAACACCATCTTAGAGCTAGACCTCTTTTGTAGAAAAGAAGGCAAATGGAGTGAAGTGCCATATGTACAAACTTTCTTTTCATTAAGAGACAGCTCGCAATTATGTAAAAAGTGTGATTTATGCTCTACAGGAAGCCCTCAGAGTGAGGTAGCCCTCCCTACCCCAGTGTCCCCCTGACTCTTTCCCCAACTAATAAGGACCCCCCTTCAACCCAAATGGTCCCAAAGGAGATGGACAAAGGGGTAAACTATGAACTAAAGAGTGCCAGTATTCCCCGATTATGCCCCTTCCAAGCAGTAGGAGGAGGAGAATTTGGCCCAGCCAGAGTGCATGTACCCTTTTCTCTCTCAGACTTAAAGCAAATTAAAATAAACCTAGGTAAATTCTCAGATAACCCTGATTGGCTATATTGATGTTTTACAAGAGTTAGGACAATCCTTTGATCTGACATGGAGAGATATAATGTTATTGCTAAATCAGATATTAACCCCACATGAGAGAAGTGCTGCCATAACTGCAGCCCCAGAGTTTGGCAATCTCTGGTATCTCAGTCACGTCAATGATAGGATGACAACAGAGGAAAGAGAACGATTCCCCACAGGCCAGCAGGCAGTTCCCAGTGTACACCCTCATTGGGACACAGAATCAGAACTTGGAGATTGGTGCCACAGATATTTGCTAACTTGCATGCTAGAAGGACTAAGGAAAACTAGGAAGAAGCCTATGAATTATTCACTGATGTCCACTATAACACAGGGAAGGGAAGAAAATCCCACTGCCGGAGAGGCGGTTCCAAGATGGCCAAATAGGAACAGCTCCAGTCTACAGCTCCCAGCTTGAGCAATGCAGAAGACGGGTGATTTCTGCATTTCCAACTGCGCTACAAGGTTCATCTCACTGGGCCTTGTCAGACAGTGGGTGCAGCCCACCGAGGGTGAGCCGAAGCAGGGTGAAGCACTGGGAAGCACAAGGCGTCAGGGAATTCCCTTTTCTAGCCAAACAAAGCAGTGACATAGACGGCACCTGGAAAATCAGGTCACCCCCACCCTAATACTGCACTTTTCCAATGGTCTTAGCAAACGGCACACCAGGAGATAATATCTCGCACCTGGCTCAGAGGGTCCCACCCCCATGAAGCCTCACTCACTGCTATCACAGCAGTCTGAGATCTAACTGCAAGGCAGCAGCGAGCCTGGGGGAGGAGTGCCTGCCATTGCTGAGGCTTGAGTAGGTAAACAAAGTGGCCAGGAAGCTCGAATTGGGTGGAGCCCACCGCAGCTCAAGGAGGCCTGCCTGCCTCTATAGACTCCACCTCTGGGGGCAGGGCATAGCCAAATAAAAGGCAGCAGAAACCTCTGCAAACTTAATATCCCTGTCTGACAGCTTTGAAGAGAGTAGTGGTTCTCCCAGCACGGAGTTTGAGATCTGAGAACGGACAGACTGCCTCCTCAAGTGGGTCCCTCACCCCTGAGTAGCCTAACTGGGAGGCACCCCCCAGTAGGGACAGACTAACACTTCCCACAGCCAGGTACCCCTATGAGACTTCCAGAGGAACAATCAGGCAGCAACATTTTCTGTTCAGCAACATTTGCTGTTCTGCAGCCTCCGCTGGTGATACCCAGGCAAACAGGGTCTGGAGTGGACCTCCAGCAAACTCCAACAGACCTACAGCTGAGGGTCCTGACTGTTAGAAGGAAAACTAACAGGCTGGGCGCGGTGGCTCAAGCCTGTAATCCCAGCACTTTGGGAGGCCGAGACGGGTGGATCACGAGGTCAGGAGATCGAGACCATCCTGGCTAACATGGTGAAACCCCGTCTCTACTAAAAATACAAAAAACTAGCTGGGCGAGGTGGCGGGCGCCTGTAGTCCCAGCTACTCGGAGGCTGAGGCAGGAGAATGGCGTGAACCCAGGAGGCGGAGCTTGCAGTGAGCCGAGATTGCGCCACTCCACTCCAGTCTGGGTGACAG
>NW_016803692.1:281315-297992 GCF_001698545.2 Rhinopithecus bieti | reverse complement strand
AAAAAAAAAAAAAAAAAGGCCACCGTTTTAGTCATGGCCCTCAGGCAAGCGGACTTCAGAGGCTCTGGAAAAGAGAACAGTTGGGCAAATCAAATGCCTAATATGGCTTGCTTCCAGTGCGGTCTACAAGGACACTTTAAAAAAGATTGTCAAAGTAGAAGTAAGCCTCCCCCTCGTCCATGCCCCTTATGTCAAGGGAATCACTGGAAGGCCCACTGCCCCAGTGGACGAAGGTCCCCTGAGTCAGAAGCCACTAACCAGATGATCCAGCAGCAGGGCTGAGGGTGCCTGGGGCAAGCGCCAGCCCATGCCATCACCGTCACAGAGCCCTGGGTATGCTTGACCGTTGAAGGCCAGGAGGTTAACTGTCTCCTGGACACTGACTGTCATTCTCAGTCTTACTCTCCTGTCCCAGACAACTGTCCTCCAGATCTGTCACTATCTGAGGGGTCGTAGGACAGCCAGTCACTAGATACTTCTCCCAGCCACTAAGTTGTGACTGGGGAGCTTTACTCTTTTCACATGCTTTTCTAATTATGCCTGAAAGCCCCACTCCCTTGTTAGGGAGGGACATTCTAGCAAAAGCAGGGGCCATTATACACCTGAACATAGGAGAAGGAATGCCCGTTTGTTGTCCCCTGCTTGAGGAAGGAATTAATCCTGAAGTCTGGGCAACAGAAGGACAATATGGACGAGCAAAGAATGCCCGTCCTGTTCAAGTTAAACTAAAGGATTCCGCCTACTTTCCCTACCAAAGGCAGTACCCCCTCAGACCCGAGGCCCAACAAGGCCTCCAAAAGATTGTTAAGGACCTAAAAGTCCAAGGCCTGGTAAAACCACGCAATAGCCCATGTAATAGTCCAGTTTTAGGAGTACAGAAACCCAATGGACAGTGGAGGTTAGTGCAGGATCTCAGGATTATCAATGAGGCTGTTTTTCCTCTATACCCAGCTGTACCTAACCCTTAGACTCTGTTTTCCCAAATACCAGAGGAAGCAGAGTGGTTTACAGTCCTGGACCTTAAGGATGCCTTTTTCTGCATGCCTGTACATCCTGGCTCTCAATTCTTGTTTGCCTTTGAAGATCCTTTGAACCCAATGTCTCAACTCACCTGGACTGTTTTACCCCAAGGGTTCAGGGATAGCCCCCATCTATTTGGCCAGGCATTAGCCCAAGACTTGAGCCAGTTCTCATACCTGGCCACTCTTGTCCTTCAGTACGTGGTGATTTAATTTTAGTCACCTGTTCAGAAACCTTGTGCCATCAAGCCACCCAAGCACTCTTAAATTTCCTCGCCACCTGTGGCTACAAGGTTTCCAAACCAAAGGCTCTGCTCTGCTCACAGCAGGTTAAATACTTAGGGCCAAAATTATCCAAAGGCGCCAGTGAGTAATGTGTCCAGCCTATACTGGCTTATCCTCATCCCAAAACACTAAAGCAACTGAGAGGATTCCTTGGCATAATAGGATTCTGCTGAATATGGATTACCAGGTACGGTGAAATAGCGAGACCGTTATATACACTAATTAAGGAAACTCAGAAAGCCAATACCCATTTCATGAGATGGACACCTGAAGCAGAAGCGGCTTTCCAGGCCCTAAAGAAGGCCCGAACCCAAGTCCCAGTGTTAAGCTTGCCAACAGGGCAAGATTTTTCTTTATATGTCACAGAAAAAAACAGGAAAAGCTCTAGGAGTCCTTACACAGGCCCAAGGGACCAGCTTGTAACCTGTGGCATATCTGAGTAAGGAAATTGATGTATTGGCAAAGGGTTGGCATCATTGTTTACTGGTAGTGGCAGCAGTAGCCGTCTTAGTATCTGAAGCAGTTAAAATGATACAGGGAAGAGATCTGACTGTGTGGACATCTCATGATGTGAACGGCATACTCACTGCTAAAGGAGACTTGTGGCTGTCAGACAACCATTTGCTTAAGTATCAGGCTCTATTACTTGAAGGACCGGTGCTGTGACTATGCAGTTCTTAATGCAGTCACATTTCTTCCAGACAGTTAAGAAAAAAATGGAACATAACTGTCAACAAGTAACTGCTCAAACCTGCGCCACTTGAGGGGACCTTCTAGAGGTTCCCTTGACTGATCCCGACCTCAACTTGTGTACTGATGGAAATTCCTTTGTAGAAAAAGGACTTTGAAACGTGGGGTATGCAGTGGTCAGTGATAATGGAATACTTAGAAGTAATCCCCTCACTCCAGAAACTAGTGCTCAGCTGGCAGAACTAATAGCCCTCACTCGGACACTAAAATTAAGAGAAGAAAAAAGAGTAAATATATATTCAGACTCTAAGTATACTTACTAGTCCTACATGCCCATGCAGCAATATGGAGGGAAAGGGAATTCCTAACTTCCCTCTCTTAGGGCTGTTGGCCCAAACTGTGGAAACCCTCACTCTAGGGTGCACACAGAAATTCCAGAAGCCCCGAGGTTGAGGCTGACATGCAAAGCTTCAATGATCACAGCACTAGATTCTAGCATTACAGAATACTGTCTACTGAGAGTGCTAGCTGATTCTTTGAAGGCACTATGAAGAAACCCTATGACAACAGTGTTGATGAAATTCAACACTGTGTGTAGATGTACTTTGTTAATTTTCGTTGCTATATGATATTCCACTGTATGAATAGACCCCCTAAATTATTAGACTATTGATGGATATTTTGGTTGTTTCCCATTTGGAGTAATTATTTACAATGCTGCAATAGACATTATTACTATTATTATTTTGAGAGAGGGTCTTGCTTTGTTGCCCAGGCTGGAGTGCAGTGGTGTCATCACAGCTCACTGCAGCCTTGACCTCCTGGGTTCGGTTCAAGCAATCCTGCCCGCTCAGTCTCCCAAGTAGCTGGGACTACGGGAGCACACCAACATGCCTGGATAATTTTTAAATTCTTGTCGGTGGAGATAAGGTCTCACTATGTTACCCAGGCTGGTTTTGAACTCCTAACCTCAAGTGATCCTCTGGTCTCAGCATCCCAAAGTGCTGGGATTACCCGTGGGAGCCACGGCACCCAGCTGGCATTATTTTACATATTAAAAAGAACAGAACAACACCCTGATTCTCTGGATTAAGCCATCATCCTTACAATAGTCCTTGAGGTCCTAACTCTGATGTAATACCTACTACTCTCCCCCTTGGTTATTCCATCCAATCATACCAGACTTTTAGTTACTCATCAAACATGCCAAGCACCCTCCTGTCTTAGAAGCACTGCACTGTCTAGTCCTTCTGCTGGGAATGTTCTCCCCAAGATCTGCACAAGCCTGTCTCCCTTCCCTCCTTTAAATCTGCTTCCATGTCGCCTCCATAAGACCTTTTCTGACCACACTATTGTAATTTCAATTTGCTTCTGTAACAGTCTTCCCCCTTTATCCTGCTCTACTTCTTTTCTTCATATAATTAGGTATAAATTTACATACAATATATTTTATTATGTTTATGACTTAATCTCCCTCCCCTGGCTAGATGAAAAGCCCTAGAGGAGGAATCTTTTAATTTTTATTCACTGATGTATACTAAGTGCCTACAAGAGTGCCTGGCACGTAGTAGGAGTTCAAGCGATACTTGTGGAAGGAAGGAGAAGAAGGAAAAAGGGAAAAGAGAGGAGGGAGGGAAAAAGTAGGGGAAGGAGGGAGGCAGAGAGGGAAGAAGTAAAGAAGATAGGAACAAAGGAAAGAAGGAAAGGAGAGAGGAGGAGGAGAGAGAGGAAAGATAGAAGGAATTTTGCCCTGAATAGGAAGACATAGGAGGTTAGTAGATAGAATCAATCAGTGAAAGAATTTTCTAGGATGGCAGAGATTTGAACATGTCCCACTTCTGAAGAAGGGAACCGGTAGAGATTGGAGGTCCAAGAGCATAGACTGAGCCAATTCTGAGAGTGTGTGAGGAAACAGGATCCAGAGCACAGGCAATGGAATTAGCATTAGACAAGCCCAGGGCTGCAAAAAGCTGCTTTAAATCCTGGTGAATGTTTTGTCAAGTTCCCAACAAGAGTGGACAGGCTAAACATATGCCATGGGATTTCTGTTGCTACAGAATTGTTGGCTCTTGGGGTCCTGAGCTTCCTTCTAGATGGCTGGGCCTGGTAATTTTTAACCAAGTCCTCCTTACTCTACTGCCACCCCTAACCTGTCGGCCTTGGACAAATCAAAGGATGAATGACCATTATAACTGGAGGGAAGGAAGGATGGATGATGACGCAGACAAGTCACAGACTTACTGGTACGATCCTAGTTGGAAGTGCTGGTTTGGTAGCTAGTTTTTTCATTATATTTTTCACAGAAGTGGGGCTGAAGTCATTTGCTATGATTTAATCATGATACTGGTGGTAGGCTTTGAGGTGAGAATGGAGGTACAATATTTTGTTATTAAAATAGGAGAATCAGCTGGAGGCGGTGGCTCATGCCTGTAATTCCAGCACTTTGGGAGGCTGAGGCGGGCGAATCACTTGAGGCCAGGAGTTTGAGACCAGGCTGGCCAACATGGTGAAACCTGTCTCTACTAAAAATACAAAAATTAGCCAGGTGTGGTGGCGCACATTTGTAATCCCAGCTATATGGATGGCTGAGGCGTGAGAATTGCTTGAACCTGGGGGGCGGAGGTTGCAGTGAGCTGAGATTGCGGCACTGCACCCCAGCCTTGGCAACAGAATGAGACTCCGTCTCAAAACAAAACATAAATATAGGAGAATGGTAGGAATTGCTGCTGTGGTAAAAGGTAGGGGAATATAGAATTATGTCTAGTTCGTGTCAGTGATGTGAATTCATGGTTGCTAGAACCTGCCCAACTGTGCAATGTACAGCCCAGGTACAGGCATGGAGCTCCAACCCCTCTCTCTTTTTGACCAGCTGAGATAGAACAATGGTGCAAATAATTCAAGGCAGCAAAAGCATCTTGGCTGAAGTGATAGACAATGAAGTCAAGGCTAGATGAGAAAGGGAATAAAGATTTAAGGAAACGGATAGAAATAAAATGGAGGATTCTACAAACTACAGCAGTAATGATCAAACTTTCATGTGTGTAAGTATCACCTAGAGGGCTACATCCTGAAATTGTTATTCACTAGGTTTGGGTGATGACCAGAATCTCTATCTTCAACAAGGATCCTAGTAGATTCTAATGAAAGAAGGTCATAGACCAATTTTTTGTGAAATAGTGGACTTGAAATTGTAGTAAGTTTAAAGAAGTGATTTTTTCTTTTTGAGATGGAGTTTCACTCTGTTGCCCAGGCTGGAGTGCAGTGGCACAGTCTTGGCTCACTGTAGACTCTATCTCCCAGGTTTGAGCAATTCTCCTGCCTCAGCCTCTCAAGTAGCTGGGATTACAGGAATATGCCACCACACCTGGCTAATTTTTTTTTTTTTTTGTATTTTTAGTAGTCATGGGGTTTCACCATGTTGGCCAAGCTGGTCTCAAACTCCTGACTTCAAGTGATCCACCCACCTCGGCCTCCCAAAGTGCTGAGATTACAGGCATGAGCCACTGCGCCTGGCCAAGTGATATTTTGAAAAGAGCTGAGGAGAAGGAGATGGAAGCGGGGGTGAGGGGGACAAAGAGAGAGAGAAATAAAAGGGAGGGCATGTGCACAAGACAGCAATAATGAGCGGGAAGAACAGGTCATTATCGTGGGAGATGATGAGTTTGTGATCTCAAAAGGTGAAGCCGATTTGCATGATAAAAGCCTCAGGGAGTGACCAAGGCAGTGGATGGCTGAAGTGCAGTGGAGGTGAACATCACCAGAGGTGAGGAGGTCAAAGTATGGAAAGCCTGGCTAATCCATGTGGACCTGAAGCCACCGCAAATGATAGCAGTACTCGGGGTATGAAGCAAAACTTGAATAGAGTTCAAGGCCATTGGTAAATGAAGGGGAGGAACTACAGGTGGGTAAACAAAACAAAATACATGTGGTAGAGGGGTGGAACTGGTTAGGAGTTTTTACACAATGGTGGAAACATGAAACCGGCTAAAGTCAGATGAGTGTTTATTGTTTGCCAGGCTTTTGCATACATTAGTCCATTTAATTCTCAGAAATGACCTTCATATGAAACAGGTACTGAATTTATTCCCATTTTATAACGAAGGAACCAAGTTACTGAGAGGTTAAACATCTCACAGTTCTTATCCACTATGTTATGCTGACTCTCTTAAAAAATGATCATGGAAGATGTGTTAATACATTTCAACTGAAAAAAAAGGTCAGATCCCCTGAATATTGTTAGGAGTTGGGTTAACTGCTTTGGAAAAATAATGGAAATATTTAAATTCCAGTTGTACGGAAATATCTTTTAACATCCAGCAGGTGGCAGCACTAAGTAACAATTCCATACTAGGTCATCTAACAAACATTAATCCATTCTGCACATATCAAGACTTCTGTACACTCCATGCCTTGATGATTTCTTCAGCAGCATCCAGTGTGCTGTCTTTCTGTAAATTAAAGAAATAATCATCATTATTACAGATAGACAAATTCAAGATGAAGCAAATATTTAAATATACAACATAATGAAGATTTAAGTGAATATCTGATCTCAAGTGAAGAAAAATTTTCAAAGTGAAAAAGCAAAAGCAGAACCCAAAACAGGAAAACAGTTAACCAAGTGAATTATAATTACAGAAATGGGTCAAAGGGTACAGAAGAGTTTACACTGAAAAATAATAGCTATCTGCTCCACCCCTTTTCCACCCCTTCCTATGACTCCCTCTACCTTCAAGATAACCTTTTACGGCAATTTCTGGTTTTAGTTCTAATGGCTACCACCAAAAATCTAATAATGTGTTTATGCTTCTATTTCCTTATTTGTGAACTTCACATATTATCTACTATACCTATACTTTGCTCTAAACAAAAAAACTAGTTCATTCACACTACTCTGCCCCTTGTTTTCAAGGTTTCCTAGTTGTAATTATTGAAAAATAGTTTATTTTTTGAATAGATGATTCATACATATAGCATAAAATTAAACAGGTGTAAGCAGAGAAAATCCAGCCTTCTGTTGTTCATCTTCTGTTTCTCTACTTCTTTTTCTTTGTCTTCTCTCTCCACCAGAATGATTCAGTCTGAAAGCCAATAGGTGAGGCTGAGCAAAGCGGCTGTCCATGTATAGGGCTGGAAGAGCCTTGGCAACCCTAGTTCAGGACACTGCAGCCAGAGTGGAGTGAGCAGGGTGGCTAGCACAGGTGTCATGAGGTGATAGTGCTGGCTGCAATAGGATGTCACACTCTGAGTGGGGTAAGTGAGGCACCTGTATGGTAGGGTGGCTCATGTAGGGTCCTGGAGNATGATTCAGTCTGAAAGCCAATAGGTGAGGCTGAGCAAAGCGGCTGTCCATGTATAGGGCTGGAAGAGCCTTGGCAACCCTAGTTCAGGACACTGCAGCCAGAGTGGAGTGAGCAGGGTGGCTAGCACAGGTGTCATGAGGTGATAGTGCTGGCTGCAATAGGATGTCACACTCTGAGTGGGGTAAGTGAGGCACCTGTATGGTAGGGTGGCCTCATGTAGGGTCCTGGAGGCTGGCTGAGGTGAGGCAGGCATCTGGCATGGTGTCAGTGCCCAAGAGGGGCAAGAAGGGCTTCTGTGTAGTAGGTGACAGTGGAGGCCTGGTATGGGGTATTGGAGACCTAGATGGGGGCACCTCTCCAGGAGGATGACAGGACAGGTCGGCATGGGTGATAAAGCCCAGGTAGGATGAAGATGTAATGTAGCAGCCTGGCACAAAATGTCAAAGCCTGAACGGGGAAAAGGGTATCCTCTCAGGGACTGGGAAGGTGAGGGGTGCACAGTGGCTTTGACAGGAGATTGATCCCATACAGAAGTATTGATTAAATTAGTAATTACATGACTAGTGGCCAAATCTGGGAAAATCTAAGTATCAAAATAAGTAATAATAATAATAAATTTTAGCCCACTGTACTATAAAATAAAAATCCAGAAGTCCACATCGATACATATGAATAAGTTAATAAATAGCTTAATGAGATATGGAATATTTTCATAGTACTTTACTATAAAATGTTTACTATTTAACAAGAAAAAGTGTAACTTTATGCTAGAAAAGACTGGCAAACACCACCTTAATCAGGTGGTTAAAGTTAACATCACTGGTAATAAGAATAATTGAAATCATGTGCCACCTGATACAATGAAAAGGCTAGAACATCATCACTTCTGTGGTTTCCTGCCGAAGTGTATAGCCTGAATCTGAGCATGAGGAAACATCAAGCTTAAATTGAGGTACTTTCTTAAAAATAATTCGTTGATAATTTTCAAAAGTATCAAGATCATGAAAGTCAAAGAAAACTGAGAAACCATTCTAGCTTGAAGCAGACATGACAACTAAATGTGATGCATGATTCTAGCCTGAATTAATTAAATAAATTGTTATAAAAAGGACATTATTGGGACAATGAATGACATTTAAATTGGATCTGAGGATTAGATGGAGTATCAACATTAACTTCATGATTTTGAGGGTTATATTGTGGTTTGGGAGGACAATGTCTTGTTTGTGAAGAATACACAAGAAAGTATATGGGGGTGATAGAAGCATCATCAGTAATTAAGTTGACGACTTACTCTGAAATAGTTTAGAAAAAAGTTCTTGAAACTTAGGTTGAGAGCATTTCAAAATATTTGTTTTAAAGTAGGTCAGCTTCCCACCTATCTCCCTCAGTCACCCAGTTTTTCTCTCCAGAGGCAACACTGGGATTTCATTATATATTTTCCAGAGATTTTCATCTATCTTTCTTTTAAAATTGTATATTTTTTATTATTCTTGTTTATTTATTTTTAACTTTTATTTTAGGTTCGGGGGTACCTGTGAAGGTTTGTTACATAGGTAGACTCATGTCACAGGGATTTGTTGTACAGATTATTTCATCACCCAGGTATTAAGCACAGCACCAATAGTTACCTTTTCTGCTCCTTTCCCCGCTCCCAACCGCCACCCTCAAGGAGGCCTCAGTGTCTGTTGTTCCCTTCTTTGTGTTCATGAGTTCTCATTATTTTTGGCTCCCACTTATAAGAGAGAACATGTGATATTTGGTTTTCTGTTCCTGTGTTAGTTTACTAAGGGTAATGGGCTCCAGCTCCACCCATGTTCCTGCAAAAGACACGACATCATTCTTTTTTATGGCTGCGTAGTAGCCCATGGTGTATATGTACCACATTTTCTTTATCCAATCTGTCATTGATGGGCATTTAGGTCGATGTAAATGTACCATCATTTATTCAAGTGGCCCCCACTGGTGAATAATTTTGTTGTTTACAATATTTTGCTATTACAAATGATGCCTCAGTGAAAATTCTTGAATACAAGTCATTCAAAATGTGCAAGTAAATCCACAAGAAACTTGTAGAAGTAGAATTGTTGGGTCAAAGGGTATGGGAAATCACATCTGGATAGAAATTTTCAAACTAACCACCATAGAGATTTTACAAATTATACTCCCACTCTCAATTTGTGAGAGTGTTTTATGAAACTTTTTAGTTGTTTTGGTTGTTTCCAATCTAAGAGATAAAATAAAATTTCTTTGCAATTCTAATTTCATTTCTCTTACTATGAAATAAGTTTGACAACTTTTATAAGTTTAACAACTACTAAGGATCTTACCCATAATATTACAAAGTGCTAATTTTGCCTTAGATTTATTTATTTTTATCATTTCTATTTTGCTCTGAATTCAAACTGCTTTCTTTCAGTTTCTATTTTCTTGGTATGGTTTTGTCATTCTTTTATTTTTAGCCTTTCTAAGAGGTGGAGTTAGGTGTGTCCACTTTCCCTAGAAACTTCCAGCTACTTCCACACTGTCTGCCAATATTGACTGTTGATGTAAGAAGAGTCTGGGTCCACACTGATCCTCCTCTCCTGGCCCCTCTGGAGGCCTTAATCTTATTGTCTAGGTGCTCAAAGGAATTGTCTTTGAAGCCCAATATATCAAGCGAGGTATATCTCAGTGTTAATAATTGTGTGACAATTATTATTATTTCCAGGTTCCATTTGTTCTGCTCTTATTTTTTTCTAGCAACTCTACGTATTTTATTTTTCCTCTCCATCAATAATTTTTCTGCCTAACATTTTAAAAATTATTTGTTCCTTTCCACTTCCTTTTGTTCACTTATCTCCATCCTTAATGTCCTTACGGAAGTATTTAGTGTTCTTTTAGTGTTCATTATTTCAGCAAATAATGTCACCATAATTTCCAATAGCTTTATTTTTTCTTTTCAATTTCCTACCTGAACTCTGATAGCTCCCATTTGATCTTCTTATAATATCTTACTCTATCTTCCCTGAATTCATAAAATCTCTGCTTTAATTTCTCATTTTAAAGGTTTTAAATTTGAAATAGCACTAATTTTATTTGCTCTATGGCAACATTTTTTTTTGGGTGAATATTCTCTAACACTTGTTTTTCCTTGTACCTTTCTCTTTTCCTTACAGTGTCCTATACAGATTCACAGTTGGTTCCTCTTTTATTATTATTATTATTGTTACTATATTTCTTGAGACAGAGTCTCACTCCATCACCCAGGCTGGAGTGCAGTGGAGCAATCTCAGCTCATTACAACCTCTGCCTCCTGGGTTCAAGTGATTCTCATGTGTCTGTCTCCCGAGTAACTGAGATTACAGGCATGTGCCACCACACCCACCCTAATTTTTTGTATTTTTAGTAGAGATGGGGTTTCACCATGTTGGTCAGGCTGGTTGTGAACTGCTGACCTCAAATGATCCTCCTGCCTCGGCCTCCCAAAGTGCCGAGATTACAGGTGTGAGCCGCCACACCTGGACCCTCCCCTTTGATTATTAATCATTTTTTATTGAATTCTCTTTGTAAGCTTCCACTGCCAAAGCATGTACTATACCTATTGTTCTGGGTAATAAGCATGCTACCTGCTGGCTTTGTCTGTGATTTGAAGATAGATTTGCTGATTTGTATAAGGGAGAAGCTGGGGCAGCACCAGAAAAGAGCAGAAATTCTCCTTGTCTCATAGTAAAATTTAATAGAGTTGAAAATTTACATAGTAAAATTTAACTCAGTGGGCGGGAGTTCTTTTAGACCAGACTTCTTACCAAATAATTACATTGGTTATCCCCAATTTAATACATCTCTTCTGCATTGCTTCAACATAGCTTTTCGCAAAATGACAGGAGTAAATGAGGAAATCTATAGACCAACCAGAGTCTCCTTTCCACCTGCCTCACATAGTTTCTGGATGACATGACTGTATGTTTTTGCCCTGTTTCCTCCACGATGCCAAACGGTCTAGAGAAGTTCCTGCTGCCAGTGCATCAACTGCTTCTATTGTTCTCAATAACGAGTATGCTGCCTTCTGGCTTTGTCTGTAATTTGAAGATGTAAAAGCAGGATCCTTTCTAGGTATCTTCCCTCTACTATCACCTTCACAGTATTTAGCAACCTTTCCTTAAACACTGGGGAATTTGTTTTCTATTCTCTTAGTTGTTTTTAAATAATTTCTAAAAAGCGATTAGGGAAGGGCTGGGTTTACCATTTTAAAACTGGAAGTCCTATGTTACTTCTTTCTTCTGTTAGTTTTGTTTAAAATTTCAAATAATAGGCCAGGCGCGGTGGCTCAAGCCTGTAATCCCAGCACTGTGGGAGGCCGAGACGGGTGGATCACGAGGTCAGGAGATCGAGACCATCCTGGCTAACATGGTGAAACCCCATCTCTACTAAAAAATACAAAAAACTAGCCAGGCGAGGTGGCCGCGCCTGTAGTCCCAGCTACTCGGGAGGCTGAGGCAGGAGAATGGCGTAAACCTGGGAGGCGGAGCTTGCAGTGAGCTGAGATCCGGCCACTGCACTCCAGCAGGGGGGAAAAGGCGAAACTAAATTAAAAAAAAAAAAAAAAAAAAAATTCAAAAAATATACCATTATTTCTCAATCCAGTATAAGATGATGGATATTAATAGTGTTACCGTTCTTTAAAATTTCAGTCAATTGAATGTTTACATTGTTAGGTTGTTAATATTTATATTCTATTCTGGGCAAGTCTGGCATAGTCTGTCTATCGGTTGTCTCTAAAAGTTGAAAACAGTGTCTATGTTACTCTGACTAGGTTTAAAGATGAGTGAGTTGATAAAGTGTCTTGATCTTAGTAAGACTATTTTCAGTACCAACTACATTTTAAAAACAGCAGTAACATACTTGGAACCTTTTAAAAAAGGAGGAGAAGTTTGATGGTGATAAATCTCTCAACTTTCACTCTTCAGGGATATCTACTTCATTTTCATTTCTAAAGGATATTTTCCTAGATATAGTATTCTAGGCTTTTTTTTTTTTTTATGTCAGTGCTCAGAAGATGTTATTTCATTGTATTCTGGTCTCCATTGTTTCTGATAAGAAGTTAGTTAACATTTCTACGGGGACCTGCTGGGCTTATGCGATCCTTGTACCATAAACTCCTGAGTAGCGAGTACCATAGGCATGTGCCAGCAAGCCTGGCTAATTAAACATTTTTTTATAAAGACAGGATCTCATTATGTTTCCCAGGCTAGTCTTGAACTCCTGGACTCAAGCAATCCTCTTGCCTTGGTCTCCCAACATGTTGGGATTACAGGCATGAGCCACTACACCTGACCTCTGGCTGTTTTTTTTTCCTGACATCTTCAATACTCTGTTATCCCTATAAGTATTTCATAGCAGATATTATACTTTTAAGTTCTTGAATTTCCACTTGGTTCTTTTTTTTTTTTTTTTTTTTTAATAGTTTGAATCTCTCTGTTCACTTATTATAACCACGTTTTCATCTAATTTCTTAAACATACTTCAAATGTTTACTTTAAAGTCCTTGTCTGCTAATTTCTAGATTTGGGTCACCTTTAGGCCTATTTCTATCAACTTATTTTTTGCTTTGCTACAGGTCACATTTTCTTCTGTTTTCCTATGTCTAGTAATTTTTCAGTGAATGCTGGAAATTATCATATTACATGGTAAGGGGTCTATATTATGTTGTCTTCTTTCAAAAAGTGTTGAATTTTATTTTGGTAAGCAGTTAATTTTAAAACCATAAGCCAAAATTTAAAAACTGCATATGAGCATATCATTTTTAGAAACAGAAGAAAATAGTGCTTTACAAATGGAAATGAGGATACTATATATGTGTTTTCAATAGAGCAAGGAACTTACTTTAATGAAGCAAAATCGCACAAACTTCTCAAACTGTGATTTAGTCTCTGAGTTACAGAATGCTGAAACGGGGATGGCTGATAGTTTCTGAAAAATAGAAACATATAATAAGAAAATTACTTACACTTCAAATATTAATTTTGGTACTATAGACACTAGAGGCAACTAGATACTTTTAAATAGTCGCAATAATTTCCAAAAAGAAAAACGCTTTTAAAAGCCACAAGTGGAGTATCATATAACAACATTACGTTTGATCGATTCCAAAGCATACTAGCAGGTTTCCTTCATAAATTAACTATAAAATATAATACAATCTTGTAAAGGACAATAAACATTACCTTATGTTTAGTCATCCATTTCACAAACTTATAGTCATAAGGCTCATTATTCTTCATATCAGAGAGGTCTGGATCTAAAACCACAATGAAAATTAGGTGGCCTATGAATTTCATCTGATGCAACATGTATTTCATTTCAGTCTATCAAGATTCAACATTTTCTCCTGTTTAAATTTTCTCAGAACATAGTCACAGAATATGCTGGAGTCTCACACTGCACGGTGGGGTGGGAAGTGAATTCGCAGAGCTTTACTGATAGTCTAAGGCAGTACTCACACATACATTAGGGTGATTAGGCTTATACATGCAGCTTTCAGCACAGGAAGAGAGTAGAAAAGGTGAAGGGCAGAGGAGGGATGCCTTTCCATTTAGAAATAAGATTCTATGATTATTACTAAGGAAATAACTGCTAAATTTATAAGTATTCATCAGCAATGATTATATCTCCACATAGCCGCCCATTAGACTATAAGTTCCATAAAAGTAAAGTTCCGTTTTGTAACCTATTGTATTCCCAACCGCTAGGTCAGTGTCTAGCATATAAGTGACAAAAAGTATATGTGTTGAATGAATAAATTAATATTATTCATTATTTATAAATACAGGATATCTGTTTAGCTCTTCCAAATGCTACTGTTATATTTCATCTCTTACTTCCATATATTATACTGTTTTTTAAATTTGTGAAAAAGTCAAATATATACTCCTACTTGCTCTTGCCTCAATCTTGCTTTAAGGTCTGGGCAAGATCTATCTCTGGCATTCAGTTTCAGCAATCCACATTTCATATTGTTTCAACGTTATTGACTTAATACTCTTTGATCTTTTTGAGCGCCCTAAAGCAACTAATGTTGATGCTTATCGTTATCAATGAAATTTTATAATGTATTGCTCAAAACACATTGAGGCAGATACCTTACTTCTTTCTTCTATACATTAAATACTAGTGGTTCTTTTCAAATTAATCATGTAAAACCTTTGACACTGAAGAAAGGTTCGCCTGTATTTTTAAAACAAAGCCCTACTATCCTTTTACCTGGTGTTTTAATCTCCATTCTCCCTTAAGTGTTTTAAGGAGAACATAAAATTTCCAAGTAATAACGCTAACAACATACTGCAACTTATTGAACACTTATTATTGGTTAAGCATGTTACATGATCATCTCATTTAGTTGTTACCACAATTCTGAGAGGTAATTATAATCCTCTGTTTACAGAGAAGGAAGTTAAATTATTGTTTCAAGGTATTTATGTGTAATTCGGGTTTGGCCCTAACAAAAATACCAGCTAAAAAACTTAGTCTAATTGTAAAGTACATAAAAATTCCATGTGACAGGTATACAACAGCACCGTACTGAAGGTATATAGGAAGCCAGAGAAAGGAGTGAATACCTAAGGGAATAGAAGGAGATTAATAACTCTAATTGACACTCTGCTACACATTTATTCTTGTAGAGCTTAGACAAAAAGAATTTATTTATTTATTTTTTTGAGATGGAGTTTCGCTCTTGTTGCCCAGGCTGGAGTGCAATGGTGCGATCTCACCTCACTGCAACCTCCACCTCCCGAGTTCAAGCAATTCTCCTGCCTTAGCCTCCTGAGTAGCTGGGATTACAGGCATGCACCACCATGCCCGGCTAATCTTCGTATTTTTAGTAGAGATGGAGTTTCACCATGTTGGTCAGGCTGGTCTGAAACTCCTGACCTCAAGTGATACTCCCGCCTCGGCCTCCCAAAGTGCTGGGATTACAGGCATGAGCCATGGTGCCCTGACAGAAAAAAGTAATGTAACACCATGGTGCTGAAAAAGGAAAGAAGGGAATAAATATAATTATAAAGGTTTTATAGACAGAAGGAAGTTGGAATCTATTTCTTTTGACATGCCTCAGCTAGACATGGGAACTAAATAAAGTCTTTCTTTATTGATGGTAAGAGTTTAAATCAAATGTGTGAGCATATTTAAGTAATTTATGAAGGCCGAAATTTGTTTTTGCATTCTTACTATCTCCTCCATAATTTTGGATCCTATTATTTCACTAGAAAAACTGTAGCAATCTCATTTGAAATCTTGTCTTCTAATTACTGGATTCAGAGGCCAGCTTTGATACTTATTAGTTGATTAACTTCAGTAAACTACTTGATTATCTCCTCTTCTCTATCAATAGTGATATAATAGCACCAATTTCATATGGCTTTTGTGAGAATATATTTGCAAAGCTCCTAATGTAACTCATACTATATCATAAATTCTCAAATATTAACTAGTCAGCCCTTGCTATTAATTATAAAGGGAAATAATTACTATTTTCGTGAATATTATGGTTTACTTTTATTCTCAAGCTATGATTAAATAAGAGTTTTTGTTTCTATCTCTAGTTTATGGGCCAACTTTTAGTATCTGGAAGAATTATCACATTGCAAATTAAGCAGATGAAAGAGTAAAACAAAACATAAATTTTTTTATATATAGGAAGGTTTTGTGGACATTAATATTTTTCCACATGGGTGAAGGAAGACCATGAAAAAATCTTGTTTTCATTATCAGAAAAGCTTTCCTAACCAAAATCTTTTTTGCTCCTATTATCACCACAGTAATTCAAGATCTAAGACCTAAATTAGTATTGCATATAGAATGGATTGACTGAGGAAAGAAATGGAAATTAATTAGGAGCTTAATGTAATATTCTGAGTTGTATCACTGTTCTTTTGATAGTTAATGTCACAATGTGATAAATCCAGTTTACTATCTGGAAGAGTTTAGTTCCAGGAAAGAATTGTTCTTATCTAAAAGCTAAGTTTCCTTTTATTCAAAACTACGTAACTAATTTCATTTTTCTATTTGCCTTTACTGCCAGGAAGTTTAGTCTCAAGTTAATGCTAATTACAATACTATGTCAACCTAGGTGACCGAAATATTTGCTTTCTTCCCTTCCTATGTGTCACTGATTTTTTTTTTTTTTTTTAAATTTAAGAGACACGATCTCGCTACGTTGCCCAGGCTGGTGGTGAACTCCCGGGCTCAAGTAATCCTCCTGTCTTGGCCTCCCAAAGTTCTGGGATTACAGACAGGAATCACTACACCGGCCATGTGTCATTGATTTTTGATTTAGATACAATCATTTCTATTTATATATTACTGCATAGAAAACTTTTTTTTTTTTTTTTTTTTTTTTT
>NW_016803692.1:271675-277174 GCF_001698545.2 Rhinopithecus bieti | reverse complement strand
TTTTTTTTTTTTTTTTTTGAGACCGAGTCTGGCTCTACCGCCCAGGCTGGAGTGCAGTGGCCGGATCTCAGCTCACTGCAAGCTCCGCCTCCCGGGTTTAGGCCATTCTCCTGCCTCAGCCTCCCGAGTAGCTGGGACTACAGGCGCCCGCCACCTCGCCCGGCTAGTTTTTTGTATTTTTTTAGTAGAGACGGAGTTTCACCATGTTAGCCAGGATGGTCTGGATCTCCTGACCTCGTGATCCACCCGTCTCGGCCTCCCACAGTGCTGGGATTACAGGCTTGAGCCACCGCGCCCGGCCATAGAAAACTTTTAATATGAGTAGGCTCACATTCCTTTTGGAAGCATATTTTGTTCTTTTAAAAAAATAATAATTCAAATGGAAATCTTGTTGATTTATGATTCAAAGGCAAAATATAAGTGATGACAACTGTGCTAATATTTCTTTTATCATTTCATAAAATAAACTGCACATTTAGACTCAATATAGAAAAGCACTTCCCAAATCTCAGAGTCTAGAATATCTTAAGGGTTTTTATATAAGCATAGAGCTTGGGAGCCTGCTAAATATAGCTCTATGGCAATAGGACTGCAGGAACCTTTGCTTGCCAAAGTCTCTTCTCTCACAACAAATGAAGAAATAAGTTAATGTGAAAGGAAGGATAGTGTTTCAGTTTGAGCCAAACATTGTGTAATGAATTCTTATGACTGTATGTTGCCTTGGCATCCATTGTGAATATAAGTTGGTCTTTCTTATACCAGAAGCACGGCTTAGTCACCCTTGACACAATTTCCACTTCTCTTCCTCCTCACAGTTCCTCAGTGTAGTTGATTCAGATATCTGCCTGAGACAACCACCTCTTGGCGAGCACCTCACTGTGGGACAGCTAGATACAACTTACTTGACTCGCCCACTGACCCCCACCCTCCTCATGGACTGCCTAGATATGCCACAGTGACCACCTACCTCTCAATCACAGCCTGACTCTGTGAGCTTGTGCCTGCTTGCTCTAAACCCATCTGTTAGAACTCTCTGCAGAAAACCTGCTTGGGTAACACCCTGGACCCCCAAAAAGGCTTTGGCCCACAGATCCCACTCTCTCTCTGTTCCCCACCTGCTGGTTAAGTGTGTATATCCTGGACCACTCCTCACTTCCCATTGGTCACGGAGACCTGCTGCCACCTCTGTGTCCCAACTGACCAACACGCTGGAACCTAACTCTCCTCCTCCTAGAGAGTGGCTATCTCTGTGGAAATAAACTGGATACACGTCAGACGAGAGCCACAAGGGTGTCTGCCAGTATAAACCAGTTTCCAGGGATGTCTGGTCATGGGTCAGACACTTAACATCAGGCCATCTGCCAGGATAAACAAGTAGCCCATGAAAGGCACATTGCAAACATCTAGGACCTCCCCTGGAGCCTCATCAGGGAACAGCTAGAGTTTATAGCCACTTTCCAGAGAGACAGACCTGAAGACCAAATTATAGGAAAATCATAACACCTTACTTTTCTGAAATTTGCTAAGATGATAATGAACTATTACAAGGAAAAATTACTAGCATAAAATGCTTATAGTAAGAAAGAACTCAGCCAGTGGCTCGTGCCTGTAATCCCAGCACTTTGGGAGGCCAAGGCAGGTGGATCACTCATTAAGCTCAGGAATTCATGACCAGCCTGGGAAACATGGCAAAACTTCGTCTCTAAAAAAAAATGTAAAAATTAGCCAGGTGTGGTGGTGCGTGCCTGTGGTCCCAGCTACTCAGGAGACTCAGGTGGTGGAATGGCTTGAGCCCAGGAGGCAGAGGTTGCAGTGAGCTGAGATCACGCCACTGCACTCCAGCCTGGGTGACAGGGCCAGACCTTGCCTGAAACCAAACCAAACCAAACCAAACCAAACCAAACCAAACCAAACCAAACCAAAACAAAGTAAAGCAAAGCAAAGCAAAACGAAACAAAATGAAATGAAACAAAACAAACTCCTATGAAGGACGTAAAGTTAAAAAATATAATCAGTATTTTGTTATAAAATTGAAAATTTCCTTTACCCTTTCCAGCTTTATACAATTTGGTATAAATAAAACACTTCAGTTTTCAAGCTCCTTGGCATATAACTTCATTGTAATAAAATTTTAAAACATTTAAAGCTATATTTAGAATGGCTGTAATTTCTGTCACAATAAATTAGGCTTCAAGGTTTACTATTATTAATTTCTTTTTAAAGAAAAGTTATGTATGACACGTTATCGTGCTTCTGACTTTAGATTTGTATGGCATGTCAGAATTACACATAACAGCTTTAGGTAATATAAAAAACAATGCTTTTTGGAAACAGAACTATTTAGAATCTAGCTGTGTGACTTCAGGGAAGCTATTTAAAACTTTCTAAATGTTCTTACCTGCAAAAATGAAGCTAATGTTTTCTTCAAAAGGGTGTTTTGAGGACATGGCACAAAGTAGACCCTCAATAAGTGTTATTCTCCCATTTATTTTATTTCAGTACATTCTAAAATGGCAAATATTCCCTGATAGCTTTAAAATTTCTAGATTTTTTTCTAATGAAATAGTACATTTTGTTAAGTAAAATGGAAACTACAATTTTACTCAAATGAACGCTGAGTATATAATACTATTTCACACACTTGTGTTTTAAAATGACACACCAGAAGAGAGTGACAGCAAATCCTATGTTTAATAGACTAACTAGAACAACACTGACTTCATAACCATTTAACAATGGTCACATTTAAGGTAAAAGACCTAAAAGTAAAGATAATTATAGAAAATGTAGACATTGCAAAAATCCATCCTTCTCCACAGATAAAATGCTGCTGTGGCTTTGACACCAATCTTTTCTCCATAATTCTGATATAATTTCACACATAAGTTTCTGTATAGTTGAAATAATAAAAGCCTTTACAAACCTAGCAAAGACACATCAGCGATGATGAAGTATCCTCCGTCAGGAACTATCGGTTTTAGGCCAACACTTTCAAGTAAATGTACTATCCGATCTCTTTTTACTTCTAACTCTTTTGGCAAAGAATTAAAGTAACATTCTGGGTCATCCATGCGCTTGATGTCAATCCAGAAAGCTTGAGCCAAGGCTTCCTGTTTGTCAGAATTAAAAAATATGAAAAGGAATATGGTAATGTTATTTATTGCTTAGTTTATTGGTATAATAAAGATGATCTGAGTAAAATTATTGGCAAAGAAGTCACTCAGGAAATAACAGTTGAATTCCTGTGAACCTATATTAAACTCTATAGGTTAATGGAGGAATCAGTTATACCTAAATGATTAAATCTCATGTAAAGAACTGAGAATGAGTCCTGAAAATTCAAATTGAAAAAGAGCTGTTACATAAGTCTTGCTTGGAAACAAAAAGACATTAAGATATTTTCTGTTGAGGTGAGTTGTAGAATGACTTGCTAAATCTAAGTCAGAAGAACAACCACAGAGTAGTCAGCCTCTCACCATTATATTTGGGGACAGAGTGGAAATGAAAGCCGACCTGCTGTGCAAAGAAGAAATGTGCCTTTCTTGTTCTCCATAGGTGTGGAAATCCTTGCTGGAATTATTCATATGCCAGGAAGGTGGTCAAAGTGTAAGAGGGTTTCTGGAACATCTACAGTAATTCCTCTACCTTTCTTCAAGAGCCAGGACAGCAAACTGGGCCAAGGAAAAAGCCAATGTTGTTAAGTACAGTGGACTGAATGTTTGTGTCCACTCTTACATTCATATATTAAAATCGTAAACCCCAAAGTGATGGTATTAGGAGGTGGGGCCTTTAGGAGGTGATGAGGGCAGAAGGGTAGAGCCCTCAGGAACAGGATTAGTGCCCTTACAAAGGAGGGTTAGCTTGCTCCTTCCACCACGTAAGGACACAGCAAAAGACACCATCCATGAAGGAGCACGTCCCCACCAGACACCAAATCTGCTGGTACCTTATCTTGGACTTTGCTGCCTCCAGAACGGAGAGAAACAAATTTCTGTCTTTTATAAGCCACCCCGTTCATGGCACTTTGTTATTGCAACTCAGACCAACGAAGACATTAAGGATCAGGCAGGTAAGAGAGACTGTGTGGCAAGAGATGAGACTGGAGACAGAGAGGGGCAAGATCACAGAGAAGATTTTATGCCAAAAGAATGCAGTAAAATAGAATTAGTAATAATTCTCCAGTACTACAAAATCTTGGAAAACAAGGATTGATTGCCTTAGCCTAGAAATCTGTGGTTTCCTGGAACCAAACATGGTTGTCCCAGGACAGAACAGAGCACCTAGCTGAAATGGAGAATAAGAGGGTTCAGAAAAAGATGTTCTGCATTCTTAGCTATATCTTTTTTTTTTTTTCCTCTTGGCAACTTGTTCATTTACTATAGGAGATATTGCCTTAGAAAATTCCAAGTATAAGGAGACAAAAACATCCATCCTAACTACAGCATTATCCTGGACTCCTTTCTTTTTCTCATACCCCATATGTAACTTATTGACAAATAATGTGGGCTCTACTTTCAAAATATATTCAGAGTCCAATCACTTTTTACTGCTTCTACCATCCCCATCTTGGTTCAATGCACTGGCATTTCTCTCTTGAATCACTGTAACAGCTTTCTCACTCAATGAGGCAGTCAGAGTCCATTTGCTAACAGAAGCCAGACCAAGTCACTCCTGAGCTCAAAACTCTCTGGTGACTTCCTATCTCACTCAGTCCTTACAGTGACGTGCATGGCCCAGCTCCACTGGACTCCCAGCTACCTCTCTGGTTTTAGCTTTTCCTACTCTTCTCTCTCGATCATTCCATTCCAGTCTCTGTGCTGTTCTCTGATATTAACATGCCAGCAAGGCTGTCTACCACTGGGCCTTTTCACTTGCTGTTTTCTCTGTACAGAGGGGTTCTTCTCTAGGTAACTATGTGGCTGCTTAATCTCCTTCAGTTAGTTGTTCAAATGTTACCTTTTCAGGGAGGCTTTCAAAGATTAGCCTGTTTAACACTGTATATCTCCCACCTGGAACTTTATATCCTTCCTCTTCCCTATTTTATCTTTCTTCTTCATATCTATCAACATCTTTTTTTCTTTTTTTTTTTTTTTTTTTTTGAGATGAAGTCTTGCTCTTGTTGTCCAGGCTGGAGTGCAGTGGCACGATCTTGGCTCACTGCAACCTCTGTCTCCTGGATTCAAGCAATTCTGCCTTAGCCTCCTGAGTAGCTGGGATTACAGGTGCTCACTACCACGCCCAGCTAATTTTCGTACTTTTAGTAGAGATGGGGTTTTGCCATGTTGGCCAGGCTGGTCTCGAACTCCTGACCTCAGGTGACCCGCCTGCCTTGACCTCCCAAAGTGTTGGGATTATAGGCGTGAGCCATTGTGCCTGGTTCTTTTGCCCTTTTAACTGCCTTCTAGAAAAATACTATTTTTTTCAGCATTTTGATTATCCATAGAATGATGTTAACTAAATCCCTATTTCCATAATAAATATATAAAATATTAAATATTA